>NC_136254.1:19530000-19902500 GCF_053564925.1 Oryzias latipes
GGCGCGGCGGGGGGGCTGCTCTCCTGGTTGGGCTGGGGCGGCGCTCTCTTTCCCTCCGTGCCTCCCTGCTCTCTGGCTCTGGGGGCCTTGCATCCCAGAGCCAAAAAGAATGAAACTGAAAGACTTGCATCAAAAGGAAAGGAATGTGGGCTTTAAAAATGTAAATATTTTTTGAAAAATGGGCTAAAGGGATTCAAAACAAACCCTGTTGTGGGAATAATTTACGCTAATTTTTTTTTCTATGGAGTTTAAAAGGTGCCCCCATATTTTTGAATAATTAGTCCAGGCTGTCAAGTGGAAAGCTCAGCAGACTATTCCTGGAGTGGGTGGAGCTTTGTATTGTATGTTTTTAATTTAAATAAATTATGTTGTAGAAATAAATTTGTAATTTTCTGTTGTTAAACTTTCACCTTTAGGATGATTATGAGTTACATCAAATGCTAAAGTTAGATGACCCCTCCCCCTTTCAAAAAGATCTGTGTGTCTCATGGTGGGAACAGTCTTTGTTTGGTGATCAGTTCTGTTTGGTTCTCCTCAGTCTTTCTTAGTTATGCCCAGGTTTGTGTTACATTCCTTGTTTGGTATTTTAGTATCCCTTGTGCTATCTTAGATGACCCCACCCTCACATTGACGTTTTCTTCCTACCATGACAAAGGTGGATAGAGGTGGAAAGATTTCATGTAATCCATGGACACCAGTGAAGATCATAAATCATTGAAGAAAAAAGGTTCAGAGCACTGTCTAGTGGGTCTAGATGACCCAACTCCCAATGTTAAAGTGCCTAGGATAGCGCAAGGGCTAAACTAGTTTTGATTGATTTCCCTACTCTTACAACTTTGTATTAGCCTCAGATTGTTTTGACCCCAACAGTGGGGTTGTTACCGTTTAACCCTGGAGATGTTGCTAATGACACCTTAAAAGACTCTTGAACATACCATAACTCTTCAATCATTTATGCAATCAACATAAATTAGGTGATCCTGATGCACATTGGCTTTTGCACCGATATATAACACATTCCTAACGTAAAGTGTTGCATAGCATTTTGCATAACATGATTTACGTTGTTTGCGTAAACATTTCTCTAGCACACGTTGCATAGGGCTGTCGTAAGGCTGTCGGTTAATTGCGACAGCAGCGGAAGAGTACAGTAGCCCTGAAGTGAAAATCATTAAACAAATCACTTTGATACAAAAACATTTTTAAGATCACAACAGTTTTAAAAAAAGAACAAATGTTAAAAAGCAGTATTACATTTTAAAAAACAAAACAATACCGTTCTGCTTCAGACGAAATATTTAAAGAATAATTTAAACCTTCATTATCCGTTTTTTTGATTTAATATGTAAATAGCAAATATGTTGATTATTATGGTACAGTGTTGTTTGGATGATAAAATCCAGCATCGCTTTATTTAAAATACTTTTCGCTTCAAATGATTGACAAACATCATCATCCAATCAGCATTTTCCTATAGTACCTACCTCCTCCGGTTTGGAAACGTTTTTCATTTTTGAACATTTCATTTTCTTTTCTGTAAATTAATTCTGTCTTCTGAAATGTTTTCATTTTTAATATTATGTTTTGTTTTGTGGAAATTTATTTTGTTTTGTGAAATGTTTTTTCATTTTTGTTTTTAAATTGTCGTTGCGATCTTAAAAATGTTTCTGCATCGAGTGATTTGTTGAATGATTTGAATTTCAGGGCCACCGTAGAAGAGTAATGGTAGCCAAAAGAATGTCAACATTGGAGCTAGAGCTTCAGTGTTAAAAAGTTAACAAATTAAGTTTCAGACCAGCCTCGTGGAAGAAGTGGAAGTTCCTTTTTGGACCTCCCAAGGCTGCAACAGACTAGTGACCTGTCCACAGTACACCCTGCCTTCAGTAGCCAGGACAGTCTGTGGCTGCCCTTTGACCCCTACAGGGAATAGCGGGTTAAGAGATGGATGGACCTGCCAAGGGAAGTTCTTTTGAATTTTTCTACAGCTCATCCTCTAACATCATTTTCACTTGGGAAAAACCCTGCCATTGGAATTTTGCCTCCAACACCATGGTTCATTTCAACTTAAGGATTGGTATTTCTTTTAATTTTTTATTTTTTATTTGTGCCTTATTTTTTCTTGCAGCATAAAAGTTCCAGGGTTGATAGTGGTGTTTTACTTTACTTCAGAGCAAGAAGGTGCTGGTTCAAATGCCATCTGTGTTTACTGTTTGTAGTTTACACAATCTATCCGTCCAAAAACAAGATTCCTAGGTTGATAGGTGTTTCTAAATTGTCCCTTTAGGTATACTGTATGTTGCGTCCCTAATGGTCTGACGACTTGTCTATGGTGTTCCATCGCCATGATGTAGCTGGCGAATGCTCCAGCCAATCCCCATGTTCCTCCACAGGATGAAGCAGGAACAGAAGATAAATGGAAAAAACCCTGTAGAGTCTTCCACTGTATGCACACAGGGAATGGCATTTGTGTAACAGTTTCAGACAACATGTCATGTTGCTGGTTCAAGAACCGGATAGATTGCGTGTGCTGCTTCTTGTTAACACAAAATGCTTGAAGTGAGCCAGAGGAACTGAGCTAATGTCAACTGGTACAGTTATCAAATTGAAAATGTAGCTTTGTGTCATAAATGTGCTTCAGAATAAACTGGGCCTGGAGTAAACTTCATTTTATGTTTTCAAGAAAGTGAAGGATTTGCTTGAGTTGGTGGATATCTATTAATATGTTGTTTAATATTTTTTGCAAGGACAATGTGAAGAGTACCCAACAAAGTCTGATTTTACAATTAAACAAGATAAAGAAAAAAGTTAGAGGCAATAAAACCACTTATCCTTCATGCATCACATCACTTACAGACAGATTATTAAACACCAGCATGACTTATTTGCTCAAATTCTAATTACAATGTGCAGACCAACTAATGAAAACAAAAGTACTGCATTAATTTGAGTATTTTCCATTAAATGAAAAACTAAAAGTGTATACTTCTCCCCAGAAAGCTTAGACCAGCACCAGCTTGAGTTCGCTGTCTGCAAATTGCAAATAGAGAGTCCTTTAGGTTCCCCAGGGAACCACGTTGAGCTGAGATGCCATATGGAGGTGGGTGGACTTTGTCTTTCTGTAAAATGTGGAGAAATAGAAACAGTTCAAGGAGAGTTTGGAGGGGGTCGCCATTTGAGTGTTGACCTCCACAGAGACCTGGTCCAACAGGAGTCATTATCGCCCATGTTTTCTCTTGGGTTTTGCAGATTGGCGCTGTGGCAAATGCTTGGTTTGAGTGGCAGTTGAGAGATGCTGTATCAAGTGGGAACAGTCTGAGAAAACTCTTTTATTTTCTGCCCATTAAAAACATGAACATCAGTTTCCAATAAAGTGGCAGCGACGGATCAAGCTCTTTGCCAACAGACAGTGCATATGTATGCTCGTCAAACGATGCTTCTGAAATCAGAATTGAAATACTTTGTTTACATGAGATTTAAAAGCCATGACGACTTTTGGTTGGGTTAAAAACTGGTTTTCAAAACTTTGAAACACACATTTTTGTGTGTGCCTGTTTTCCTTCCTTGCAGAAGCTGTTAGCTGAGAAGGATTAGCTGATGATTGTTGGCTGATTAGCAGGAAAAATACATGATTTATTGTGTATGTACACAATCATCAAGACCTTTAGCTGCTTTGCCCTTGTATTGTAAATAGATTTTTTTTTATCGTGTAACATTCTGATTCCATAGTTGTTTTGTCTAATGTGCTTCTTTCCTGGTCTTAGTGTTTTCCTTTACAATATCTTTGTTTCAGCTCATTTTTGGCAAGTGGGTCTTAACAACTGGGGGCTTGTCCGGGATATTAAACCTTAGAATTCTGAAAGGCTACAAAAATGGCACCTTTTTCACTAGTTTAAGTTTTATTGATTTGTATGGCACCTCAAAATGACTGCAGTCAAACAAGGTGCCATACATTACAAACAACAGCTAAAGGTTAAAACAATTAAAGATAAAAAGTATAAATAAGTGACATAAGAATGTAAAACCACCATATAAAAGTAAAGCAAAGCAATAAAGCAGTAAAACAGCAGAGTTTCATGCTGCATCAAAGGCCTGGCGACAAAAATGGGTTGAAGACGTTTTTTAAAAAGTGGACAGTGACAATGACTGCCAAATGCTCAGCTTAGTGGCATTGCGTTCCATAGCTTCGGTACACAGACTAATAACGATCGTTTCCACCTGAGCTTTCTCTTGGACCTCGATACCTCTAGGAGAATCGGATCAGCAGACCTTATGCACTGGGTCGGAGTGTTAGGAACGAGAAGCTCAAAGAGGTACGGCAGTGCACAATTGTTTAAAGATTTAAAAAAAAAAAAATTGAAACTTTAAATGAACTCTAAAATGCACAGGCTGCCGGTGAGACGTAGCCAGGATTGGGGTGATGTGATCCCTCTCACACTATCCAACCAGAATGCGAGCAGCAGAGTTCTGGACCGGTTGGAGAGGTGTGAAGGATGGTTAGCTGACTCCAAAATAAAAAGAGAGAGTTACAGTAATCCAGCCCAGATGTAATGAAAGCATTGATTACTGTCTCAAAATGGTGTTTTGGTAAAAAGGGTTTTACCTTTATCAACTTCCTGATATAAAAGAAGCTGGGTTCTACCTACAGGATAATTTGGCAATCAAGTTTCAAACCACTATCCATTTTAAAACTCAGACTTGACACAGATATTTGTAAATGCGGAGCCAAGCGTCCCAAATCCACGAGGACGGGGTCACAGGAGCTGCTAGGACCAAACCTAAAAAGCTTAGGGACATTCAGTCTTGAATGTCTTGTAATCACGACAGTAGTAGTGTAATTAAGCAATCTTACCTTTAGAAAATAAATCTATCGTCAATGAGAGGAAACTCTGTGTTTTCTTAGGGTGGAGCCCAGAGGAACGAGGAACAAAGAGAATAAAGGTGGCCCTAAATAGAGCCCTGTGGAACCCCAAACAACAGTGGAGCAGTCAAAGAATAGGATCCTTACTTCCTTGACAGGGGAGAAGAAGCCTTGAGAAGTTCACATCTGTTGTGTTGCAGCCAGGACATAAGTGAAAGCAACTGATCAAAAATAACAAATAAATACTTCATAGTAATGCAGAGGGTATCACATTGTTGATATCCTTTGAAAAAAGCACTCATAAAGAAAATCACAGCAGGGAGCCGACCGAGGTAGACATTCAGATGAAGGGGCGAGATCTAAAAAAGTGACAAATAAAAAGCACATTTCTTCAGTTTACCTTTTACCGTCTGATGCAAGTGACACCAGGCTATTTGGATCACGTCCTGTGTTTTTGTTTGTCGTGAAAACAGATCTGTCATATATATATATATATATAAACTTTGAGGATTAATGTAGAAAGCTGTCTGGTGAAAGCGTGGCTAATAAAAAGCAGCAGGTCCCCGTGGGGAGGGCCCGGGCATCTGCACTCTGGGCCTGGCTGTCGCATCAAATGCTGTACGATTCAGCTTCCAGTACGCAGCCAAATATGTTTTATGACGACTGTCAGACCTCTGCGGTCCACTGAGCACAGAGCATAGAGAAGTTTTAATTAGTTGCACTTTTACTTCTCTTTTTCATTCTGTCAGATTGACAGCTTCTTGTTTGAGGGGGTCTTTTTTTCTACACACGCTGACTCATTTCAAAACAAAGAGCGTTAACAGACAGAAAGCCTGGTTTACTCTCACTTTTTGTTGTTTTCATTTATTCATTTATTTTTTTAAATAAAAGAGTCTTTAAACCTTGCAATGGTTACGTATAGTTAAAGATAACTTTATTTGAAGTAAAAACACAAATTTATTCATTGAATTTAAAGCTAATTCTTGAAAAACACTGCTACTATCTTTGAGCTCATGCTTTTATTTTAGTAAGAAAAGAAAAAAAAACATTTATATTGCCAAAAGCTATGTTTTATTTAAATGTTTGTGTTTGAAAGATCATAAAATTGAGTGTGAAAGAGTCGTACGCCCAGAGGGATGTGTGTATTTATTTTAGAATGAGTGATTAAAAAAAAAAAAACTTTTTTGACTTTTAAGGTGTGGCAGTGTCTATTAGCAGCGTCCAACATTGGTTGCTGCATATTTTGCAGAACGGGTTTTAACATGTTGGAACAACTGTTGCAATCAATCCACAATTTGAACACAGACTTGCTTTTGTCTATAAAATGCAGATTTTATTTTACTTTTTAATACTTTTATTTTGAAGTTGAAGGCTCTTCTTGTGTTTCCTCCCCGACTCTTTTCTGCACAAATAAATTTTCGAAGACAAGTATTTTTCTTAACCTTGCTGGCTTGAAGGTTTTGATTTAGCGCTTTGAGCAGCTTTTTTAAGAAGGTAGCAAATGTATTTAATGATTGAATACACTTGACCAAGGACAATGGAACCAGTGAGTACTTCCTGTTTGGACTGCGAGGGGGAGGGGTCACTCAGTTCAGTTCTCATATACTGGTCTTAACATAAAAACAAAAGTGAATCATAAACAGATGAGGGGGAGTTTTTTTCAAAATATCTTGAGAATCAGTAAATTAAAAAATAGATATGGTGTACGGTATAGTTTGTTTCTTTGCAGAGTGGTACCAAATGACCCAAACATTGGTACCCGTCCACGGCCTGGGGGTTTTGGATCCTGGCATCCGTGCACACTAAGTGTGTAAACATTCAGACATGTTTTGTGCATCTCTGAGCATGTGTTTGTTGGAACGCACTGAGCCAGTGTGATAACTGGACGGTGCGGTCACCTTGCCTTGTGATTAAAGCGTTTTGATCTTTAGCTGCTCAAAAGGAGCCAGATGGACCTTAAAAGTAAAAAAGAAGCAAAGAAAAAAAAAAGCTTGTTTTTATCAGGCACAGGCAGAGCTCAATATTTCACCATTTCTCCAAGATTAGGCTTATTCATGAGGTCCTTTAGGTGAAACGCCTTTAAAAACAATAAAGAGATTAGGATCGCATTCGGAAATCCCTACTAGAAAGAGCTGAAAGCTTTTTCAGAATAAACAAAACCCTTTAACATCTGACAATTTCACACTTTTATTTCCACCCTGTCCCAAGTAATTTGGATTTGGCTTAAGCTTATCTTCTTTAAATATTCACACAACAATCTGATGATATGATCAAGAAAAAAAAAGAAATTCTTCCTCGGGTCAGACAGGAAAGTCTGATAAAACCAAGACATCCAAACCAGCAGCAGATGGGAGGAAATGATGGAGCTGAAGATAGACCTTCCTGAGAAAAGGTTTCTGCCTCAACAAGTGCTGAAAATATTACATTCCCCGCCCACATCAAGCCGTTTGTGGTCACGCAGTCAAGCATTGTCTTGCTGTTTGAGGTTTTGGAAGGATGCTGCAAGCTCCAGGTGTCGTTTTAGGAAGTAGAAATGACAACGCCACGGTGCCAAGTTCCCTCTCCCCCCCCTTTTGCTCAATAGAATGGAACCTACTGAGCAATCAGGAGTCCTGTAAATGGCTGCAGATGGATCCACCACATTTTCATTAATAACAATGCAAAGGCTTTGCAGCCATTTCTAGGCTTGCTGGGGGTGAGAGACAGGTTATCACAAACAATAAAAGCCTATGGGAAAGGAATATTTCAAATTGTTTGAACTGAATGATCCGTAGATGTATTAGAAAGATAGATAGTAAAGTTCACTGGAGCTTTAACCTCCATCTTCAGTAATCCGCAGATGGAGGCTCCACTACCGGTTGATTTACTTTCAAAATATGCCTAGGAACCTTTTGGTGGCATCCGTTTATTGTCGGAAGGGTCAGAAACGGAACACCATCCAGCCCATGTTTACAACGATCGCCTTGCGCTGAATCGACATTTTCGGCTGGCAATCTTGGAAAAATTGTCCAATCTAAGGTAAGTTGTATCAAGATAAAAATTCAGAAAAATATGTCCATGCTTACGCCTAGTTTGTACAGGTCGGTTCAGTTGACACAAAAAAATAGAACGTTCTTTAATGTTTTACATGGCCTCTCCCATGTCTGCGTCTGATGTCCCTCCCTCCACAGCGCTGCACAAGCTTTATGCAGGAGAATTTAGCACCAAAAAGCTAAATAAAACAGGAAAGAGGTCTGGGTTTCAAAATAAAAGCTTCCATTTTACCTTCAAAATGATACTATATAAAACTTCATTTTATATTTAAGGTGACATGTAAACACTGTGAAAAACACTGCTGTCCATTTTCGCGTGAAGAAAGCTTATTTTGGAAGTAAAAAAAACATTTATGATACAAAACATGAATATTTTAAGGACTCCGTCGGGACTACCACGAGCGCGGAATGAGTGCGGGACAAACTATTTGACATGGAGGTGGCAGGACAAACCTCTCCTCAGGAAGCCAGGGGGAGGAGGGATGGACCAGGCCACTGGAGGCAATGTAAACTAACTGACGGTCATGCCACAGACTCCCCACGCATAAATCTGGCCTAATCTGAAATAAAAGTTCCTTTATCCTTTAAATCCAGAGCTTAAACTCCACTGTTGACATTCTTTCAACTATTGTAACTCTTCAACCATTTACGAAATTCCAGTGGATTTTCATCAAGAGAAAAGCAGTTTTGCTGCGTTAATCAACAAGTTACTAATGTAGTGCGCTTTTCTCTGTGACACAATCAGCTGATTTACCTCGTTTAGAGTTACACTAGGAAAAAGAGCGTGGTTTATTCAGGTGTCACCGGCGACAACTCCGGTGTTAAAAGGGTTAATAAGAGAATCATAATGACCATATATTAGATCAAAATGACCACGTTTAATATACCAGTGCCAAACATTGTCCTTTTTCATGACCTTTTTTTAATGACTTATCATCAGTTTTTCTAAATCTATTTTTTATCTAACCTAATAAGTGCTGTGAAAAGCCTCACTCTGAGGTATTTTCATTTAAATTTGTGACATTGTGGCACAGTTCAAGATCGAAATACGACTAAATAAGTGGTTTTATGAAGTGTTTCATTATACAGACTTCCAACCTTCAATATTGCATCACTAAGCGTTTTTTTTTTTTCATCTCGAACAATTAAGAAAAGAAAAAAAAAACATCAAGTCCAGAACAATGGGAACAAAAAATACTGAACACAAACTTATTTTTAATACCATATGCTGACATAACTTATTCCACAGTTTATCACTACAGCAAGACATGAGGGATTTTATAGGGTGTATTCAGACTGGGAAAAACTGCCTGGTCCTCACCGAGTTCACCTCATTTGGTCCTGATCCCAGTTTGATCTGTACTCAGACTGCCGTCAAGGGGACTTTCCTGTTCCAGACAAAGGCTTGTAAACAAAACCATGCGACTCATTGGTCAGGAATCACAAGGGCTGGGCCAAAGCGACTAGAGGCAGAAATCATGGTATACCTTTTAGTTCTTTTAAACTTTATATTTCGCTCTCAAGTATCAACGTCAGGCTCAACACTTTTTACTCGATATTTTGGTCCGGTGGAGGCATGCTGCAGGGTGGTTACTGGCAAGACGACAGGTGAGAAGGTACACTGTTTATGACGTATAGATTGTCAGGAAAACAGTGAGAAGCAATGCATGTCACATTTAAAGTTGTTTTGATGAGCCTGCATCCATCAGGTCACATTTCAATAAGTTGCTGTGTCTCATCATTGTGGTTTTATGGCATTGTTTTAAGAATTTTTTTTTAAGGAACTACAAGGTAGCTATGAACAAATTGGACCCTTTTTTCTGTTTAATAGCATGACAAATTGTTAGTTTATAGTTGTCCGCGGCCCGTCAGTTGCTTCATTCCTACTATGTTTGCGTTGGCTACGGTGGCTGTTTTGGTTCAGTTGTTCTGCTAAGAGGATGGATTGTATTCAGACTAAGGAATCTCAGAGCGAACTGTATTCAGACTAAGGAATCTCAGAGCGAACTGAAGCTTAGTTTGAACGGAAACAAACCGAGATCACCTTCAAAGACAGGTCAGACACCGATTCCTGGTCCCGGCCCAGGGTGCACTTGGGGTGGATTCAGACTGAAAGTGTGTTCCAGGTAATTGGGGGAAACAAACCCTTGTTCACTTATAGCAAAATAAAGGTGGTCAGTCTGAACACATCCATAATTTCCTTTACATGTTTGGTAAATGTTATAATTTTGCAGACTTGGATGCAGCAGGAGAGAAATAAAGAAAAGAGTATCTAAAAAGGAAACAATGAGACACAATGAGGCGATTCTGGAGGAATTGAACAATTTAGACTTTGGGCTTTGAAACAAACTTTTGCTTCAACATCTGGACAAAAACAAGCACTAAAACGTAAACTTTTGCCCTAAAATTATTCTTTGTGTAACTTACCATGATATTTAGAATACATACCACTTTCATCCCTTGCAGCAGAGCAAGTTTGCAGCTGTTACTATGACAACGCGTCGCACATCGTATAAGAAAGTCAGCTTTTTGTGAAAAACCTAACAGATAACCGGATTAAAATAGTAATAATTAATTTTTTTTTTTTTTTGTAGGTGATTGTGGTTTAGGCAGGATAATGCCATTTGAGGTGTCCATTATCAAAAAGTAATGGACTTCATAGTTGTAGATTAAAAACTGAAATAAAAAGAATTAGCAAAACGAACGTGCTAATTTGTCTCTGAATAATAGTAATTAATGCAATAATTTGACATCCCTATATTTAAGCTCTTACAGGCCATTTGGCCAAAGCTTGTTTCTGTAGCAATATTTTAATTTTTAATGTAAAGCCAGGCCCTTCATAATTTCTGTCCCTTGTTCCGATAATTTCAACTCCTAAGTACTTCACTTTTTCCTCTTCTTTTTCCATAGGGGTCAATAGAATAAGGTGAATGATGTTGTCAGTGGCTGCAGCATGCCCTCAAATTACAGCAGAGTCAGTGTAACAATCAGCGCTGTCACAAGGGAGATCCTGCTCTTATCGACGCATTGACAGCCACCGCTTGGATGCCAGCGTTATGCCATTATGGAGGAGCCGCATTTGCATAAGTAGAGAGATACGAGGTGCTGTGTTGTAAATGCCTAAGCACTTTTAAAGTTGTCACTTTGAGAAAGGTTTTTCCTTTATGGCATCAAAGAGAGGACTCAATTTTTGAAGAAAAAAAAAAGGACAATGTAGCAACATTATCTTTCACAGTCCCTGCGTTCCAAGGCTATAGAAGCTGAAAAATGACTGATAAATATTATAAATGGATTAGACTGAGAGACTATAAGAGCTTCCATCCGCCTAAAATAAATCATATTAGGTTTAGAGAAGGTCAGAGAAGAGACAGATTGACTATAATTGACTATGAATTCCTCCACTACTCACAATATAGTGGATTTTGCCATTTTGTAGAGCTGGACAAATTTACAATTTCAAAATCGAGTGCCCTAGAAATTTCACAGATGTCTCTACAAAAAACAGCGTGTATCAATGCTCACTAGGTTGACAAATATAGACCACAATGCATTGTGTTTGAGCAATTTCTGTGAATGTTTTTATTTTATTCAGTAATGTCATAAACCATTCACATTTTCATCATCACAACCCAGTGGATTCATAATAAGTCTTTATAAAATGCTCGTATTGACATCATATTTGCTGTTCCAAAAAAAAAAAAATAATAAAGTATAGAGTGCGGTGTATGGATTGCGTTTAAAACCCAGGGCACTACATAAGTTGTTTTTTTTTGTTTGTTTTTTTTAGCAGTTAGGGAGTAGGAAGGGAATTCTGACATAGGCTGTATGGGGAAATATAGAAAAGACCAAAATGCATTGCATTTGAACAATATTTGTGAAAAAAAATGGATTTATATTTTTTATTTAAATAAACAACACTAGTTTTCATACTTCGAATTAAGTGGATTCACAATAAGTTTTGCACTATCTAGTGCCCTGCATTAAAATCTAGGGCACTAGATTGTCCTGCACTATTGGTTGAAGGACTAGTGAGATAATAAAGACATAGCCATTGTGATCCTCGCCTACTTAAAGTTTGAGTATATAAAAATAATATTTAGTTAAAAGTTAACCATTAAATTTGTTTTGTTTTTTTCATTTTTAGAGCAGCTCTGATATATTGAGTAATAAACAAACAAAAAAAGAATAATAATAATAATAATTTCCCAAAGGTAAAAGAAAGAAAATTTTGTTTGTTGAAAGTTTTTCAAAAAAGATTTTTTAGTATTCAAAACAATTAGCTCATAAATACAAATGTAATTTCTATTTGATCATCTGATGAACTATTGTAACAACATTCCCAGCTGTCTCGTAATGGTGATGATGCAGTTTTTAGGTAAAAAAAATAAACTGTCGTTTTCAATGACTTTGTTTCTGCAGAGTGGCAATAATTCATTAGAAATTTACTTCTGAGTTGTAGGCGGGACATCACCTTCCCGGGGGCTGAGAGCTCTTGGTTTACACGATCTCCTGCATCAATAATGGCGAGTAATATCAGAGCTATCCAGCCGTACAGTTTTGAGCCAGATACACTGAAAAAAAAGATCTGTTGGATTGACATAAAAAAATCATGGACATCGGTTGCGCGCAAAAAGATCATGTTGAACCAATATAATTATTGCACATAATAAAATCATGTTCTACCGTAATGAATGCTTCTTTGTTTCTGCACCTAATAATTTTACAGAAACAAACAAGATTTTATTATGTCATTTACCATAATTTTTTCAAAAATTTAAAAGACAATAAAAATTTAGCAAAACTATTATTTTGAAATTACCTACATAGTTCATTTTAATTTATAAATTATTTTAATAAAATTTAAATTGAAAAATAAAATTGCAATTGCAGATTATTATTTAAAGCAAATACTTTCTTGTGCATTATTACAGTCCAATGAACATATGACACTGAACACAAATTTCAGATTTAACTTTTTTATTATCTAAACTTGAAAAATATGTTTACAGTGTAGCAAAAAGTACAAATCAATATAAATTGGGCTTGCTATTTTTATTAAACAGAAGATAACAGAGCCAAAGCAGACAGCTGGAATCCCTTCTTAGGAAAAACTTTTTAAAGGTCATTTTTATTAAAAGAGTCGGCTCTTTAAGCCTGAAACCTTAGGCACAACTTTGCCCTACAACTCTATTACAGTTTTTCTTTGAATTACCTCAAAGGTGTTTCTGAGATGAGGATGGTAATCAGATTTGTGCTGTAAATAAGGTCAAAAAAGCCTTGGCAACTGCCACTCTTGACACTTGGTGGGTCGACCACCACAGCCTGGGAGATGTGGACCATGAGAATGTCCTCTTCCTCGCCACTTTCCATTAGGAGGGAAATTCCCACCGTGGTGTCCTCGATTGCCTCCTGGATTGCTGCATGGTCTTCATTCTAAAGAACACAGAAAATATTTGTGTGCACAGTTTACATTTGAAGTTTAGTTAAAACGTCTAGATTACACAACTCACCTGTACTTTGAATAAACCCCAGAACTTGCTTATATTGGCGAGAAGGTCAGCAGTCTGAAATACAAAGAGACAACAAATTTTAAATTCACATGAAAACTTCAGAAAAATACAATTCTTACCCTTGGCTCATCAATAAATGTTATAGTTACTGGGTTAACAAAATCATTATATCCTTAGTGTCATGTTAACAGAGGTAGTAGGATAACTGATCAATCATCAATTTCATTATTTATTATGTATGTATCTCTCTACATAAAAGGTGTGTGTAAAGAGTAGGGCTGGCAATCTTGATTACCTCAGGATTCGATGACAATCCAGGAGACAATAATTCCAATAATATATGGTAAATGCATGGTGAAGGGGACCCACCTGACTCAGTGAAGACTGGAGCATGGACCCCAGCATGATCAGGGAGGAGCAGTTGGAAGTGTTGTGTGAGGAGCACTGTAAATTAATCAGGAAATAAATATAGAGAGTGACACTTCCACAGCTTTGTTGTGTAATTTTACTAACTAAACATGCATTGGTTTGAAATCAATAGCTGCAAAAATATTCTGAAGAAATTAGACCAGAAAGAACATTTGACACCCCCCTCCCACCACAGGATTCAAACCACGCTTAATGAGAACCCGCGAATTTTGAGATGGAAACTGCAAAACTAAACTAGCAGATCGGGAGTAGCTAATCCCCCCACCCATAAAGGATTCCCATATGTGACGGTCTGGCACCGTCAGATGCCGAGGGGGGGCCACACCGGGTTTTATTGTTTGTATTTTGTATGTTATGATTACCACCTGTGGTGCCGCCTGGCTGGGATTGAGAGCAACGCCCCGTGGGCGTGGCATCCCACTTAAAGGTGAGCACTGCAGGTGGCGAAAAGAGAGGAGTGACAGTGTGTGCTGTATGCTGCGTGGCCCTGCGTGTAGCATCAGTGTCGGCAATAAAGAACAGATCCTCCTCACCTTGGCTCCTCTGCATCCTTTCTCGGCGGGACCCCGTCACACCATATTAATTTATCAAATAGGGGGAATCTGTGAAGTAGTATTACAGACATTATTATAACCAAGGCTGTAAACTTTTTACTACACATTATACACTTGTTCCAAAAGGACAAATATTTTCACTCCATTTTAAACTCTCAAAGCTAAAATCTCCATAGAAAAATATGTTCAGCATCATAGAATGAAAACAAAGCTCTGATTGAAACCAAAGATCTATGTAAACTGGACAAACCGAACGCATTCTGTGCACGAGACGCGCACGGAGAATGATTGACAGCTGACTGAGACAGAAGTGCGGTGCTGTTTGCTGGTCAAATAATGCCGTCCTTAAGCTAGCTCATGGTGGAACGGTATGGAAAAACGAAATAATGATAGTAATGATAGCTTCTCACATTTTCCTTCAATTTCGGTCTCAACGCAGAATTTAGCAAAAAGAAATCCACTTAGTGACGATGAACCCCCATGGCAAAGGTTTTCGCCTGTGGGAAAAAAATAAACCGCCGTGCCCGCGAGCGCCCACTGCCCCTTTGTCGAAAGCGAATTCCTACGGCATAACTACTCGCCACTCTTCCCCGCACATCGTTTGAAATCACCGTGTTTACCGCTGAATCTGTCTTCGACGTGAAAGAATTTACCGCGCTCACCTCCCCCTACCTGCCGTCAGAGGGCTGCGGCCGCCAGCGACAAAAGTGGCGCGCAGAGCCTTAACTTTGATAACTACGACAAAAGTGGGTTACAAAGCTCTTCCCCGTGAAAAAATAACAGTAATGATAAATGAACGCCGTTCATTTCCTTAAATCAATTTGTTAGATTAAATTAATTTACCTTTTTTAAGCTCCTCCGGCCAGCAGGTGCTTGCAGCTTCTCTAAAATGGCTGACTGCAATGTTTCTCCTCTTGGAATGCTTCTTCACCGATGGGGTTTACTTATCCAAAATTAAGGGGCAAAGGATCAAGCATAACTATTTCATGTTTTGTCAACATGATTTAAATATATAAAAGTAACACAGCAAGAAATTATGTGTGATTTTCAAGATTATATTATGTTTCGAAGGTAAACATAATTTGTTCATATTAAACAAACATGTTTAGTATTTGTAAATTGAACAACCCCACTTTTCCCGTTTTTTCAGTGTAGCATCTCAAATGAGGAAAGCGAAGAGGTACATGAATCTATTCGTCTACAAGTAGATGCATCGGAATTGGGCGGAGCAGGGAGCATGTGCCCCGCCCAGTGTGTTTTCTACATCACAAATACAGTCTTTTTTTTGTCTGCTCCTAAATCACAACGATTTGAATGAAGAAATATTTTTAAAATGCAGTTGTAAGCTTAAGTTTTTTTAAATAAATGTCCTCCATCATGAGAAAAAAAACACACCATTTTCATCACAATGGGTCTTTTAAAGGCAACTGCTGTTGGACCTAAATGTCAAACACAAAAAGATGCTGCTCCTTAGAAGATTTCTGTTCTTTAAAAAGACACATAGACCTGTAGATTTATTTTTGCTTAATGAGTATAAAAACCTTTGTCTGAGCTGCTTCGTCTATTTTTCACAGCGCTTTAGATGGAGAATGCATATAGCCAGCTGTAATAATGCCTCCTCAAATTGTAGATCTTGCATATAAGCAAAGTACTGCTGTACAAGTGAACGCCCTTGAGAAAATGTGCAACAAAAAACAAGAAAAAAATCATTGATGGACCGCCAAACGCTGTGTGCGGAGCTTTCAGAGATGGGGAGTTCCAGCAGAAGCATCTTGGTTGAGGGTGGAGAGCAGATGGCAGGACGAATCTGGGACAAACAGGAAATCCTTTGATACGTCTTGAACATCTCGTTCGCAAGACGATTCAACAAATATGGGCAAAATCTGTGCTCTGGGAGCGCATGGGAGTCCATGACAAATTGGATCCTGGAAAAGGGACAAAAACGAATGTTTTGACTCGTACTTGACTGATTGAAGTTTGATCTTTTAATGTACTGTAATAGGGTAACAGGATGTATGGTGATAAATACTTTGATACCTTGGTATCGATACTCCCATTACTATTTCCCACAGACCACAACCCGATTGGAGCCACAGTCTGACGTTAGCCCTTAGAATAATAAGAAAGTATTATTAAAGTTATTATTTAAGATATTTTATTAATATAATAGATATTACATAGTTATTGTTTTTGTGGCATAAATGAAACATTATACAAAAACAAAATATCCATTTTTTTGGGTCTTTTTCCGAAATATTTGTTCTAAGCTATGTTCACACCGCCTTAGGCAAAACATGTTCAAGTGACTATTTTCAATAAAAAATCCACGTAAATGTGTGTTTTGGGCTTCCACGTTCAAAACTCCTGTGTTCACATGTCGCTATGTTATATGTAGGCTTTTTCGTGCTCTACATAAGAAATTGAATGTGCGTTAAAAATGAAACCAGGTTGAATTCTGACTCAAATTTTTATGTGACATATAGACGACGGCCTCTTTCAAGTCCCAACTCTTTGGAAATTGATCATGAAAGAATTCTTTGACACCAAGTCTTTCATACAACAGAATAAAGCCGCAAAAATAAAAGCCTGGAGCATTCACGAAATTTGCGCCGCTTTGACGTTTCGCACCAAGTACATGTGCTAGTATTGGGTCCAGTGTAAACACCATATTCTAAGTACGTGTTCATTAGCACGCTTTTAGCGTGTTCTTGAATGCACGTGGGAACATAATTTTAGACACTCGTCAGTAACCTAGCTCATCATTTTCCTGTGTTGTACAAAAGACTACTTAAAAAAAGAAGCAGCCTACAGTCAAGATTTCAGGGTAAGAGCATGGAACACATGGAACATTCAGAGCACAGTGGGAAATGCAAATGTCATGGCCATTTCTCATTTTAATGGCACAATCAGCAATAAATTCCAACTCGTCTCATTTCTCATAAGAATCCTTCTCAATAACTCAAAAATGTACCATAATGAGCATGACAATAATGTTTTTTTTTTTCCTTTCCCCTGTAAACACTGATGGAGGCTTTAGTAATTCAATTCAGAATACATAGCAAATTTACACTGTTATTCATCAGCAGTTAATTCCACAGGGACATAAATGTCTGCTGGGTCTATGCTGTCCACAACCAACTGTGTAAATATTGACAGTGCAGGAGAATGAGGTGGTTCTATCCAGCTCCTGTTTTTAAAAAATGGCTAAATGATGTCTGCACAGAGGTTTAAAATGTTTGTAAATGTGGATTTGACTTACAGAAACCTTGTGGGTTGTAGGGTGACTTTTCTATTTCAAAAAGTTGCTGTTTAATGCTCGTCCAGATGACATGACGTAATCATGCGTAAATTCATAAGAGATCCCCATTATAAAATGAAATGTAGAAACAGCTTTTACCTATAATTCTGCTGAAACACTCCGTTCATTAAGATTCAACTTCTACGTGACTCCTTTGAGTCACGTAGAAGGGGTCACAGGGTGGACTTCCTGTGACGTCATTTCCGGGTGAGCTATTCCCAGTGCTAGCTGTGTGACTGCTGTCCTCTTGTTTGGCATTAGCCTTACTACTATTGCTTACTCTAAGGGTTATCTGGGTTAATATTCACATCTAGTACCTTTTATTAGCGAATTCACCACTGTTAAACCGCTTGCTGTTCACTTTTCTCATTTTGCTAAATAAACCACTTCTCTTTACTTAAACACCGCTAGCCTTAGCTTAGAACCTAGTATGGCCACCACCACTCCTTCCGCCTCTCCTCCTCTCTCCTGCCCCATGTGCCATATGTTTAGTGATGATCCTGCCTCCTTTAGTGAAGATAGTGGTAGGTGTGTTAAGTGTAGTCTTGTGTTAGACTTGGAGGCCAGGCTGGAGCAGTTAGAAGCGCGGCTCCGCACAGTGGAAGCTAAGCCGGCTAGCCAGGTCGTTACTCGTAGCGCGGGCCGCGCTACCAGGGCTAACTTAGCTAGCACCCCAGCGCCCTCCCAACAGCCGGGAGACAGTCAGGGGTTTGTACCGGTTGGGAGGAAACATAGTGCTAAACGCAAAAACTTAGAGCACCCGAGACTCCACGTTAGTAATAGGTTCTCCCCCCTCAGCGACACACCCGCTGAACACTCAACTCTGGTTATAGGCTCTTCTGAAGTTAGAAACGTGGAGCTCCCAGCGGCTACTGTCAGGTGTTATCCGGGGGCCAGAGTTGGTGACATCGAGGGGAACCTTAGGATGTTAGCTCAGAGTAAGTCCAGGTTCCGTCGAGTCGTGATTCACGCAGGCGGTAATGATGCCCGACGGAGACAGTCAGAGGTGGTTAAGTTAAACGTAACTTCGGTGTGTAAACTGGCTAAGACGATGTCCGACACTGTAATTTTCTCTGGTCCCCTGCCGAACTTAGTCAATGATGAAATGTACAGCCGCTTTTCATCATTTAACCGCTGGCTTTCTAGATGGTGCCCAGAAAACGGCGTTGGTTTTGTGGATAACTGGAGCGCGTTTTGGGGGAAGCCCGGTCTCATGCGGAGAGACGGCGTCCATCCCACTCGGGACGGTGCCGCTCTTCTTTCTAGAAACATTTCTGCTAGCCTTAGTCTGTTAACCTGACAATCCAGAGACGAGACCCGGGCGCAGAGCAGCAGTGTAAAACGCTCCTCTGAGCCTCCCTTAGGGTTAGTGCCAGTGCAAAACCCATGCAGGGAAAGTCAAGCAGGTCCTAGCTTTAGCTTATGTGCTGAAAGACAAATGAAAGGAGCGCGTCATAGAAACCTTAAAGTGACAGACAGCAGTTCTCACAAGCAGAATTATGATGTCATTAAATGCGGTTTATTAAACATTCGATCCATTTCCTCCAAGTCCCTCTTAGTCAACGAGTTAATTACTGATAACAATCTTAGTCTTTTAGCCTTAACAGAAACTTGGCTCCATCAGGATGACTATGTTAGATTGAATGAAGCAACCCCCCCCACTTATGCTAACTATCAGAAATCCAGGATTTCAGGGAAAGGAGGTGGTTTGGCAGTAATATCACAGTCTAGCTTACTTCTCAGCCCTAAAGTTAAAAATGCTTATAATTCATTTGAAAGCATCATATTGTCTTTAAGTCACCCAAACAGGAAAACTCGAAAACCTGTTTTACTCATAATTATTTATCGCCCCCCCGGCCCATATTCAGAATTTTTAACTGAGTTTTCCGACTTCCTATCGACTATTGTCTTAGATTCTGATCAAATTATAATATTAGGGGATTTTAATATTCATGTTGATGACCCCAGTGACTGCCTAGGAAAGGCTTTTGCAGCTTTATTAGATGATGTTGGTTTCACCCAAAGTGTGAATGAACCCACTCACTGTCATAAGCACACCCTGGACCTTGTTCTAACCCATGGGATAGAGATCAGCCAGCTGAGTGTCCTTCCTCTTAACCCCATCATTTCTGATCACTTTCTGATTACCTTCCAGCTTACACTGGAACATCCTTCTGCCCCAGTGAATAAGAAACAGCTTAGAAGAATCTTAACTGACCGTTCTGTGTCTGAGTTTAAACACACAGTTCAGCCAGTACTTAGTGATATTCTGAGAAAATACTCTGAGACCAGCTCCCATAGTATCAGTCCTAGTATAAATGACCACTTTGTTAATGATGCCTTACAAGCCCTCAGGAGTACACTCGATGTTGTTGCCCCCTTGAAACCTAAGTTCGTCAGACAAAACCGAGTAGCACCGTGGTTTAACGCTGAAACTCGTTCTCTTAAACGAGAAACCCGTAAGTTGGAAAGAGAATGGCGCCGCTCCGGTTCAGAGCAGTCTCTGGATATCTGGAAACATAGCCTATTAAATTATAAAAAAGCTCTGCGTAGAGCTAGAAGCCAGTACTATTCAACCTTAATATCAGAGAATGGAAACAATCCAAGATTTCTTTTTAGCACTATAGCTAAATTAACTCGCAGTCAGAGCTCAGTAGAACCACATGTTCCTGTTTCTCTCAGCTCTGATGATTTTCTTACATTTTTCGATAGTAAAATCTCAAATATTAGACATAAGTTAAATCAAGTTATTCCTACTATCAGCCCAGAACAGGCTGAAGCGGTAGAAATGGAGGCATCCATAGAAACCTCTGTAACATTAGACTGCTTCACTGCTGTGGATCAAGCGGAAATAACATCAATTATTACGTCCTCCAAATCCTCAACGTGTCTGTTAGACCCAATTCCCACTAGACTTTTTAAAGAAACTTTTCCCCTAATTAATGATCCCATATTAACAATGATAAATGCCTCTCTGGAAACGGGTTACGTGCCACAGTCTTTTAAATATGCAGTTGTTAAACCTCTTCTGAAAAAGCCCAGTTTGGATCCTAGCATCTTGGCCAACTATAGACCGATATCAAACCTGCCCTTTATT
Organism: Oryzias latipes; assembly: GCF_053564925.1. Classification (NCBI taxonomy): domain Eukaryota; kingdom Metazoa; phylum Chordata; class Actinopteri; order Beloniformes; family Adrianichthyidae; genus Oryzias; species Oryzias latipes. The sequence continues at coordinate 19,550,779 of NC_136254.1, forward strand.
TCTAAAATCCTAGAAAGAGTTGTAGTTAAGCAGCTTTACTGCCACCTACAGGACAACAGCCACTTTGAAGACTTTCAGTCGGGGTTTAGACCTCACCACAGTACGGAAACTGCACTAGTTAGAGTCTCTAATGACTTGTTATTGGCCTCAGAAAAGGGACTACTTTCTATTCTGGTCCTGTTGGACCTCAGTGCTGCCTTTGACACTATCGACCACGGTATTTTACTCCATAGATTAGAGCAGGACATAGGGATCAGAGGATCTGCTCTCCAGTGGTTTAAATCCTATCTGTCTGATAGGTATCAGTTCGTTAATGTAAATGGACATTCCTCTCAGTGCACTCGAGTCAACTATGGAGTCCCACAGGGCTCAGTCTTGGGACCGATCCTGTTTACGCTTTATATGTTACCCCTAGGAAACATAATCAGGAAACACAGCATTAATTTTCATTGTTATGCCGACGATACGCAGTTGTATTTATCCATGAAGCCTGACCAGAATGACCAGATAGAGAAACTGAACGCCTGCATCAGTGACATCAAGACCTGGATGACAATTAATTACCTCCTCTTGAACCCAGAAAAAACTGAGGTCATTATACTTGGTCCTAAAAACCTCAGAGATGCTCTGTCTGCTCAGATAGTCTCCCTGGATGGTATAAGTATAGCCCCCAATTCCACAGTTAGAAACCTTGGGGTTTTACTTGACCAGGATTTATCATTTAAGGCTCATATATCTCAGGCGTGTAGAACTGCCTTTTTTCACCTGCGGAATATTGCTAAGATCAGAAATATACTTTCTAAGAGTGATGCTGAAAAACTCATCCATGCATTTGTTACGTCGAGGCTGGATTACTGTAACTCCTTGTTAGCAGCGTGTCCTAAGAGTTCCTTAAGAAGTCTCCAGCTTGTTCAGAACGCAGCTGCTAGATTGTTAGCTGGAACCAGCAGAAGAGATCACATCACTCCTGTGTTAGTTTCGCTCCATTGGCTCCCAGTTGATTCTAGAATTAAGTTCAAGATCCTCCTGTTAACCTATAAGGCCTTACATGGAATGGCCCCGTCCTATATTAAGGACCTCATAGTCCCTTACCAACCAATCAGAACACTTCGCTCGCAAAATGCAGGACTGCTTGTGGTTCCTAGAATTGGTAAAAGTACGGTTGGAGGTAGAGCGTTTAGCCACCAAGCCCCTGTCTTATGGAATAAACTCCCAGCTCATATAAGAGAGGCCGACTCAGTTTCTACATTCAAAGCTAGACTGAAAACATTCCTCTTTGGACAGGCTTATTGTCAGACTAGTTAGTATTCAGAGATTATTTAACTTAATGTTAGTTTGTTTAAATTAAACTTAATAATAACTATTTCTTTTAAAAGGCTGCTAGAAGTTGAAGCTGGGGTAACTATGGTACACTGGGGTTCTGTCCTCTTTCCTTTTTTACTTCTACCCTTCCTCTCCTCTATTCTTGATCATAATTTATCATTTAGTTCTCCATGCCTCTGTTTGGTGCAGTGCGATTCATGTATTGTCCCTCTTTTCCTCTCCCCTCCTGGGGAGTGGGAGTGCTTCCAGACTCCAGTTGGCTCATCCGTGCTCCAGTTCCTGACCGTTTACCTCGCCTTTGCTCCTGCTCCTACACCTGGCTGTGGATCCTGCCTCTGGCTCATCTCTGGCTCGTCTCTGCTCTGTACCTGACCGAGTACCTCGTCTCTGCTCCTGCTCCTACACCTGGCTGTGGTTCCTGTCTCCGGCTCGACTCGCGCCTTTGACTGTCCCCACAACCACGGCTGGATGAAGCTCTTCTGCTGGACTTTTATATATGTAGTTGTAGATTTAGATAAGTTAATTCTTCTCTAAGAGTTCTGGTAAATCGCCTGTCCGTCCTGGGGGAGGATCCCTCCTTCATGTGGGCACCCCTGAGGTTTCTTCGTTTTTTCCGGAATCCGGTTTTTTTGGGAGTTTTTCCTTACCGCGAAGGGGGGTCTAAGGGCAGGGATGCCAGTATAGCTTAGTCAGTTTGTTAGTTCATTTTAGTATTTTTCTATTGAACTCTTTGTATTCGTGATCCTTTTGATTTCATGTTTTACTTCGAAGCCCATCGAGACGACTGTTGTTGTGATTTTGGGCTATACAAATAAAATTGAATTGAATTGAATTGAATTGATGTGTACAGACTACGAGGTTGCATCAGCGATCTAAGACAAGTGTTTTTTTATTTTAAGAAATGCATCCTTCACCTGTGTATGGACAGTCTGCTATCACTAACAATGACCTTTAAGATCGTTACACATTGATTGCAACCACAAAAGGGGAATATGCAACCACAAGGGGACTCAATCCAGTGCTGTTTTGTGCCAGTCCAATGTCTTTGAGTGAAACAATACAGTTACAGGAAAGAGTAGTGGAAGGTAGGCAAAGGTCAGAAGTGAGCAACAGTGTGGTTCCATGCCAAGGAAGAGAACCACAGATGAAATATTGGCTTTGGGGATGCTTATGAAGAAGAACAGAGGAGGTCAATAGGAGGTGCATTTTGTCTTAGTAGATCTAGAGAACGTCTATAACCGGATACAAAGAGAAGAGATGTGGTTTGGATGAAGAAGCTAAAAAAATGACAGAGAAGTACGCTGTTCAGTACACTTATCGGAGTGGTGAGATGTGCTGTTGGTGTAAAGCTACATTCACACGGGCCTGTGACGCACTGGATGACCAGGGAGAGGATTCTTCTTCTTCAATTTGCTACCACATTTTCGCCATCTACAGTTGGTGAGAAATGTCGAAGTAGTGCAAATCGCACGAATCTAGCCTCAGGCTTTTTTGTTTGCAGCCCGTTACTGGGATTTTTTTTGTTTACAGCTCGTTTCTGGGAGGAGCGAGGCGTGAACGCAAAAGTTTTGAACGCCCGAAACGTGAATATGCGTGCGCTTCCATAGACTTTTCCTTATGAGTGGCCCTTTAACCCTTGTGCTATCCTAGGTACTTTAACATTAGGAGTTGGGTCATCTAGACCCACTAGACAGCGCGCCCAACCTTTTTTCTTCAATGATTTGTGATCTTCACTGGTGTCCATGGATTACATGAAATCTTTCCACCTTTGTCATGGTAAGGAGAACACGTCAAAGGGGGGGAGGGTCATCTAAGATAGCACAAGGGCTAAACGTGCGTTGCCGAAGGCAGTATGAACGTAGCTCAAGAAAGTAACTGGAGGCAGAGCTGGATGAAGCAGAAATTATGTTGAGGTTCTCTATTGGAGTGATGCGAATGGATAGAATCAGGAATAAATCCAGAGGAACAGAGGTAGATGTTTTAGAGAAAATTGATGGAAAGCAGATTGAGGTGGTTTGAAGGAGGGACAGTGACAATGTTGATAAAAAGGTGCTGAAGGAAGCCGACTGGAGCTGTAACCGTGTACGTGCCTGTTCTGTGGTTCTTGTTGGTGTGAGCTGGTGGGGACTCCTGTCCACAGATGAGGATGCAGCAGGGTCCTCCAAATGTTGCAGTACGTGTGTTTTTATGTGGAGCATAAAATAGGCAAAAAAAGGTCTAAAGTATAAGAGCGTATAAGAGAGTTTATCCTGTCACCTCACCATTGGGCTGCTTTGTGTTGCGTGGAGGCAGCGTTTTGCATATTTAGTCACTTGTAAAGCCTAGGTGCCACATCAGCACATTCAATCACCCATTCACAGGAACCGTAAGTGTACAAATGTGTAGTGTGAGAAGTTCATTTGAGCAGCCTTCCCATTCATAATTTGCGTGGTGGAGAGCTGCTGTGTTCACTCACAACGTCCAGCTCATCCTAACCTCCTCATTTAGACCTTAGTGAATATAGCGCCCAGGTTCAACTGGGTTTTTAAAAGTGTATTATACCCTCATTATAAACATTTAACTGCAATGTTGTGGGTCTCTTGCCTCCAGAATTCAGGTGCTGAGGTTGAAGCTACCAGGAAAAGGGCCTAGAGAAAGATTCACGATGAGGTCTGTAGATGTAGTTAAAGAAGGACGTGAGGGTGGTTGTTGTCAGAAAGGCAGATGAAGAGGTCCAACAACTTTCTAGTGTAGCAGCATGTGGAAATCGTTTATGCAACTCTAAATAAAATCTGTAAACTTTTACTTGCCTAAAGCGATTCCATTGAAAAAGTAGACATAAAATTGTTGCTTTTAGCATATCTTCCTAATACTGACTAATGTATATTTTTTCTTGTCCACTAGGCAAATGGAAAAAATAGTAAAATAAGGCCATCATTCTGCATTTTGTACTTGACCTTTATCTGCTAGTTAATGAAAGAATTAAGTTTTTCCTGTTGTTTCAGCAGTGGTAGAGATGAAATGCTGCCTGCCCTCTGAGTCTGTATTAAGATCTATGGATATTTATGCAGGAAAATAAAAAAGAGATGACCACCAGCATAAAAACAGCTTTTCCTGTAGATGTGTTCTTTACCCTGAATTAATCTCAGTAATTGCTTGAATAATTACACTTATCTCTACATAAAGCATGTGGGATATGCAGATCATGGTTGGGCAATTTTAAGGTCAGGTACGTGCCCTTGAGCTATTTCTACAAACAGAATCACTCAGACACAGACAATACATTCAAAATGTGCAGTGAATAATGAATAATAATGAAAAAACTAACATGAAAAATGTTGGCTTAATCTGGGAATGATGTAAAACTAACAATTAAAATGTTACAAAAAAGGACACACAACTGCAAAATTGGTGAAAAAAATGGACTCCAGTCTTAATAAGAGTACCTACTAACAGCACATTCAAAATAAATATCATTTATTTATGGCAACACAAAAAATCATAAAAGGATTTTCATCAATTCACTATAGAAAAGCAGTGCTTTTTTATCCTTTACAAAATTGTCAGGGCATCAATTCACATCTGTTACATCTTCAGGAACTGACACCAAGCCTTTCATATATCAGAATAGAGCCGTGAAAGCAAAATTGACTAGATTTGCACTGCTTGGACTGGTGATTCTATCGCAAAGAAAAGCATAACTAACACAAAGTCTTGCATTTTGGCTTTGTAGTGAGTCGGTATCGGCTGATACGTGTTCATCTTGTAAACTGTTTAAGACTTATGGTATGTTAGAGAGCATGTGTTACGGCAACATCTGCTGTGTTAAAGAGGAAGAAAAGCAGCTGGTGATGCAGCCAGTGATTCGGCCCCTCCCACATCCCCAAAGAACTCGTAGTACATCCGTTTAAATGAGGTTTATTGTCTGTAGCTGTACTCCCAAATGCAGATGGCATTTATTTAGTTCGTTTTCATGAATTCTAACACTACGTGTTGCGTTAACTCTGAGTTGAGTCAAATTGTAACAAAATTCTGAAGGAATATTTTAAAAAGTTAACTCTAAGTTTGCAACACTCCTACTTTAGTGTCAAAATATGGTTCCTTCCTTTTTTTGTAGGAGTTGTTGGAAAAAAATAACCTGCAATGTGTTTAATGACCCTAAAAGTCATCTTTTTACAATTACATATAAAACACACAATAACAACCACAAACACCTCACTACACTGGACACTTTTATTTCAAAGACAGTTTTCAAAAGAAATATCTGTGATCATTTTAAAGAAAAATGTTGCTCTAACTTAGTTTTATAATTTTTACATTTATACTGTCCGTGTTACTTCTGTTTTATCCTGATTTTTGTTCTATGCTAACCATCTGCTAACCATCCAGTGACGAGCGGTGAGGTTGATGGCTGGTGAGGCACTGAATCCTCTGGAGTCAGATTTACAATTGTAAGGATTCAGTGGTTTGGTTTTCTTTGTCATGTTTTTGGTTTCCTCTGTCACTCCAGTTTCTGGTTCATGATCCACAGCTGTCTTCAGTTCAGTTAATTACCCTCAGCCTATTTAAGTGTCTTGGTTTCTGTTCATCCTTGTCAGGTCATCTGCTCTGTTTTGTCACCGGTTTGTTTCTCCCCATAGTTTTGTCATGTTTCAGTTTGTTTATTAAATGTTTTATTTCCTGTCACCAAGCTTGGTCTCCTGCATTTTGGGTCCTCCACCACCAGTTCCTGACAACAATTACTAAAACTGAATATTTCAGCTTTCATCCAACAGCAGGTAAAAGCATATAAGATATACACAAGAATATATTTGTCCTACAGAGAATACTTCTTTTATAGACATGGATAAAACACTCTTATGTACTTTTTAAGTATACTTTTAACCCTTGTCTTATCTTAGGCACTTTAACATTGGGAGTTGGGTCATCTAGACCCACTAGACAGTGCACTGTACCTTTTTTCTTCAATGATTTGTGATCTTCTCTGGTGTCCACGGATTACATGAAATCTTTCCACCTTTATCCACCTTTGTCATGGTAGGGAGAACACGTCAATGTAAGGGTGGGGTCATCTAAGATAGCACAAGGGTTAAGTATACAGATGTGTTCAGCACACATTTGACCCTCAGTAACTATTTATAACTATTTCTGGTATTTTTCAAACTTCAAATTCTGGAGCTTTAATCAGTGTTATCAAATGTTGTCTGTGAAAATGATCATTAAAAATAAAATAAATGATTTTACTTACATTTTTTTCCACTTACTCCCATGTTATTTAAAAAAAACAAACATTGAAAAACATGTTTGGCTTTACTTTTTGAGTCTGTCCACCAACCCTTCTCCACAAAAAGCTCTATGATCTGATGGAAAGTCTTCCTCATTTTTCTTTAGTTTAAATTGTATCCCTCTCAAATGGAGACAGGCAACGTTAGTCTGTTCTGTTTCGATGGCACCAGTGTAGCTACAAAGCAGCTGTCAGGTCACGTCTGCCCCCTGCTGGTGAGGCTTGCCTCACCTAACGCCTTTTCTGCGGGCCTACAGCAGGGCTTCCACTGCACGTTTCTGTTAACATTGAGTCCTGCCATCACACATAAGGCACATCACTTCAGAGCCTCACCCAGAGTTTCGCTCCATCTCTGATGGCGCAACACTAAAATTCGGTGGTTATAACCTCGGAAACTGTGGAAAACGTGTTGAGTTGCCTGAAAATATATATTTAACACAGATCAGTGGAAATTAATATTTACTTAATTTACCTTTTTCTATTTTATCACCATTATGACAGGTGAGGCTCTGCCTCAACTGGTCACTGTAACCATCAAAGATTTTTGTTCATTTGGCAAACTGAATGTACTCTGTAAAGCAATGGACACACGGGGCATGAGACCTGCGTTCAAGAACGTGGCAAATGCTGGTTCTTGAACGCTCATTTAGTGTTCACAGTGGACGAGCAGTAAGGAGGTTCTTCTTCTTTTGCTTTATCTACCCTTTACTAGTGCATGTCCGCCAAATACAGTTGGAAGATTGGTGCTGATCTTGCTCTAAGCTTTTTCTTTCACAGCTCTATTCTGATATAAAGTAAATAATAACTTCTTCTTCATGATCAATTTTCAAGAGACCAGCACTTCTGTAAATACAGAGGAATGCTATCCATATGTTACCAAATTAATGTCCCTGATTGATCAGGCAGGTTTAACTGTCAAAGTGCACTCAATGGCTGCACATTTTGTACGTACAGTCAGAAAATTGTCTTAAAAATGTACCTAGCTGAACGTGAACGCAAGAGTTTTGAAGGCGGAAGCCTAAAATGCGAATTTATGTGCATTTACGTTGACTTTTCATTGACGGTGGTTGTTTGAACGCCGAGGGCTGTGGAAATGTAGCCTCAAGGACACATGTTGATTGAAAACAACCAATCAGGATAAAGAACAGTGTGCTAAAAAAGAAACATGTAAAATTGTTCTCAAATATCTAGGAGACTGCAACTGGTGAGGGACCACTGTTTTGTAGTTGCACTTTCAATTTTTAAGATTTGATTTGATTAAGCCTTTTTTTCAAATCAAATTTGAAACATGTTGGTAAAAAGTTGAACAGAAATCTTATATTTCCACCCACATAAGGTATTAAAGAAAGTATTTAAATTGTAGATCATTTAAACCCCAATTAAGGCTTTCAAGTAATCATTAGAGCACTTGAAATGTATAATCACTTGAAAACCATTTTTAGACAAGGATTGTCACATTTGTAAAAATGAACTGCCTCCTGAATCCTTTCCCAAAAGAAACCCATTTCTTTTGCCCATTTGGCCCCTTTTCTCTCTATACACCCCCCAAATTCATAACAATAAAATGAAGCACTCAGGATTGTCCCGACACAACACCTGCCACATTGTTTGATGACGTGAACCATCCTCCTGTCCCAGTTCCCATCTGGCAGCTGCCAACATTATAGCTGTTCACTAACACTGAGGTTAATGAAACCCCCGTGTTAGCGAACACACCTCGCCGTTCAGGGCTCAAGCTGCTTGGAGATGCACACGTAGCCCTGAAGGATCGGCTCCATTATGGATGCCAGCACGGGGCTACACACACACACACTTCCTGAATAAAGAAAGCAGTGCTCTACACCTGCTACCTGGGCTCAGCTGTTGCCACGCAACGCTGGGATGATGCATACTGTTGTGCACGCTCACGCAGCGTGCACATTGTGTGCAATTACAATGCAATTAGTAGACGTTCACAAGAGTTAACCAGTAGGTACAGGGGTTTTTGTTCAGGGCCCTATTACCTCCTGAATTTACAAGCTGTTTACTCACAAAGCGTTACTTACATGAAAAAAGAGGGTAGAAGGGTGCACTTATTTTATGATTAAATATTAAAGACAATTGGCTTCATTTTCTCCTGCTTAAGTGGGGATTCATAAGACCAGATACAGTATGCCTGCTAATGTGGTGTTAAACCACATGCGTGTCTAGTTCTGTAATGACCCGCGTAACCGAGATGATGATCGGCAAACATCAACATATTTCAGGGAACCAACGAACAATTTAGAAGGATCTGGATGTACTTCTGCCTCAAGTAAATGGAGCAGCTGGATTAACATTTTTCTTACAGACATTTTATGCTACTGGGATCATTTTAGGCTTTAGAAGTGCACTTTCATCATCTTTTGATCGATTTTAAAAGTGATGGTCTTTTAGGTATGATTATGTTCTTTTTAGCCGAAATTTGAAAAAAAAATAATAATAATAACCACCTGTGTCAATTCTTGGACATAGTTTCTGCAGACCGGTAGTAGTTCATTAAAAAAATGTATATTCGAGTTGTGGGCGGGACTGTTGACGTTAAGTAACCCCACCCCCCTTCCCCTCCCCATTATGAACGCTCATTGTTTACACCAGTGACGTGCGGTGAGGTTAATGGCTGGTGAGGCACTGACGTCATCAGTCAGATTTACAAACATATGAACCATACTGAGTAACTTATTCACCATTTGATTGACAAGGGTTAACTTGTTTTATTTAAAATATCATTTCAACATGTTTTTTTTTTCATATACAAACTGTAGCATAGAAAAAAGCAAATGTTATCGTCTTACCTTTACTTGTAAATAAAGTCCATACGCCACTCCTTCTGAAGAAAATGACTTGCCGCTTGCTATCACTTCTTCTAGTGTTTTTTAGCGTCATAATCTCAGGGCTCACCGGCGCCCCCTAACATGAGGCACGAGAATGTCTGGCCTCACCCAGCGGCTTTTTCGCCGGCGTTTAGTGCTCAGCACAAGAAACACGTCCCTCACATTCAGTTATTTATAAAAACAAACACTGTACATCATATACCTCTGCTAAATTATATAAACTCAGCTCATATAGTACAAGTGATTGAACCGACATACAGAGAGACAGCAGTACCGTCTGACTGCATAGGTATTGCGCAATCCAAGGTGAGGCTCAGCGGGCTGGTGCCTCATCGCACGTCACTTAGTATCTGAACGGCAAATGCCGAAATTCAGCGATTTTGAAAAGAAAAAACACCCAAAAATGGTACATTTAAATGGAAAATGACTGCAAAGCACAAATTACTGATTAAATATAATAATTGAATTTATTTTTTCTCTTTTCTTCCCATCATGACAGGTGAGGCACAGCCTCACCTGCCTCTCCTGACTGCACGTCACTGGTTTACACTCTCTCCCACTAGCTTACAGCCCCTCACACCCCCAACCTAACATTACCGGTGCAACAAAAATGGCGAGCATTATTGAAAGCTATCCAGCCATCATCTACATCTACAAGTAGGTGTTTGTTGGTGCAAGAGTTAACACTATTCAAGCGCTTTTAAGATGCCTAATTTATGGTTTTACTCAAGTTTCAAATGCTTTAAACATAGAATCATTTTAGCGCTTACCAGCATTAGACACAGAACTTCCAGATACCAGTCCCCAATTTGGAAATACAGGTATAGACACCTTTTTTAAAGTTTCCCCTTTTGTACTTTGTAGGTTTATCATTTTTATTGTTCTTGTTATTGCCTAATTTTTAGGGTGCTTTTCCTAGTGACTTTATTCTATATGACAGTTTTTTAGGTTTTACTTTCTTTTAATGTATGGTTGTGGTGTGTTTATTTGGACCTCAAGCCTGTAAAATAAATAGTCATACTGGGGTTTAAACTCAGGCTAAAGTTCAACTTGTCTAATAAGCTTATCTTTTTCCATACCCAAACTGTAGTAAACCACACCAGCGTTCACTTGCAAGCTGAAGAAGTGCTAAAGGTCTACTTTGTTATTCTAGTAAGGAGACTAACCCCAGAGTATGAGTTATTGTTGGTTTCTATTAACTTTATTGAGAAAGTGACAATGCATATGCACACCACTACAAAAATGCTAAAACACACACACAATGTGGTGTGTTCCTAATCTTTTTTTCCGGACTTTTTGAAAAAACTAAGAAAACCTCTGTGTGATTTTTGTCTTGTTTTTTCTTTGACCTTGTTGACCTCCTCCTGGAGTTGTTCAAGCTTTGACATGAAAACTTCTTGGCAGTGGTTGAGTCTGTCCTTCTTTCTCTGGATAACCTCTTTTAGTTGAGACATTTCTTGGAGAAGGGAGGACTTTTCTTCGTCTCACTTGTGTTTGTCTTCTGCCTGCTGTTTTTCGGCTTCATTGGTCTCTGCCTTTTCTGTCAAAAGAGATGTTTCCAGGTTCCTCTGTTTGCTGGTGAGGTTTGAATGTTCCTGGTTCTTTTCTTTTAGCTTGTACATCTCCTGATGTAGTTGGTCCAGCGTCTTTTTGTGGTCCTCTTCAGAATTCCTAATTTTGACTTCCTTTTCCTGGACTAAGTTTTTTAATTGAGACATTTCTTGGAGAAAGGAGGACTTTTCCTTCTGCCATTGCAGTCTTTCTTGCTGTGCTGTTTCTTTGAAGGTCTCCTGGATTTCTTTCCAGCTGGTGGAATTTTTTTGGGCGAGTTCTTAATTTTCACCATGGAGTCCTTTGTAGATCAACGTTTTCTCCTTTTCCATGAGAGACCGTTCAACCTGGAGCTTATGTTTGAGCTCTTCTACGTTGTACTTTAAAGTTGTGGTTTCTCTAAAGTGTTCCTCCTCCTTCTCTTGTTTAGAGCTGTGGTTGCAAGCTCTCTGGGTTCTATGGCGAGAACGAAGAAAGCCTCGGACTGTGAAGGCCTCATCCTCTCCAACTGCTTGGATGTCCTGTCAGTTCCAACATCTGTCAAAGTCCTGGTAGCTGCTTCTCCACTCAGCGGTAAAAATCCTCGCCCTGCCGCGTAGTCGATGCGTCTTGGACCAAGAGAGAACGCCGCCTGCAGGTTCTTCTCCCGCCAAATGCAGACAGCTCTTAAGAGACGCAATGAGCAGAGGCCTTGACACCCACTGTCTTCTGAACACAATCCACGTCCCGGGGGGATTGAACAACGTGGGGTTTCCCTTGTTGGCTGGGTTGTGTTTGCACATTTGAGACTTCAAAAACTGTTTTTTGAAAAAAATGACAAAATTTACACCTTGTCTTATTATTATTGGTATTTTTTTCCAGGAGGTTTCGCCCTGGAATGATGAGACAATTTGTGAGAAAGATGTTCTAGATTTCTCCTCCATGACTGATTTTCCAACGATTGTCACCTCCATGAATTGATCTGATTCCGTGATTGATCAATGTTCAACCTTGTTTAACGTTTAACGCCTCTTCAGTGGCAGCGCATTTTGTCTGCAGGGCCCAAAAACTGCCGTGGAGACTTGCCTGGCAGTTGAACTTTTTAGTTGTCAATGCAGAAGCCTGAGAAGCCCAAATACACACCTTGACATAGGATATATTGACATACAAAGATGCTTTGGTCCACGACAGAAACAGTTGATTTACATTGATTGTGTAAACACTTCACTATCAAAAAGTGGGAAATATCAGTGCAAGGTTGTTTTTTTTCTTTTTTTAGAATCTACTGGAAATACGTCAGTTGTGTAAACGGTTGAAGAGTTATGGTAGTCAACACTGGAGCTAAATCTGCGGCCCTCTACTATTAAAACACAAATTCACATAATTATTTATCTACCTGTTTGTTTGATCTGATATTTGGAGAGCTGAAATTATACTATTGTCAGAAGTCACAGCTCTGTCTCCCCCTCTGGTCACCAGTGGGAAACGTCTCCAGAGTTCTGTGAGCACTTCATCTCCCAGCAACCCCAGCGTACAGTTTCTGGATGCCACACACCTGACTTTCATTTGCAAGAACTCACAGTACACTTAAGCACTGCACTGAGCCTCACTCAGTGCAAAGTATTGTTTGCGCCACTCTGCCTGCATTACTGAGCATTATATCTGGATCTGATATCCTGACCCTGTTTGTTCTCTTACTCTGTTTGCCTGCCGCCTGCCCCGCATCTCACCTGGATCCTGATTACTCTTGTTTCCTCTCTGATGCTCCCATGTTCGTTTTTTGACCCCTGCCTGCCTGACCCTGATTTAGCTTTGTGGATTTTTGGCTAACCTAATAAACCTGCTGCACTTGGAACCAGCCATCTGCCTGTTTTGTGACAGCTATCACTTCTTTTCTTTTTCTTTGAGCTGCCATGACAATTGAATTTTTCCCTTGAGATCACATTAACCTTATTTAAATTCAATAAGACACTAGGCTCTACATCATTTGGTGTAGAGTTATACCTAATAATAAGGAAGTGAAATTTGCTTTCCATTGAGCCAGCCCACAGTGGGGAATTGGAGGAACTGCAGCATTTGACTTTTCCTATATCTGGCTTTAAAATGTGGGAATCGGAGGTGAGAGCTTGGTCTGGGCATGTTTTACACTTCCACGGTAAAAGTGACAACCTGCAATTGCCATGGAAACCTCTTAGAAGTCATTTTTAGTTGGGAAGAACAGAGAAGGCACAGATAGCTCTTACTGAAAAGATTTAGGAGGCTGCTATGGAAGTGTTTTTCAGATATGTGAAGTGCTGAGATGTTCACAGGAACTACGTTTGCCTGTTTCTACAGCTTTTCTTTTTTCCCTTATTTGAGTATTGTTTGATCGAAATAACTTTCAAAAAAAAAATCAATAATGAGGCACAAAAGTTTGTCAGCTGTTTTTTAAGGAATGATGCTAAAACAATTTTAAAGGGAAGATTGAGAAGCTTAAGTCCTTTTTTGATTTTTTTTCTTACATTATTAGTACACTATAGCATTTTTCACTTACTGTTCAATATACTCACACAGCTAGTTAGAAAAACTAGAAAAAAGACAAGGCTCTTTGCATAAAAAAAAGAGTCTTTTATTAGAATAAAATGGCGACTGACTGGTGCCTTTTCTTTTTTTTTGGCATTCTGCACAAAGAAGCCTTGTGTTTTCATTGAAAAACTGGTTTGCTGAACTGATTCATTAGGTTATTGCTCTGAAGGAGGCATGCTGGGAGGCTTGAGTATGCAGACACTCAAGAGGAAGCTGGAGCATTTTAATCCAGCTTTAGGCGGCGTGCGGCGGGGAGGGCACATCCACTCTGTTGCCATCAATACCGGGCACGCTCCCCTCACACCTTCTTCTTTTTCCTCAGTACATTAGGTGAATGCCAGATGAAAGGTCCAGCCCTTTCCTCCCGGCTTTTAAAAGCCTTTGAGGATGCAACCCGACATTTATCGCAGGCGATGTCTTTGAAACAACATGAAAAGGCCAAGTTAGCACTATAAAGAGGAGGTGGTGTTTAGATTTCCAAAAAGGGGCTGTGAAGAGGTGGGGGGTAGGTGGTAGCTCTTGGGTACATATGTAACAAATTTAAAAACCACAGATGTAGTGCAGTCGATCATATTTTTCTTCAAAGCTGATAATATTCACTGAGCATCCAAACACCACAAGTATGAGCTTTTTTCCCCTCCTTTTGTTTCTGGCTATTGTACTACTTTTTTGTACTTTTTTTATTATTAATATTTCAGGGATCAAAGCCTCACAAGCTACCTCACACCTTGACTGAGCTTCAAAAGAACTCAATTTCTGAGAAATCTTTATTCACTGAACAATATTTTTGGGCTTGTATTGAAAACAATTGTTCCAGCTTCTGGCTAGTTTTACGGCTATGATCCACGTTCAACTGAAGTCTCTCACAACAAACTGCTTTGATAGGAAGTCGTTCTTTCAGCTCATTTATTTTTTCCTATGGTACTTGACATACCTTTAACTTACAGGTTAAAGACGGCAGTGCTAACTGCTGCGCTACGGTGCTAGAAAATGTGGAAACAAGGATTCAGCAGCTGCCCTGAAACAACATTTGATCATAAACAATTACATTTAGTCCATCTATATAATGATCAAATAAAGACAAATATATAAGGAAGCAGGATCATTTTGAAAAGGAGTGGGAGTCAGATTACAAGGAGTGGTACGGCACAAGATTATTTTGAATGTTATTATTTTACCTTGGTCTGGGAACAGGACAGGACGGGGTTACTCTGAAGCTAATATTAATTTAGGGTTGTGAGGGGCTGTAAGCTAGCGGGAGAGAGTGCAGACAAAAGGATGATGGGAAGTGAGCACAGGCTTACTCTCTGCCAACAGTCACGACCACAACTCAGAGGCAGATCACCTGTAGCTCTGCTGAAACTATGTCCTAGAAAATGACAGGGGTTTTCTGATTTTTGGCTAAAAATTGCAACATTTTTATTGAAAATGTTTTACTGGGAACGCTTTGAAAATAGAAAAAAAATATCAGAAGATAATCAGAGTAGGACTTTAAAAATTAAACTAAACTAAAGCCATTTTGAATAAAAGTTGTCTAAAAGGGATGTCTTAAATGTCAACAAAGACTTAATGTTTTACGAAAAAATTGCAAGTACCGTCATCTACAAGATGCTCCGTTTTTTTAGCTTTTTATCTGCTTCTCCACAAGTTGCTGTTTCCTGCTAATCAGTCCTTAAGAATGTTTTGTCACTACTTAAAATTGCATAAATAAAAAAGGAAACACCTTTCCAGCTTATTTATTCTGCCTGGCTCTTGAGCACCCAAGGGTTTTCACAAGAGGTATGTGAACAATCAATGAACACAGATAAGTGGGGAACTGGTGCCAACATAGCTTGATAAGCTATGCTAAAGTGCAAGCAGCACTGATGCAGGTGTTGTACACCATGATTATGGGTCACTCTCACAGTTGAGTTTTTGACAGCCCCATTTAGTCATTGCTGAAGGTCAGGTTCTTCTGTGGTATAGCTTAGATAGCACCCCCTGATAAGGTACAACACAGACAATGAACTCCTCTCCAAAAGTGTTTACTTTTTCAAAAGCTGAGTATTTCATTAATTGATGGTTTGAAATAGTTGAGTGCACCTCACAAATGACAACACAGGCAGAAGATCTGTGCTCGGAAAAGTTAGGCCTTTGACAATGCATTTAATTTCAGAGCTTTGCCTGTGTTAAGAATCCGCAGCAATAGTAGTTGGCAACTGTATATTAATTGTGCTGATTTCAAAGCCGAGTTTATATTGAATTTTAAATGACATATACCACCGTCTTAGAAGGCCCAAAGTGCTTTGCAGTCACAGTCCCATTCATCCACACACACACACACTTTTACACATGGAAGGGCAGGAACTGTGGGAACAATCTGAGGTCAAGTGCTTCAACTTTGCACCATGGCCGCCCCTATTTAAAGCAATGTATTGTTTTAAGTAAGTTTAGAGCCCTTTTGGCATGTTTGAGCATGTGTAACTTTAAAAGTCCAACCTGGTCTTGGATACTATCAACTATTTGTTTGAAGCTTCCGTTAAAGTTTTCCGCAAATACCCTGGATCACTTGTCAATGTAAGACATTTTTACCCATATTTAGCAACTTTCCAAATCCTCTTAGCAACTTATTCTCTCAGAAACGACTAGCAACAAATTTGGCAAATTTGGAGCGGGTGCTGCCATGAGGCTCCGTCCAGTAAAAGGTCTCAGTTGTCAGTGTCATCCAACTTCTCTGGCAGTTTAATTTAAGTGGCAGTTGATCTATACCTTACCACATCAAAACTGCAAATGTTTAAAAAGAATAAAACAAAAAAGGACCTCTGGCAAAGTGTATATTTTAGAAATAAAGCTCCAAGCTTTGAGAAAAAAAGGGGGTATGTGTTTAGGATAGTGGAGGGTAGTGTTCCTTAAGGACCAGGGGCCTCATTTATAAAGGTTGCGTACGCACAAAAGAAGGCGTACGCCAATCTCTACGCAATAGTTGAGATTTATAAAAAGCAAACTTGACGGGAAAATGTGCGGTCCTTCACGCAAGCTCTGACCCAGGCACACGCACAAAAACGGGTGAAATAAGAAACGGCGACGCCGTCGGCAGATGGAAGAAACACGTGAAAGTGAAAATGACAATCCTGCCTCTCAGAAATAACATGACGACTTCACAAAGCAAGTCTTACAATTAACAGCCTACACGAACACCCATTTGATCGATCAGCAGTGAAACAAACAAAAAAAATCAAACGAAAATTACAACAGAAATTCAAATGAACACATATTTGCAGAAAGAAAAGTGAAATATGTTCTGCAATATTGGCATGTTGTGCAATTCATCCTCATAAATAATATAGTTAACAGAACAAAATAATTTACAAAACTGATATTCTCGTCAATGTGTCCGTCTGGCAGAGCAGATATAGGTGCGGGCGTGCGGACGGACAGACAGACGTACTAATTGTCCACTGGCGAAAGTTGTTTTCATAGTAAAACATTTATTCATAAGATATGGATATGGACAATTATGGTATTCATACATATGCCTTTAGTTTTTTTATTTTTGATAAAACCATGTATGGCGAATGTCTCAACCATTCAGAAAGCAACAAGAAATTACATTTGCGCTGATCAATTTCCCATTTCCACGTCAATTATTACAGACATCTGTAGCTTGTCAGATGCAATTAAATGGAGGGAAATAAAATGCCCCATCACAATGCATAATGACGCACAATGGCTGATCTTGCGCTCTTAGAAGATGTGGCAAATGGAAGAATTCGGAGTGAACGCATCTTTAGACGGCAAGATGACTTGCTGGCAAACGAGGACGAGTGGCTTATGAGCCGGTTCCGACTTCTTCGAGCCGTCCTCTTGGACCTCTGCGGGCTTTTGGGCCCGGCGTTACAGAGGAGGAACCATCCGTGTCACCCGGTGTATCTGGCGCTCCTGTGACGCCCCCCCCCCCCCCCCCCGCCCCCCCCCGGTGGCAGGGAGGCACTCTGGCAATGCAGCGCTAGACAATTTTTCGCCTCGACTTTGATGTCCGACCATTTCTTTTTTATTTCGGCCACGGTCCGAGGTTGTGAGGCTACAGCATTTACGGCGTATGCCACCTTTTGCCACTCACGTGCCTTTTTGGCATTAGTAATGCCCACACTGTGCCCTCCAAACAACATTTTTCTCCTCTTTTCCACCTCGCCAACGATAAATTTTACTTCACATTGAGTGAAGTTATGTTTTTTTTTGATTTCCTCTCTGTGTTTGCCATGATTTCGCAAGCCATGAATATTAATTTGTGGGCGTTTCACGGACTATTTATGGGCAACTATGGGCATGTCATGAAGCCGCAAAAGCTGCGCAGCATTTAGAATTGGTTGTGATTTATTAAGGGAAAGATGCGTAGGATGTGCGTGGGCACGGTTTTATAAATCCGAATATTTCTGTGCGTACGCACGTCCTATGTTTCATCCGTACGCCACTTCTGACGCAAATCCTACGCAAAGTTTTATAAATGAGGCCCCAGGGTAGGGACTTCTGGAATGATGCTAAACACTGATGATAAGACTACTTTACAAGGATGATGTTCTCCAACCTTCCAACCTGGCGACATGACCTGCATATCGTATTTTCTCATTGAGAAACAAACAGATTAGAATGGGGCAACACGCCCCTTTTACACCTCATTGTTGGTGACGGGGTAAACCCACCTCATGCCAAGGATGCCGTGCAGTAAACTTCAGTGGGATAAATCAAGAGAGCAGGTGAATGTAGTGTAGAGAATCGTGTGGGGGAGAAATGGAACTTTTCTGATGTTAAAAAAAATGCATCTTATGTGGGAATCTTCCCATTCTACCAAATTCTCTAAAAGTGGGAAAAAAGCAGCTTCCCTTGTTTCTGTTATTTCTGGGCAAGTTCTTGAAGGCTCACAGTTGACCTGTTGCGGCTACCTGCATCCAGCGGCTAAAAACTCATAACGGCAACATTATTTGACACATCAATTAACTCGAATCAGTATAGATACGACATTGACGAAAAGAAGAAGCTATGAGCAGGCAGACAAAAAAAGCGATGCGTTCAATCTAACAACAAAATGGGCCAATAGACCCTAACCAACAGAGGCAGACAGCTAAAGCATGATGGTGCACACTGAGTGCCTAAAATCCTCTTTACCTCAACAAGTATCACTCATTGGTACTCAGATGTCAAAACTCCTCCTGCCATGCATGAAAAAAAGAACAGTCATCTGCATAGAACTTGTTCTAGAAGGAAGTGTGGAAGTCCACTTAAAGCTAAAATTGTGACATTCTAAAATTTTTTTTAAATCTTTACACCACAGTTTTAGCTCTAGTGTTGACATTCTTTCAGCTACCATAACTCTTCCCCTGTTAGGCAATTAACATGATTCCAGTGGATTGTGAGCAGACAAAAACAAGCCTTGTGTTGATATGCAACACTGCTAGTCCTCACACAGTCAACGTAAATCAGCTGATTCTGTTGGGGAGAAAAGCGGATTTACACCCAAATGGAACAGTTTGCAAATCTTGTCAGTAAAATCTGATTCCCAGTGATAGCATAAATAGCTAAAACTTCAGTATGTCAAAGAGTGATGTCGCTGGCGACATTGCCAATGTTAAAATACAGCATGCCTATCCTCACAGGATAGATTCCATCTTTAAATCTACTGACAAATATGATATGATGCATTAAGGAGTCCTGCAAATGTGCTGAACACCTCTCCGTCTGTACAGTTAAACCTCTACCTATGCTATGGCTTTATCTTGGCGCTCATCTAATTTATGCCTCACATTATTTTCAACTTTGTGACAAACTGCCGCTTGAGAACAGCGGAACTGTACACACGGATGGAAGGGTAGACTACGTACAAGGGCAGTTGTCACTGATATCTTTCTAATTTAATTTACACTGATTTATCAGTCCACAGATTGCATATGACAGCAGTGCCCTTAAAATCTGCCTTAATGTTGATGACTTTGTATGCAGGAGTGAAAAAAAACCTCAGGATTATAGTGTCACCTTCACTTGGGGGCAGGTAGTTTTTTTTTTTTTTTTTAAGTTAATGATGTGTTGATTAAGGCATGTTTTCAATATTAAACAACTGCCACTCATTTTTTCTTGTATTATCCTTTATTTTTTGGCAACACCAGAGTATTTGATTTGCTAATTTGCCTTTGACTCGCAAATCTTTGTCTCCTCTGAGCTTTCTGTTTGCCACTGCTCATTTGAGCTACCATCAGTGTGACTTTTGAAGAGGTCAGCAACAACAATGGCACATTTTCTCGGCGGAATCCTCTGACCCAATAAGACCCAAAGCTCAAAGCCTAACAGATTGAGCCTAATCTAGCTTGGGCGCAGTCACAACTCCCACATTGGGAAATGGTGTGTTTGCAGGCACAGAAAGAGGAAAAAAAAAGGTGATTTTATTTCCGTCTACTGTTTGTTTGCTCTTTAAATGTGTGAGAGTTCAGTTCATATCTAGCTAAGAGCAACAATTAACCCCTATAAATAAATGCATCTTATGCCGTCTCAGCATATAAACTCAGTTCTAAAGAATTTGACTGGTTTCCACAATTTGTAATACTGTTACAGCTGTGGCCGTATTTGGTTTTGTTTGTTCTGTTTATTCTGTGTATTTTATTTCTATCAGAGTGGGATTTTGTTGTTTTTGTGGATCTTTGTGTGTGTGACTGTGTCTGATTATTTTCAGGTGTTGTGCTGGAAAGGGTGTGGCCTCCATTTGGACCCAAGCTGATGGAGGCAGCCTTCAAAAGCACCATATAGACCTTCAACCTGTTAGAAGGGAGCTTGGCTGCAACAGGACTCCATTGCAGCTTGGTTTTGTAGTGCTCTACCTGTTTTGTTGTGTGTTGCACTTAGTTGTACTTGCAGTTTTGTGTTCAGGCCCACTCTGTTTAGTCTTTTGTTAAGTGTAGTTTTGTTCAAGTGAAGCTGTAGGGGTGAACCGCCATTTTCGTTGGTACTCGTTTTCTCCTGTTTATGATAGTTCAGGGAGGTTAGTGTTTGTCTTTGTTTTCCTTTTTCTTTTAGTACATTTATTCCTTCGTTTGGTGTTTTTGTTAATTTAAACGTGGTGGCCAAAACCTTACTTTTATGTTATGCCCCTCTAAATACCCCTAGACTTAAAAAAGGGGCATAACAAATAACTTGAGTTAGGCCTAAGTCCCAACTACCCCAATGGGTGGAAACAGGCTATCTGCTAGCAAAAAATGAGCACATTTGGACAGGGCACATATGAAATATTAACGTTGTAGACTGCTCGTTGAGCCCGTAGAGCAAAACTGAGAAGTTCTAAGCTGTGTGAAATGCAATAAAGCCAAATTATAGTTTTTTATATTTCTGACTTTTCATCAGTCATTGACTTTAAATGATTGTTTTATAGAATAAAACACCACCCACCATTTCCAGGCACACTTTCAAAGTGTCCTTTCTATTCTCTCATTAGTTGCTCTACCTTAAATTATTAGTTTAAGAGGCGATTGACCTCTGCGAAGAACTTTAATTAGCAGGTTTTTAAAAGGACAACCTCAGCTCTCTTGTTTTTTCTTCCTTCCCCCTTTTGATCGCCGTAGGGCACATCCTCCTTGCAACCTGGATTTGACACAAACCGTGTGTGATGGGGCTTCCTGCTAGAAGGACACACCTGTTTGCCCAGGTGTTCAAAGCCCATCTTTTCCGCGAAGGTCTCCTCAGCTACTGTTCTTTATTTGGCCGCTAATGAGGACGATTGGCCTGATCACGACTGATCCAACCATCCGTGGCACCTCCCGAGTCGTTTCTGCGAATTCCCCTTGCTGCTTAGGTCCTTGATATTTCCAAACGCTTGGAAAATCATTTTCAGTTGCACAGCAATGAACATTAGCTGGTCTTGAATGTGATGTGATTACGGCGTCGATTACCAGAGGTGTTTGCCGACGCCTTCGGTCATACTGGCATTCTTAAATTGAGCCATCTGAGGATGAAGGCTTCCTCTGCTGCACGCTGGGTGTGTTCTAAGGGAGTGGATTGTCTCACTAGAAAAGTCTGTGTGTGTGTAGCATTGCAGCAAGGGATCTGCGTGTCATAATGGGATATCATTACTTCACTGCCTTCATTACAAGGTCCTCATCTGCCGGGGCTGGATCGTAATGTTAATTATTACAGCAAAGCAAGACCAAAAGAGGGACTGCAGTTCAGAGCAAAGCTGTTTTGATTGGATTTTGTTCCTTTTCATCTCATTAAAGACTCAATAATGGCCTATTTAGATGTCAACACTGCTACATGCCTTGACAAGCATCGATCATTTAGTATGCCTCAGTCTCTCCGGAGGAGAAAAAAGGCTTCCAATATCTGCAAGCCTAAAAGGGCACTACCCATTTATTTAAAGGGGGGGGGGGGGGGGGGGGGGTAGTGATAATAGTTCTTTTTATAAGAGACTGAGCTTTCCACTGATGTGCCTTTGAGGAAGACTGGAGGGCACAGCAGTCTGTTAGCATAAGCTGCTCTATAGTTTGTGTGTGCGTGTGTATGGCAGGGAGCTTAGTTTAAAATAAATTGAGTAATTTGAAATACATGATTCTCAATTGCCTTTAGCTGTTAAAACTCCCCAAAATATATTGTAATTCACATTATTTTCACATCAAAACCCACTCCAATCATCTTTGGATCTTTTGTAATAGTGTTCCCAGTGGTTAATTATAACTATGCCGGTGTAGGTACCGTAACCATTTGGCCTGCAATGACCGTTCGGGGTCCATTCGACTGAAGATAACATCACACTATGGTAGCCCCACTTGGACAAACTACGTAGCGTGGAGATCTGCACGGGCTCTACATGTTTTCATTTCACGTTTCCTTTTGTAACCTAAAGTTTTTTTTCCTTCATAAGTTGTCTGACATGTTTTATTGTAGTGTTTATAGAGATTTTGCCACAACCCACTTTGTAAAAAGATCTGTGGCTGTTGGAATGAACCTGCTGCTCCACACAAGTGAACCCTGTCTCTGATCAGAGCAGCTGAAATCTCATAGCTTCGTGTTCGCAGGCAGGGAAGGTGCTTTGTTATGGTGTGCAGCCGCAGAAGGGTTCAGAACGCAGTTGGTTCTGCTGCAAATGCATTTATAATCATAACAATAATAAAAGCATGTTTAGAAGATAATCTTGCTCTGTGTCGGAGCTCTGCTTGTTTACAACGGACCGCATGTCTTCTTCTTTGGTAGTATCGTAATTTGTCCAGACCAATCACCATCTGATACAATATCGGACCAACGGTCAGCCAATCACATAATGTGACGTCACGAAGGACCCCGAACGGTTGTTGCAGGCTGAATGGTTATGGAACCTACAGCGTTTTTAGTCAAAAAAAAAACCTGTGTGGTTTCCTAGGACATAGTTTCTGCAGAGCGGCAGCAGTTCACTAGAAATTCACTTCTGAGTTGTGGGTGGGACTGTTAGCACAGAGTAAGCCCGTCCCTCTACCCTCCTCATTGCTGAGAGCTCTCTGTTTGCACACTGTCCCGGTAGCTTACAGCTCCACACAGCAAAAAAAAACAAAAATGGTGAGCAATATTGGAGCTATCCACTCATAGAGTTTTGAGGCAGATGCCAGCTCGGATGAGGAAAACAAAGATGTACATACCACAAACGGCACGCCCGATGAAAATCCACTTCAGGATAGACCCAGTTTCCTGCAGATTCTTTTCAATGTCCTTGTGCGTTTAAAAAATAATGTTGACTGACAAAAAATTATGTATTTCTTTATTTGTGAAAGTAAGCACTTACAATGCAGATCTAATTCTCTCATACTCATTGGTATTTTTGTTGTTTAAATTTTGTATATTCTCAACTTATAACTTATGAATTGATGATTTTATTATCATAAAAAATTGAGTTTTCTACTCATAATTCTGCGACTTTTAAATATGAAATTTTGGCTCTTTTTTTTTAAGCGGTTTCCTATTGTAAAATTACAACATTTTTTCCATAATTTTATAACTTTGTTCTGAGAGGTTTGTGACTTTTTCTTAGTATAACTTTATTCTTGTAGAATTACAACTTTATTCTCGTAAATGCACTTTTTTTTATAGTGGCCCTAATACTCCGTTGTAGAGTAGAGATGTTGCCATCAATACTTTTTTTTCTTCATATTATTCATATTAATTTTATTCTCATCAAATAATGACTTTTTCTTGATCATTTAATGCTTTATTCTCCTAAATTTATTTAGTTTGTCATTTTATGGTGGCAGTAATACTCCGTTGTGTCATGGTATGTTGCCCATAGTACAACGTAATTTTACGACTTTATTCTCTGAAATGTTTTACTATTTCTTAAAACTACTGTATTCTCATAAAAATATTACCTCTTTCTCATATTTTACTCTTTCGGTAGCGTGAATTTATTTATCTTTTATAGTGGCCCTAATACTTCGTCGTAGTGTGGGGAAGTTGTCATCAGCTCTGAAGCCCCTGGCTGAATTTGATAGGGGCTTCTAACTTGTCTTTACTTTTTATTTTTTTACTCTTTAAGTCACAAGAGTCTAACGCCAGGCCTCAAGGGCTGCTGCCTGTTTTCCAACTAATTCTGCTTTTATAGCTTCTTATCGGCAAAACACACCTGATCCAGGGAATCTGCAGCAACCGGAGCAAGTATATCTGGGAAAGCAGCAGGATGCCGGAGATCAAATTCAAGTGAAACTTTGAAGTCATTTGTGAATCCCAACAGTGGTTAAAAATAGGAAATGCTTGTCCTTGTAAGAGTGGTAGCATTTATTTTTTATTTTTTATGTGCAACCATGAAAACAAATTTTTTTTTGTTACAAAGAACCAGCAGTGAGCTGAATGAATAAAAGGCAAATCAAATTGACCGAATGGAGTTAGACTTTTCTAGAGTTATCTGAACTTAAATATATTTCTGTGTGACACAAAGTGCAAAACTAGAACTACTACGGTATATTCCACACTAAAAGGCACATTTAAGTATTTTTTTTCTTCCAAAAAACAACAATGTGTAAAAAGTTAAAGTTCTGCAAAATTTCCGTTCACTGCATCGCAATACAGAACGAAGAACCTAAAGCTAAACAAAAAGAAAAACACACCATATCAAAAGTGCTGTATACTTTTGTTAAGTTTTTCTTGCAGATTCATTGTCATACTCAAGGGCAGAGCTACAGGGGAGTAGCAAAAATCTTTGCCCCCCCGCTTGCACCCCAATTTTTGAGTCGATATTAGTATAATTATTGACAAAGATTAAGAAATCATCAATGCAAGCTTCTTTAAGCATTACACAAATAACAAAAAAAAAAAACATTTTTGATAACACATTTGCTAAAGGAACTGCTGTTTTATTTGTTAGAATGATTACAATGACAAAACTGCCTGAAATAAGTATTTTTTATGACGTTATGTCCATCCACTCAGCTGTTCTTGTTTGCCACCCTTCCAAAGTCACCTTCTGGAATAAAAGGATCAAAGTTGATCTATAGAGGAAGACCTTCAACAAAAAACATGACAGAGCAATACTATGGTCACAAATACAGCTGCCGGGTTGATGAGGAGGCATTGCCAGAATCTTCAAGGATTCATGCCACCACCTGATTTTTTTGAAAATTGTTGGTGTGTTCATGAAGGTAGACAGAACTGAACTGAACGAACTGAATCACTGTAGGGCTATCAACGACATGATGTGTTTTGTGCAGCATCAATGCTGTCAACCTGTTTATATGCTGGACCCACGTTGGCCGGGATCGCCAGATTGACGTCCCGACCCGTGTCAACAGCCCTCGTCAATTCCCCTTGCTACTACTGTACGATTTCTAACAAATGGATGGGGGCAAGGGGATGGCAGTCTGAAATCTGCCCATCATCAGATTATTTTGGGAACATTAGAGACCCTCCTATCAGTCAATTATCGTGCTGCTGCCTTCCCGCTACCTGCCTGTCACGACCTCTAAATGTTCTTGGGCAACCACCAACCGATGTCAAAAAATTTGTCCGGTTGCCGTAAAATTTAAAGTTCTTAAAACCTTCCCAATATGCATTAAAGAACTTGCATAGGTCACAGCGCAGTGGCCTTTTCGGATATGTGACCCTGGTCTTAAGGAAAACCCGAGAGTTTGCCATTCCTGACTCACTGGCTTGGGTCAATAACCTGCCAACAAATAAAGTAAATCCAGTCGGCTGGTGTGCAAACCCGACCGGTAAACTTTTGAAAGTTTCTGCAGGTCTTTGAGGTGTGCCTATAATGTCTGCACACCCTTAGTTTCCATCTCGCACACGGAAGTCCTCATCCAGAGATACAGGAGTCGCAGCGGTGTGAAGGGAAGCCAAAGGCAGGCTTGTTTGTGCAGACTCCGCTGCCTCTGTAGCTTAGCCTCCTTCAGTCTGTTCGACCTTTGAAGTGGATGCAGACAGGTTGAACGTTGAGGGGTCTCTGCTGTGCTCGACTCATGGAGGAAGCTCAAAAAAATAAAAAAAATAAACGTCATCTGTGGGTTAAGACTTGACATGTTGATGCATATATACATAAACAAATCACGTACGGTAAAAAAAAAATGTATAAAAACATACTTGCCAAGTAAGTCGCAGAAAGAGGAGAACTAGAGGAAAAAGAAGAAAAAAAAAGTTTCCAGCAGTTTGGAATAATCCCAAAGCTCAGAGTGTAAACAAAAACCACACGAGCCAGAGATGCTGACCAGTGGAGGTCTTGACCTGATCAGTAGGGGGGAAAGCCCAAAGGTGCAGGCAGAGTGGTGGTTTCAATTAAAGCGAAGACAGCTGAAGCCTCACAGAACTAGCTTCACGGAAAAAGAGCCCGGAGGTTGAATAACAGAAGAGCTGGTGGAGGTTTTCTTTTTTTTTTTAAGGTGATTGCTGATGGGGCCTTTGGGGGAGAGATTCGTGCTTGATGGGTCAGGGAGCAAAAGTGTGAAGGGAGGGATATATAGGGAGGGAGGTGGGGGAGTGGAAGTCTGAGACAGAGCTGTCACAGTGGGAGGGGAACAGCAGGTTCACAAGATGGTCACCTCAAATCCTACAGCGCAATTCCCCTACCCTGCTTAGATGATGGTAAAAAATAAAAGCCCACCAATAAAACAAAATGCAACGTTGAGTGTTTGGCATCTGTTGTTTTGTTTTATCAGAAGAAAAAAATCGAAAAGAAAAAAAAATATTGTAATCTTTCTTTTTTAACTTAACCTCTTGATCAAAACTTTGTTTAGAAAAACACAAATTGGAAAGAAAAACTTAATTTTTCACAATAAAGTGCAACTCTGATGTAAACAGAGGAGAGTAAAATAATCTGGTAATTTTCTTCCTTCTTCAGTCAAGTTTTGATCTATCTAAAAAATAAAAAAAAAGAGTTTCTGCAGAATGGCAGGTATTCCTCTGATTTGTACTCTGTGACCATTGCCCCCCCCCCCCTTTCCTGTCACCCATAACCCTCTGTTTACGCACTCTCCCACTTACAGCCCCTCTCACCCCCAACCGAACATTAGTGGTGCAACATTAATGGCGAGCAAATTGGAGCTATCCAGCCGTATAGTTTTGAGCCAGATACCAGCTCAGATGAAGAAAACAAAGATGTACATGGATCTAGTCGTCTACAAGTGAATGCATCAAGGGTGATTTCCACTGATACGTCTGAGGTGCATTTCGGCTGCATTGACAGAAAAGAAAAACAGAACGGCGGACAGTTTTACCAAGACTGGGAGGCAGCAAGTTACGCCACAATTTGTTAATGGATTGTAGGTGCTTGGGCTAACTTGTCTGCTTGCACGGGTGTTTGAGCTATCGCAAAACTTGGTATTATCATTGATGAGGAGATGCACAGCAACGAGACGGACTCTGACAATGAGGAAAGGGAAGCTGGCGTGTTTGATAGAAATTTAGCCCAGCTGTTCAGTTCAGATACAGAAGATGAGAACTTTGATGGATTCTTGGATTCTAATTACCGATGACTGAAAAAATGAAAAAAAAAAAAAACGCAACCAACTCAGTTTTGCTCCTGTTGCCTTTTTCAAAACACAAACTAGCATGCACATTTTACTGGTATGTGTTAACGTGCCCGCGCCTTAAAACCTGGTGCACCTTTTGTTCGTGTTAACCCTTGTGCTATCCTATGACCCCACCCTTACATTGACGTGTTCTCCCTACCATGACAAAGGTGGATAAAGGTGGAAAGATTTCATGAAATCCATGGACACCAGTGAAGATCACAAATCATTGAAGAAAAAAGGTTCAGCGCACTGTCTAGTGGGTCTAGATGACCCAACTCCCAATGTCAAAGTGCCTAGGATAGCACAAGGGTTACACACAGATAAAGCACCCATAACTGAAACTGCGCCCTATAATCCAGTGGGCCCTATGGTCGTGAAGGTACGGTGTCCTATAGTGATCCAAAAACCTAATGTTTTTGGAGTCGCATTTTTCAAATCTGAACAGGAAGGCCGTGTTCCTTGTTGAGCGTTAACACCGTCCTATTTTTTTCCAGTTTTCTCAATTTGAATCCTTGTTGTTGTAGCATCTCCGACCAGGTGAACATTTTGTTCTGACGAAAATAGTTTTGTGTACCAGAACATCGACATTTTGTTTTATTTCGGTCTGTTTTTCTCCCCCATTTCTGTGGATTTCCTCTGTTAGCCTCCACTAAAGTGGCCCCTCTCTGCCAGTATTTATCCATCTTTATTTTTTTGTTGTTCCTCCTTCTAGGTCACCTACGGAGAGTAGCCTTTTGAGGCTATAAGAGACAGAGAGGGAACACCATTAAAAGGGCTGATAATTACATAGCACTCTGGCTCTTGTATAGTGAGTGTTCTTGGGAAGCACTTTGAAAAAAACTCTATTAGGACTGGATGGTGAAGTGAGACTGCAAATAAAACACAGGGAGAAGTAAAGTTTACCAAGAGGTGACACAAGACTGGAGAAAGGATAGAATTAAAGTTGATAAGCTGTAGTTTGAGTCTGTCTTAGAAGCACACATGAGCAACATTTGGGCTTTTAAATGTGTAATTATCACATCCTAAATGTGCATTTTTATGTACAGATTTTGAAAACTTCCCACTTAAAACTCTGATACATGACTTCTCAAATGAATCCTTAGGGGATAAGATAACAAGCACCACTTTAACTGGAGAAGACCAGGACAATATTTGACAAAGTAATACAGCTTTTTAATGGTCTGTAATAAATTGTGAACTAAATACTGTATAAATATTATTGAATAGGATTTGTAGTTTAATAATTATTTAAAAAAATATATAAATATACCGTATTTTCTAGAGCAGAGGTCTGCAACTTGCGGCTTTGAAGCCACAAGTGGCTCTTTTAGCCTTCCATTGTCGCTCTTTGATTGAAGAAAGTATTTATTTTGTTAAAATTATGAATTTATGGTTTCTGTAAAAGTATAAAACTTTTTAACAAAATATTTTCCTCCGGCCGATATAAGCTTACATCAAGAGGCCTTGTATTTCCACCAGTGTGCACACGTTTCAAATACTGAAATATTCAAATATTGTTTAAACATTTCATATTATTTAAGTTCTATTTATTATTAGGACACATTTAAAGCAAATTGTGTTATGCTGTAAAATGCTTAGTTAGGCCAGAAGGGAGACGATAAATGTATATATTTGCATATATTTCATTTTACCTTTTTAAATGGATCTTGTACCAATAGAGTGATATTTACATTGAGGTTAACATTAGTAAGTAGGAAAAATTAAAGGCTGCCCACTAAAGTAGGCCTTTATTAATTTAAATTGTATTACATTTTTAATTGAAGTAAGCAGCTTTAGTCCAGGGTGTCTTATTTTTAATAGTGTTTTGCTTTTTAAGTGTAAAGACCAAAGTCGGGGCTAGAATAAAATGCTATCTTTTCTTTGTTTTTCCATTTTTATTTATGTCTAATAAGCTAAAGTTCAGTTATTTATATCATGAAAGAAAGTAGCATAAATACAAAGAAATCTTGATTTTTTTTTACTAGAGGTTTAAAACAAAACTTTGTGGCTTTTCACTCACTTAAAGTGTTTAAAGATAATCTTTCAGTATATTGTTTCCATTTAAAGACCATCTCAGTTTTTTCTGATGATGTAGGACATATATAATGAAAATTATTTCTGAGTGTTTCTTTATTCAAATCAATGGGACTCAGGAACAGACGAAAAAATGCGGTTTGAAAAATAGCTTATTTTAAAAATACGCTGGCTGACAAAGGATATTCATTTTGGTTAAAAACAGCATAACCATAACTAAACAAACACTCAAAAAGCTATGCAAGAGATCAAAAGAGGATCAGGATGGGTTAAAAATAAAATGCCATTGTTGTAAATATTTCATTCATCACAAATAATCCCCTTCATCCATTTTGTAAACACGTTTAATCCATTTTGGGGTCCTGGCTTGCCATTCCAGCTGCTCTCATGGACAGGTCAAGAACCAAGATCCACTTCCAGAAAACTAAATACGCACATTAGATAATCTAAGGGATACAATATGCCACAAAAGTAACCACAGAGAGAGGAAAAGATTTGGTTATATCGTAGCTGCATAGTTGTTGTAAAGGCAAATATGTCCAGACGCTGGATGCATTATTGTTAAGAAGTGCACTCTACACGTTTTTAGATGTAAAAAGTTTTGATGGACGCCCAGTTTCATTTCAAAGTCCAGATTTGGCAGTGATACCTTTGGGGAAAGTGAGATTGTTAAGGTCTCCACCTCGGCACCCAGTTCAAGCACGTTGCTTGATCACTGAAGGTTGGTAAATGGCACATCACCCCTAAGGGCCACAAGGCGACTAAAGCGTGACTAGAAAATGTTGTACTTTCATGACCCTTTTTTTTTCTAAAACTTTCTTTTGATATGCAATGTTGATTAAAAACTAGAAATTTATAGTACTTTTTTTCTTCCAAAATGGAAATCTCTTCTAGGTGCTTCTTTTAAGACCCACTCCAAAAATCATGTGTTTTTTGCTTGTTGTAGCCTTTTTCTGATGATGGAGGACACATAAAGTTCTTCTTTCAGAACATTGTGAATCAGGAGCAGACAAAAAAAAAATGCTGTTTGTAAATGCTTGTAGGAGTGACGAAGGTGTTACAGCCGGCAGGCCACAATCTCCCTGTTCTGCTCTACTCTGATGTATCCACTTGTAGATAAACAGATCCATCTGTTTTCCTCCTCTGAGCTCGAATCTGGCTCATAACTGTATGGCTGGACGGCTCCAATATTGCTTGCCATTTTTGTTGCATCTGTAATGCTAGGTTGGGGTAAGAGGGACTGTAAGCTAGCGTAAGAGAGTGTAAACAAAGGGATGATGGGAAAGAAGGTAGGCTTGTGCCACGCCAACACAATCTCTAATGAACTACAGCCACTCTGCAGAAACTGTGTCCTAGAAATTGATAGGTTTCTTGATTTTAATTAAAAATGTCATAAATAGAAAACCACTGGGAATGCTTTCAAATATATCAAACAACGATCAGAGTGGGGGTTATAGTTTTTTATTGCTAAGCATGTAACGCCTTTCCTTGAGCTGCACCAATTGCCATAAATTGGAAAAGCCAAATTTACATAGCCGGGACAGTGACCACAGACCCCGACTAACTCAGAGGTCAAGTAGTAAACGTCCAGCCTGTGCTTGCATGACAGTATACCAAAAAATGGCATGCTTTTCTTGACTTCACACACCCTCTGCTTCGCCTGGCACCATCTCCTCACTGCAGACATCACCCCCTCTCACTGACAGAATATAATAGTAACTAAAGTGGCTGAAAATTGGACGCACGCGCTTTGCAGGCAGAGTCCGGTACCACCTGGATGAGGTCACGATTGTCTGCGTGGCACTTCTCTGTCTGCACCCTCTCGCTCAGCTCCTCTCAACACGTCCAGGTCTCATTTCCTTTCCGGCTCTCACTCCCCTTATTCCCAGTTTGCGAAGGCATTAACCAGACCACTAATGTGATGGCAATCTGCATATGAAATGTGATTTGCAAGAAATTAATTTCTACCCTCCATCTGTACATTTGCTCTCATCCTTAATTTGTTTGGGAGAAATGACTCCATTGGTCACCATCTGGATTTTTGGAGGGGGGGAAAAAAAAGAAAAAGGTGCCGTGGAGTTGGGTTCGTTTAATGTTAGCGGCATATGTGACAGGCGCTGTGTTAAAAGTGAGCATGATAAATAAAGAAATAAACAGTGAAAGAACACAGATGTCATAATAATCCTTTAAAGAGAGCCGGGTAGAAGTGTCCCATTAACAGCTCAAACACCACTTCAAATCAGGAAATAATCAGCAACAACAGATGTGCGACATAATATCAATTTTAGCTAACTCCCTTTAGGGGCAATAGAGAAAACTGCAAAGTTGCACACCACCCAGCTAAAAGTTATCACAGTTTGTGCCTGCAGAAACAGCTCCCTTTTTTTTGTTTGTTTTTTTGGTGCAGGCTACTTTTACCAGATTAGTGTGCCAGTGGTGGAAAATCTCTCCAGTATGGAGCCACTGCTAAGCAGCGTTGTGGCTAAAGTTCAGCCAAAGATCTTCAGGGAGGCCAGACTTCAGGGAGCAAAGCATGACCAGTAAATGAAGTGTACAAAACTAAAAGATGAGATCAATTTTTGGCTCCTTCTATTGACCCTTTTATCCCGAATGGCATAGGCATATTAAGCATGAGCACACTTGGCATTGTCTTAAATACTAAGTAGTTTTATGGGGGAATATTACTGTCAAAATGAATCCTATGATCAGAAAGTTGTGCGAACTTTAAAAAAAAAAGTAAAAATAATATGAATGCAACATTTGGTTTTTCTGTTTCAGATACGACTTTTTATTGCCTTGGACATGAAATTTCTTGTAGTTCACCTTCCAGCACAGCCGGTCACATGCTGCAGGTGATTTGGAAAGAGTTTGTTTTTTTCCGCCAGATGCCCTTCCAGACACAACTGTGTATTTTATCCAGACTAGGGACCGGCTCAGGAACTCGGGGCCCCTTGTGGCTACGTAGTTAGGCAGTAGCGTGAAGAGTCTTATCCAAGGACCAACATTGGGTGGAGCTCATTGTTGCACACCCTTGGAATCGAACTCTGACTGAGCCATCTTGATGCTATTTATGAAATTACTGTCACAAATGTAAGTATATCAAGTCACATAACATTGATTCTACATATCTATCATATTGACTACCCTTAGAGAGAACGTCAGGTAATGAAGAACAATCAGGCACTTATCTACAGTTTACACTTTATACATGTCACAATTATGCATCATAGTTTACCACAATAAATATGATTTCAGTTATTCTTTAATGTTGAAAAAAATGTCATTTTTTACTTTTTAGTACAATAAAATAACTGTATCAAATGGAGAATGCTGTAATGGACATACAGTAGCCTTCACATTGCTTTTCAAAATCATTAAGTTATTTAAACTGAGTTGGTAAAATAATATTTTAAAATATGTTCTAAAGTGCACATGCGTTTTAAGTTTCTGAGAAGAAAAACATGTTTTTGTGCAAACGTTCAGCAATAAAAAAATACAAAAAATTATTTAATTTTCTGAACTCTATAACCATGTAGTGCAAAGTTTGCAAACTTTTGAAAATGTTGTATATTAGCGCCAATAAACAATGCTAAGCCACTTCTAATTGTTTTAGCACTCGTTCAGCACTCATGAGTTAAATCACGTAAACCATGTTGCATACTCAAAAGTCAGAATCAGACAATGTAATTATAGTGTCATGTCGCATAACGACAAAACAGTTTTTTTTAATGAATATTTACTTATGAACTTCTGTTGTTTTCAGACTTGTAATGTCTGTTGGTCCAGACCGAGTCTGTTTTATTTGGTCCGAATCGAGTCCTGAACCTTACGTTTGGTCTGTTTTCAGAATACTGTCTTCTGGTGATTTCCATTTCATGCCAAAGCTTGTAAACAAAACCACGTGACTAAAGATCTCTCGAGTCATTGGCCAGGAAGTACGAGGGTGGGGAAAAACAACGAGAGAAACTGTAATGGTAGTCCTACACTTTGCAATCCTTGTTGCGATAGTTCACTTACTAAGACTTTGTATTTCCCTGACCAATTTTGAACGTCTGTATCAACGTCTGGTACAACACTTACTTTTGCTACGTTGGTGACTGCAAGGCAGTTATTAAGAAGATGATGTCTAAGGGGGTACTGATAAGTGTTTATGACATACAGATTGTCAGGAAAACAGTGTGAGAACCAATGTGTCTCACGCTAAAAGTTGTTTTAATGATCCTGCAATCATCCGACCACATTTCAATGAGTTGCTGTGTCTCGTTGCTGCTCCACTACTCTTTTTACATCCCGTATTGTCCAGTTATGGTGGCCGTTTGGTCCAGTTGTTCCGTTCCGAGCACGAAGCCTATGGCAGACTAAGGAAACTCCACAAACTGAAGCTCAGTCCGATTGGAAACAAACCAAGACCACCTCGAAAAATGGGTCAGAGAGCAGTTACTGGTACCAGACCAGGGTCCACTTGGGTGCATAGACTTAAAATTTGTTCTGGATTAACGAGGGAACCAGATTTTCAGCAAATCAAATGTATCCAGTCTCAATAAACCCTTAGGTATGCGAAGTGGAAGTGACAAGACAACACAAAAAAAATTGTTGCTGGTTATTTAATGATAAATTTGCTGTCATAAATGATAAATTAGGTTTAAAAAGATAGAAGGGAAATGGCACGATATACACTTTTCTTTAGTCTCAACATCAAGCAGTATATGAAGAAGCAAACAAAATGGGGATTGCAGTTTTTTAAATGAGAATTTCTTAGCCCAAGAAAAATTAAAAACAACAATGCATTTAAGTTTGGCATTTTAGCTAAGTTGTTTGGACTCTGGAAAGTGAACAATAGCAATGCCAGTAGTGCAACATCTTTCTTGTTCAAACTTTCTTTATATAAGTTCTTTTTTTTTTACCTTAAACATGGCATTAGTAGGCTTCTCCAGAACTCACAAATTAGCATTTTTCCTGGCCACCTGAGAGTTACATTTGGAGAAGCCCATCGGGGAATGTGAGTCAAGGAGCAGCAGAGATTATGGAGCGAGAGAAAGTGGGTGTTGGTGAAGCACTCATGCTCCCCTGCACCTGCAGTGTTTGATGAATGACAAGGGTAATGACTGATGATATCTGGGAGGCCTGGGGGAGAACACCTGAGAGGTTCTATCAAACCCCACCTCACACACATACACACACTCAGAAAGAGATACACACACTGTCTGTTCCACCCTGTGGCTTAAACATGGTCATTGTCTTGATAAAACAGTGTTAGATGGACCTTATCGCCGCATTGGCCTTGTTTATCAGACGAAATGACTCAACTACTCTCTCAGGTATCTCTTGGTTTTCTTTGTTCAATTTTTGTTCTTCAATCAATCAATTAATCAATCAATCAATCAATCAATCAATCAATAAATCAAACTTTATTTATAAAGCACTTTTCATATTAAAGAATAAAAGTGCTTTACATTAAAGATTAAAATAAGCAAGCATAAAATTTTAAAAATAGGGCCCCCTGCCCGTACCCACACACAGCCCCCCACTCCTTTCACACATCCCACCCCCTAACTGATGTGGTGAGACAAAGAGAAATAGGCTGAGCATGAAAACAAGATGTTGGAAACGCTAATAATTGGAACCTCCCTCTCTGGGAATAGCTGCATAGCCCGCCAGATTCAGCATCATAGGCAGGGACCGCTCCACCACATCCAAGCGGTGATGCAGGTCCCCATCCAGAGCCGCAGCAGCTGAACATCAGCCGAAGTCCTCTGGCATTTCAAGAAATGACTTGATAAGCAAATCAATCTAAAGGACGTTTTTTTTCCTCATCAACCACTCTGCTCACTAATTAACCCTTGTGCTATCCTATGACCCCACCCTTACATTGACATGTTCTCCTACGACGACAAAGGTGGATAAAGGTGGAAAGATTTCATGTAATCCATGGACACCAGTGAAGATCACAAATCATTGAAGAAAAAAGGTTCAGAGCACTGTCTAGTGGGTCTACATGACCCAACTCCCAATGGTAAAGTGCCTAAGATAGCACAAGGGTAACGAACCCATTTTTGCAAAGGTCTAAGATAATTATGAATATGATTTTACTTTCTGTTTTTAATTTTGCTAAGACCTCCACATGCTATTAATATCATAGATGCAACTATTTAAAGCAACCTAACCTTTTCGTAAAATGTTTTAGCTACAAAAAATTATTAAATAACCATGCTGTCTAAACTGAAGGTAACAACTTGTTACAAATAAAGAGAAAAGACAATGTTTAGTGCTTTTGAGAATAAACTATATTAATAGTAATTTTAAGTCATGTAGCCCGTCATCTAATTGTATCATGATTTCAAGTACAGGTTTTATGATCTATACCTGCAGGTTTTATAAAATAACTGAAAAGTAATGTATATGTCATCTAATTTATGGGGTGTAGCAAATAATTGACTTAATTGAATTTCCTACAATCGAACAACATAGATCTGTCTGCGGCAAGCTGTTCATCAAATTGACCAAAATCATAATAAAATTATTTCTAAATAAATAATTTGAATGTATAGACATAGGAAAATACCATTTGGATTGAGGCACAGTAGGTTTCTTTTACCATAAAACGACCAAGTGTCATTAGAGCGGACATGTGTAACACACATGTGATGTGTGTTAGAACAGATCACAAGCTGTTTTATTATAAAAACAGACAGCAGCGACAATTGCGTTTCAACTGTGTTATTGGGGGGGCATGACACTTCTATAGCGCGCCTTGCTAAACCACGACTGAGCTCATGGTGACCCCTGCTCTATGGGCAGTGCTTGAGAAGCGCGTGCTTCTAGACAACTCTGCTGCCTGAGCGGGGCTCGGATCCCCCTCACGGGGACTGCGTAGCTGGCAGCAGGTGCCGTGGCAGGACGGCTGGGTCAGACGGGGCATCTCGGTCTCGCTTTTAATCGAGGGCACAGGCCTCAAGAAATACTCCTACGGGCCCGATAGGTTTTCCGCCAGAGACCTGGTGCAGCAGGGCCACCAGTGGCTTTCCCATGGCAGAAATAATCTGGCCTCAGTGTATTTAAAACACACATGTGCAGTGACTTATGTATCAGAGGATGTTCAATTGGCCTTCCTGCATGTCAATCAGTGACGTGCAGTCAGGAAAGGCAGGTGAGGCTGTGCCTCACCTGTCATTATGGGAAGAAAAGAGAAAAAATACATTCAATTATTATATTTAATCAGTAATTTGTGCTTTGCAGTCATTTTCCATTTAAATGTACCACTTTTGGGTGTTTTTTCTTTTCAAAATCGCTGAATTTCGGCATTTGCCGTTCAGATACTAAGTGACGTGCGATGAGGCACCAGCCCGCTGAGCCTCACCTTGGATTGCGCAATACCTATGCAGTCAGACGGTACTGCTGTCTCTCTGTATGTCGGTTCAATCACTTGTACTGCATGAGCTGAGTTTACATAATATAGCAGATGTATATAATGTACAGTGTTTGTTTTTATAAATAACTGTATGTGAGGGACGTGTTTCTTGTGCTGAGCGCTAAATGCCGGCGAAAAAGCCGCTGGGTGAGGCCAGACATTCTCGTGCCTCATGTTAGGGGGCGCTGGTGAGCCCTGAGATTATGACGCTAAAAAACAATAGAAGAAGTGATAGCAAGCGGCAAGTCATTTTCTTCAGAAGGAGCGGCGTATGGACTTTACAAGTAAAGGTAAGATGATAATAAGGTTTGTGCTTTTTTCTGCTGCAGTTTGTATATGAAAAAAACACGCTGAAATGATATTTTAAACAAAACACGTTAACTGTTGTCAATTAAATGGTGTATAAGTTACTTAGTATGGTTCTTTTTTTTTTTTTTTTTTTTTTTTTTTTTTTTTAGGGCAAAGATGTTTTTTTTTTTTTTGTTTTTTTACAACTTTATTGAACAAAGCATAAGCATACAAAATCCAGCATCAAAGACTCAGAAAGAGCATCAGCAGTGATAGTCAATGTCATCAATCCAAACTTATTGAATCATTTCAAGAAGAAAAAAATAATAATAATAAAATAATCAGAAATATATCCAAAATAGAATATGCTGATAGAAAAATAAATTATCTTAAAATATATAAAAGGGGATTACAAAATAATGATAATAATAATATTTATAATACAAAGTTTTCTTAGAGGAGGGGATTACCTATCAAACAAAAAAGCACAAATTATTTCAGTGTTACTTGCTTTGGGTGTATTAATTTTTTTTATATATTCATAAAACTGGAGCATCTCGAACTTAAATATGGTGAAGTTGGGAGTTTTTTTTTTTATTCTGCACTTATGAATGTAAAATTTGGAAAGGAGAAGTAACAAATTAATACTTTTTTCTACTTTTTTATCATTCGAATTAAAATATGCAACTATTTGTTTCAAATTTAAAGCAACGTTACAGTTAAATTTGCTGTTTACAAAGCATTTTAATTGGTTCCAAAATTCAAGGGAAAGTTTACAAAAGTAGAAAAGATGAAGAACTGATTCAGGGAAATCAATACAAAAACTACAATTATTTTCTATATTTGAGAATTTGGATATAAACATATTTGTGGGGTAAATGTTATGTAGAATTTTTTTGTGTATTTCTTTAACTTTGTTATTTATACAAAATGTATCTGGCAATAACCAAGCTTTTTTCCAATTTATATCATTTAAAAGGTTGTTCCAAAATATTTCTCTTAGTATGGTTCATATGTTTGTAAATCTGACTGATGACGTCAGTGCCTCACCAGCCATTAACCTCACCGCACGTCACTGATGTCAATTGAGTGACGTTATCAATAAAGTCGCACAGAAAAGCGAGATAGCAGAAGCAATAGCATTAAATGGTGCAATAAAAGCAATATATGAAAAAACAAAACAAAACAAAAGAAACTGTCAATTAGATCTCCCGGGGTTTCCATGCAATTAAAGTGCAGACTTACACTACCCCAGACCCTTCCACTTCACCATCATTACAGTAAGCATAACCACATGCCTCATTAGACTGCAAGCCATGCAACTAAGACAATTAATTTCTGTAAGCAGAGCACGTTTCACTGCATACGCTTCTAAATAAAAAGTGCGTGCGAGATGCAGAAGCATTTGCTTTGGATTTTGCTCATTATCTTCTTGTCTCTGTGTTGTCGCATTACATCAGGATATGAGCTGCCTTGCATTTGCATTTTTTGATTGTGTCCTCAGGAGAGAACGAATCTTTGATATATACTTTTTTTTTCAAATAATTTGCTGAGTACACTCTGGGATTTATAATTTAGTCTGCTATTTAAGACTCTTCTAAATATCCAACGAGCATCTGTATTTTACATTATTAATACTGTATCATATTACAGCAAGGGTTATTTTGATTTTATCATTCAACAAACACAATCCAATGTCTGATTTGTCTGGATTGACTCTCAGGTTAGACCTTTTTTTACGAAAGCGTGCTTTGACTTAATGCAAAGTTTTTGGATCATTAGTGTTGTTTCATTCAACACTAAAGAGGGAGGAGTTAGTTTCTGTAGATCAATATGAGATATATTCTGCTAAATGGGCTATAAAAAATTGGATTGTATGTCTAGTAATTAAAAAGATGTCACGTATGTTGGCCGTTTACATGAGATACTGATATTTTGAGAAGGGACGGTTATAAAAACAAAAACAAAGTAGAAGATAAGTAATAATGTGGATCAAGTAAAACAATGTTTTGTTGTTTGGTAAAAAAAAAAAAAAAAAAACGTCAGATTAATCTGACCACCACACATAATATTTAACCATTTCTAAAGAAGTCTACAAAAACATCTTTAAGCTACAACTTTACCAGGTTTTTTTTTCTCAATTCACATGTTGGTGGTCTTGTTTTAACGTATTTTCCCAAAAGCAAAGCATTATGAATTTGCTTGGGTAAAACTAACTGGTACAGGTGACACAGTTGCAGTGCTTAACATTGTGATCATTAAATAAAATGAATTTTATTTTTTTTTTACATAAAGGCGTATCAATGTTCAGGTAGAGTTTTTTCTAAGACTTACTCCTTAAGAAAAATATAGATAAATTGTTCCAGAACAGTCTTTGTATGAATTGCGATACGTTTGATTATCATGAGACTCATTAGACTCATACACACCCATTAAATATAAATATGTGTATATATGATTTTTTTTTTTTTTTTTGCCATTTAAAGAATAAAACAGGTTGAAACTGGTATTATTCTAGGTTTGAAACAACAGAAAGATAGAAATGTGGGACGACTTGGTTTTGGGCTCCTGAAGCACAAAACCATCACTAAAAGTAGACAAAGTTTAGAAATAAAAGTTATTTTTTAAAAAAAGTAACCATCTCTCTGATGTTCCTGCGTTCTTGGCTGGGCTAGTCACAAGCATTGCAGGTCAATAAAGCCTTCATATCTGCGAAATTCCCTTATTACGGACTTTATTTATGGTTAACTCACTCACCATCACCTAGTGCAATTACTATCCTGCTTAATGTTTTCCTTTTTTTGTGTGTGGGTTTTCTCTCTGAGAAGTAATTAAAGTATAGCATAAGCATAAGCAAATTTTGGCCATCTTTTTCTGTGGATCATGGGTATTTTCCATTCCTAATTGCACTCCGGCTGCGTGTTGGAATATAATAAAAGCAAAAGCCCTGTTTTTTTGTGACAGTCAGCTGCTATCAGCAGCGGCGGACAAGCTGGCAGCAAACAGCCCCACTGATGGACATTTTTAATTAGCAAGCCTTGACACTCTGAGAATTTTCCACCATTTCATTCAATCTGAACTGCTGCTGATTGGGTCAAATCGAATTCAGAGCTGTCCCAAATCTGCTAAAAGCCTGTTTAATGTTCTCAGCTTTAAGTCATGCCAAATAGGAGTCTGACAGAGAGGAACGTCTTGAAGGCATTTAAAAAAGTTCTGTTTTCTTTGTTAACTTTGTTTAATTCCTTGTGACCTCGGGGGTTTTTTCTAGCCTGAGCAGCCATTGCTTTTTTGTCATTAATGTCTTTTTCTAAACAGCTTCAGTTCAAAGACAAAACGCCCTCGGATCATTTTTTCGGGTGCTAGCAAACGCCATTATCCTCTTGTCTATACCTACTCACCATAATGGATCATGACAGAAACCCAATCTATTTTAAATGTTACAAAAAAAACGAAACAAACAACAACTCTTTTTGTTAGGATTGACAACTCATTTAAAAGGGGGATTTTGAAAGTTTACAAGTAATTGCACTTAATGCCTTGTTCTTCCTGGTTACCGCCTTATCCCAACACGTCTACAAAATTGGCAACACTGCTGGGGGGGGGGGGGTGTTTATGAGGCTTGATAAGAGGGGGGGGGTTATTAAACAAATTCTCTAAAGCATTGAGACCAACTGGTATGGAGTGCAGTGATAACAGCTGGCCATTTTGGAGTGTCACCTCGTTTGGCAGCTGCAGTGGAGGGAGAGGCAGAAAATGTTTTAATGGCTCTGGCCTGCGGATTTGAACACTGCTATTTTGGCTACTTTTTAATTATCTCCAAATAAATGGATTGATAGGAGTGGTTGTCATGAGAGACGAAATGAGGGAAAAAGATACAAGAAGCTTTTGGTGTTCAACCCTCTTTCTTGTGTTGGATCCCCACTTTTACTTCAAGAGAAACTGCTTTAAACGTTGTTTTTTTGGGGCAGCTTTCTAATGATTAGAATTTGGAGATGACGTCAAAATATTTGCTCTTTTTGGGTATTATGGATTAGGGTTATCATATTTTTCTATCCGTAAGGCACTACATTAATAAACAGAGAGTGAACGGTCACTTTTCACATATAAGGCGCACTGGATTATTCAACCCATTTAGTGAAACTAAACAGTCATACAGTGTGGTATGGCTTTACTACCCAGAATGCCTAAAGGGAACAAGAAGGAGGTGACTGATCAGAGGGGTTGATGGGAAGGTACTCTAGTGGACTGTGTTGTTTTTCAAGTGTCCCTCTTTTACCTGCAATAATCAGCCTTTACTACCCTGCGACAGACTGGCGACCTGTCCAAGGCATCCCCTGCCTTCGCCCACAAGTGGCTGGGATAGGCTCCGGCAGCCCCGTGACCCCGAAAGGGAAAAATGGTATAGAAAATGAATGAAAAAAAAAAGAATAATCAGCCTTTACAGTGAGTTCAACACGACGAATAAATCAAATAAACTGACCATAACTCTTTTCACAACTAAAATGTATACATAAGGTGCACCCGATTATAAGCCACACTTTTGATTTTTGAGAATATAAACATTTTTTGATCCTTTGACACCAAAGATGTTGCTGACAATGCCTCAACGCTCTTTGATGTACTGTAATTTTTAAACCGTTTACACGATCAACGTGAATCAGCTGATTCTGATGCGCATGCATGTGCTTTGCAAATTGCAATACGAGACACTTTACGTTAGTCCGTAGAGTGTTAAATAACATCACAAAGCCACTTTTCTCGTTAAAGAGGTGCAGTAGTTCAAAGAATGTCAACACTGAAAGTAAAGTGCTAGAGGTAAAAGGGTTGGACAAATGGACTCCATTAAACTTTTTTGCTCTTTTAGACCTCAGATCTTGACTTTTTAACCCTTGTGCTATCTTAGATGACCCCACCCTTACATTGACGTGTTCTCCCTACCATGACAAAGGTGGATAAAGGTGGAAAGATTTCAGGTCCATGGACACCAGTGAAGATCACAAATCATTGAAGAAAAAAGGTTCAGTGCACTGTCTAGTGGGTCTAGATGACCCAACTCCCAATGTTAAAGTGCCTAGGATAGCACAAGGGTTACATCGACCCTGATCTGTAATTTTAGATCATTTAGAAAAGTTACCATACAATTACTTTTTGGTTTTCAGTTTTCAAGTCTTTTTTTTAGCCCAAAAAAAAAAAAAAAAGATTTCAACCATTATTAGAATTAACAAAAAAAAGGCTTTTTTTAATGAAATGCAGACATGCATTCTACAACTTGTGCCTTTCAAAAGCACAGATTTTTCAGATAACTCAAAACAATATAGCTTTTCATTTTTATTCTACTTTCTGAATCATCCATACATCAATTAAAAGTCATCGTTGGTAGTTACTCAATTTTTTTTTTTTCAGTTCAATTTCTCTATTTCAAACACAAATGAATATAAACACAAGAGTTTAAAACAGACATATAAAACAAGACAGTGTGCTTAAAAAGGATTGGGTTGAAGAGAAATCGTGTATGATCCCACCCCTTTTTACAACTCCTAATGATGTGTGCATTCCTATTTACAGTTTTATTTCCCCAAAACATTCACATTACCTTCTGCATAGCACCCATGCAGAAGATACATTTTTGTTATAGTTTTGTTATTGCGTCTTTGTACATCCGGAGAGTTTTTACATTAGATCAAAGACAATGAGGACATTCACCATCAACTTGTAACAACGTCTTGATCCATCCTCCTCAAAAATCAAGTGTCTCATTGGTGAAAGGATCAAATCAAAACATGAACGTGTATTCTATGTATCTCTTTCCAGCTGACGGGTTCATCCAGACACCTGAGCAGAAAGTGTTTAAACCTCAAGTTACTCCAAAAAACAAATAATTATTGCATACTTCTTTGGCAAACCTTCCAATTTGCTGACAGTGCACTGTCAAGATACAGTTATTTAAAAAAAAAACTATATTTGGAAAAATGCTAGAATTGTAGACTTTCCGTGTCTGAAAAAAGATTTTCATGACTACA
The DNA here is from genome assembly GCF_053564925.1 of Oryzias latipes. Classification (NCBI taxonomy): domain Eukaryota; kingdom Metazoa; phylum Chordata; class Actinopteri; order Beloniformes; family Adrianichthyidae; genus Oryzias; species Oryzias latipes. Next base: position 19,594,041 of record NC_136254.1, read on the forward strand.
AACTAATCAAGTGCCCAAACATCTTTTAACTTTAAATGTATTTTGGTTCTGTAACTTCTTTATTGAATTTTGCAAAAACAAACCGCAAAAGAAACAGATTTTCCTTCAACTGTAGGGCTGAATGTTACGCTAATTAAATCCATCCTTTCTTCTCTGCAACTGGCACTTACATTGTGACAAAGATAATGGGGGATTCTAATGGGTCACGTAAAAGGAGCAGAGCTCAGGCTGCACTCATCTGTTTGGTTTTAAAAAGGGGCAGTTTTGGAAAGATTTATTTAATTCTATCAAAGGCGGTCCTTGAACAGAGGTAAAGTGGCTACTTGGTGTTCCTGAAAACTCGTATATTCTTTGTCAGACTGTCCAAAAAACAGATGAGACCATAAAAAATAGATCCCTGCTTTCAAACATGCTTTTAAATTGGATGTTAAAGGACGTTCAAACCAGGATTGTTGCAAAAACTATATAGGCTAAATGTAGGAACATACACACAATGACGATGCGTGGAACCAAGACAATTATTGTACCTTTTAATCAAGTGATGGGGAAGTATTCAAGTCCACATTGATTTCATTCTAATGAAGCTGCCACAAATGTTACCAGTCAAGCATATTGTACACGACTCAACTACCCTTCCATCTTCTTTCTGGTATTGACAGTGAGGAATAGTTATCGTTTAAAATAAAAATTGGGGTAATTATTCTCATTCTGAAAATTATTGGAGATAAAGGAATATCATCAATAGCAATAAACAATGATGTGTATTTGCAAAAATGTCAGCTTCTGAATGCAAAGAGGTTTGAATGGGGTTGAATCACAGCTTTTTCCTATTTTAGACACTCAGTGGAGATGTTGATGTTGTTGTTTTTCATAATTTAAGTTGATTTGTCAACAAAATATGCAACAAGACATGTTTATTTAATTATAAGTTAATGAAAACTGGAAAATTATGAATGGTTGGAATTTTTAACTGCTTCAAATCTGGCTTAAGACCTTTATGTGTGGGATGTTCTCCTTGTGTGGGTTCTGGCTTCCTCCCACCGTCCATAAACATACTTTATAGGTCAATTAATCACTTTTGATTGTCCTTTAGGTATGAATGTGTGGTGTTTTTGCTCTGTGTTGCCTCTCATGCGATGCTCTTTTTACCCATCCTGGGTATACCCGCCAACAGTGTGATAGGCTCCAGCAACACCGTAACTCTGAAAGGGTTAAAGTGAGTCGGGAAAATGGATGGATCAAAATGATGCATTGTCACAAAATTGGTAAACGTTGGCTGGATGTTAGTGCTGTCTTCGTGCACACGAGGTGGTGGAGTTGATAATCCAACCTTACCTGATTTTTACCTCTAACCGTAAACGTAAAGTTGCTAAACTCTTTACATTTAGGGGACTAATGCCTCGTTTTCACTGAGCGGTATGATACGGTCTAGTCCAGAACAGTCCAGTATTTTGAGCGTTTCCAATTAATAGGCCTATTAAGCTGGACTTAATCGTACCATTTTTGGGCCCCCGTTGGTTGTAGGTCCATAAAAAAATTAAACAGACCAGTAAGGGCAGAGCTACTGTTGAAACCTGTTGATTGGATGAAGGTCATTATGACAAAAGAAAACGCAAAGAAAGTATTCCTCTTTGCAATCTTCTCTCAGACAAGATTATATGCTTTGCATATACAAAGCCAAGCGTATCCGCCGTGACAGCCCAACTTTGATTGGAAAAGCTCAACTGAATTGCCTGGACCATTCCACACTAGACTGCTCAGTGGAAACAAGACCTCATCCCAACGAAATCTGATAGTCCACAGCTGACTGTCACTAGTCAACTAAAGACTATGGCAATATGGTTACGCCAATTTACTGTTCCAACCAAGGAAGACAAGTCAGTCATCTTTTTTTTGCAATATTGATGCCATCATGTTGGAGCAGGACATAGTCAGTAAAAAATGATTGGTCCAAAATCTGTCAATCAAATGTTTCAAATGTTTGACGTGGGGCAGTCACCAAATACTTTTTATTTCGGCATCTGATTGGCCAGTTTATAGTTTGAATCACTTGCATTAGACAGAAAATATTGTAAAGAATATACAATTATCAAGAACAAGAATGGTTATTCTGACAAATAGATTGACTGCGTAATAGCTGTTTATTTCTCAGTAAAAGTCTACGGGATTTTGGATTCCTAGAGCCAGCGGGTACTTCCTATTTGAAACACAAAGAGGGAAGGTGCACTCAGTCCAGCTCTCATATACAGTCAATGGTTTGAGCTTTGTTCTGAGCAGTGACCAATACAGCAGCACATCTGTATAACTGACCTGTATACAACAGGATAAATCCAGTTCGGGTTTCCTGCTCTGGTTTTTAACTTTTGTTCAATTCAAAGCTTTGTAAGAATGATTTACATACAAAGTAGACACCCCATATTGACAGAAACAATAGTGAAAGTAATTTTTTGTCTTTCCAGAAACTTCTCTTTTTATGGTGGGGGAGGGGTTGGCTCCTTTTGAAGTCATGTTTAGCTAACCTTGGCAAATATGAGACATTTGTTTGTGAAGTTCTTTTGGATTTAAAAGCCATCTCTACTCAACAGGTGTTGGCTCTTCTGATTTATCATGATGTGCCAGATTTACCACCTTATACCACACCTTCTCATTATAACCCCAGGGACATAACATGGAACAAACAAATACATTTTGGGGATTAAAAAACGAAACAAAAGACTTTTGGCGTCTCTTGTTGCAATTTATATCGGAAGAAACTTTATAGACCATACATTTTTATTTGCACACTGTAAATGTTCACAATTCACATGAAGATAGAAATAATCTATCAGGATAGTCTGGTTTCCATTTCCTAACACTGTGGACACACTTAATCGTTAAAAATCGTTATCCGACAATACGCTGAATGCCCATTGCTGATAAGAAAAACAAAAAAAACAAATGCACTACAGTGGCATAGACCGTAGACAACAAGTGAAAAAGCTAGTTTTGATCATAGGGAATGTAAATGGAGCGTGGATGGAAAAACCGTCATTGAGGCATTGGTTAAAACGAATGCTGCACAACGTTTTTGAGGCTTATTGTGACGTGTGTAAAAATTGGCTTCAACTTGGAACAATTGGACTGAAAGCATTAGACTTGTTTGGCAAATCTACAAAACACTTAATCTATCTCTGAGAAAAAACTCCTTTGATCGCATTCCTGCCAACTAACCAGCCAGCTGTTGATGCACCTGAAGCAGCAGATGCTAGCTAGCTCGCTTCTTGTGTCTCTTTGCCGCCTGCAGCCCCTCCCACTACGATCGCAGCTACACTTGGTCTGTACACGTCTTGTGGGTCTACACCTACATCTTCACAATAGTGCTGAACACCAGTCTTTTGATAAAAACAAGAACATTTAAGACATTTTTAAATGGCTGTTTCCCGACTCGAACATTACCTTAGTTTGTGATGTGATGTTAGCAAGATATTCACAGTTTCTAAATTTCTGGCTCAATAACACTTAATAAACAGAAAGGTTGTGTATTTGTTACATCTCTCAGTCATCAGCATAGAAAGAAACATTCTCATAAAAAAGAAACAAAGTGCAAGCTCAGGGGAAAAAAATAAAATTACAAGAATGTCTCAAAAAAAAAAAAAAAAAATAAAATAAAAATTGGTCTATTTTTTCAATCCTATACCAAGGCACTGACTAAACAGCTACTGGACCAGATATCGGGTCCATTTAGAATTAGAAAAAGATAGAAGAGGGAGGCAGAAGCCCAAGCTCCTAAGAGGAAGGGAATGGAGGACCATCTTAGGGATGTGTTGTAAGACTGAAAAGGGGGTACCAGTTAGGGGGAATCTGAGGTCTGGTTAAGGATGCATACAGGCTGGCAAGCTCAGGGAAAGGCGGGGAGCAAGATAACTAACCTAATATCAAGACCCAACCTTCTGAGGAGATGTCATAAGGAGAAATTGGCAGAAGTGGCTCATGTTGATGAAGAGCTAGGGCTAGGAAATAAGATGAGAAAGTGGTCCTATATTTAACTTGAAGAAACCTGTAGGAACCCTCAATAGAAACAAAGACAGATTAGGATAAATCTTTTGTTTTCTTTTTACTTTGACAGAATAATTACCTAAAGTTTTCTAACTTTGAAACAAGGCACTTGATTCTTTCAGATTATTCGTACTACTACTGTGTCTCCTAAAGGATGAAAAACCCTTTCGCTGGTAACTCAAAAAGTCAATTTTACTGTCAGATTATTTGGATTTAACAATGCTGTTGCTGTAGGTAGTTAAAAGGAGGCTTTTGATGAATTCCTCACAGAGCTAATGGTTTCTTTTCTCCGGGGCTTTGCTTTGCCTACCAGTGTTTGATGTGGCTTGTACCGTTAAAAGTCCTGCAGAGAACTTTCAAGAGGCCATCCCCACTACACAAAAGTCCACCTATGTTCAGCGTGTTTCAATCCCGAATCCAAACAAAGCGGATTCGCTAAAATGCCTTGGAGAAGAAGACGATTGAAGGCTGGGATTTAAAAAGAAGGTCTATGGTGCAGTGATCTGAGATTTGAACATCAGTATCTACAAACACGGACGGCACTCCACATATGCTGGAGTTCAGAGGATGGAGTTTTTAACTGATGATGCCATCAGATGACATTTTCTGAAGTTGGCCTTTAAAGCTGACTTGAATAAAAATCCACATACTCTTTTTGTACACGCACAAACACACACTATTTATTGGCTATGTATCAATCTCTCTCTCTCTCTTTCACTACCCACTATGTACATATCTCTGTCAGTCGGTTGGCTGGTCGGTTGGTCGATGGTGCTTTATTTTAAAGGGATTTATTCTAAAAAGACCAATGTTTTTTAATAGGATAGAAATTCAGCTTATTGGAGAGCGCGAGAAAAAACTACAGATCTGAATAATAAAGTTCTCTTATTTTGATTGTCATAGTAGACCCAAAATATTGCTCAGTCTTAAATTATTTAAGTAAAACCATTTATAAACACTAAGTTTCATTTACAATTTTAAAAAACAAACAGCAACAATTGTAATGACGGTTTTAAATGCATTAAATATTTGTGGTAAAAATGTGTTTTTGTTTTTATTTTATTTTTTGTAATGTCTTGTCAATTTAGTCTAACATCCATATTTTTTTTTCCCTTGTAAGTGTTGAGCAGCTGCAGGAAATAGAATGGTTTTTAGGGGGTTTCTGCAATTGCCTCAAATATTTTAGATTTTTAGGTTGAATTATTACTTTGTATGTAAGCTCAGCATTTTAGAATGATAGATACTTTAAGCTATGACAATAAAAATAATAAACAAATGGGGAACATAAGATTTGTGGTTTTGTAAATGTTTTTCTTATGTTTTTGGAACTTATTCCCTTGGTTTGAAAACATAAATATTTAAATCATGTATCAAGAATCAGTTTTGAAAAGTTAGAATGGCTGCCTATGTTTACTTAATTATTTTTATGTACCTGCTTTTCCAAAGTACAAGTAACATGTTATCCAAACTTTTTTGCTGTTGAACATTTTTAATTTCAATTTGATCAACTTAACCCTTGTGCTATCTTAGATGACCCCACCCTTACATTGAGGTGTTCTCCCTACCATGACAAAGGTGGATAAAGGTGGAAAGATTTCATGTAATCCATGGACACCAGTGAAGATCACAAATCATTGAAGAAAAAAGGTTCAGAGCACTGTCTGGGTCTAGATGACCCAACTCCCAATGGTAAAGTGCCTAGGATAGCACAAGGGTTATAGGTTCTATATTACGCTTACAACTTTTTGGAATGAAATATGAGTTATTTTTTCCTGGTGAAAGTCTTCCTGGAAGGAACTGTGTTCTTACTCCCATACATATAAATGTGAGAACCCACTAGTTTTCGTGGACTTGGAGGGCTGGTGCTTGCTGTGCAGGTTTTTAGTTGAATACTCAGAAATGCGTGAATGGAGCATTGGGGTTGTCTTTTATGAAGAAATACAATTAAAACATCTAAATACATTTAAAAGCTCAAAAAGTTGATTATGCACAGTATAGTCTCTTTTGAAAGAATTAGCCAATCGATCAGCACATCACTTTAGCTCTTGTAACTTATTTGGGTTTACAGCACACTGAATTGTGTGGTGTAAAAAAGATTGGAAATTGTTGCACATTAAATAAAAACCTTCCCTTTTTGAAAACACTTTACAGTGACAGACAATTAAACATGAATACATAGGCCTCCATTTGAACACAGGAAGAGATAAAGAAAATAGGAATGAAAAAAAAAAAACTTTTCAAAATATTACAGTTATGCATTATTTATTGTGCCGCTTCAAGAGCAACTTACTGTTGTGTGAAATTTGGCATTAGGCCTTTCTTTGTGTGTCATTCATGTTTTAAGTCAGCAAACCCAAGGGCACAGACTGAATGTGTTTGGTTGGTGTAAGTAAAGCCGAAGTACACAGGGATGTGTTCGCATTCGTGTTTGAGCTTATTTGAATGATTGATTTGCAGAATACAAATTATAAATACAGAGTTCAGCCTAAAGGTTTCCATGTTTTTTCTCTTATATAAAGTACTCTGATCTTCTGCTTTTAAAACTATGGATTTATTCGTTGGCTGAGTTTTCCGGAGAATCCTCTAATTATTGGGCAGTAACAGTCTCTTTTTAACGTATAGCCTGTGGGCTATGACGTTGTTTGTTATTATACATCATTTTTAATGTATATCCTAAGGTTTTCGAACTCCAATCTCGCTTTTTTTGCAAACATATGGAACAATTCACAAAATTCCTACGTACTGCAACCTATAATCTTGCATTACTTTTGATTATACATCACTTTTCACGTATTTCCATATAAGTTAATTACTTTTTTTATATTGCCGAAACAACTGGAGAGTGCCGGGATTTTCACTGTCACAAGCTTCTTGTGTAACAATGACAGTAAAGAATTTCTGATTTCTGACATCCCATGGACTACAAACTCAAATGTATGTAGGTTTATTTTTTATAACCTGAATGTCAGGAACACAATAATTCCTTACACTTCTTGGTAACACATTTTTAATTTGATCCTATTCATAGATGAATACAGTTTGTTCAAATTATAAAACTAAAATACAATCTGTTTTGAAATATCTTTTATGTCCAAACACAAAAGAACTTCTTTCTGTTACTGTTTTATTACATTTTCTTCTTTTTTTTTATATTAAAAATTTAACATACAGGACACCAAAGGATGTTATTTTCTTCAATTACAAGTGTTGGGTTTAGTAAATTTGTAAATTTTGAATGAAATAAAAACAAGTCATCTGCATAAATTTGTGGCTTTTTTTTCACAACCAATGGTTTATTTATCAACAAGACATGATGTATTATATGGTATTTCAACAATTTATAGAATATATGAGTGTGATTTCTGTAGTTTGCCCACTTAAGTTAACATTATTTTTGCAGATCCCTGTTCACAAAACTAAAATGTTGAATAAAAATGCACTGAAAACTTTTTCTGCGAGCACATTATACAGCCCCATTTTATAGTGTGTATATGAAAATTCAGCCGCGTATAGTGCAGATTCTGGCAGCCACAAAGAGATGCATGTCACCGCCATCAACATTTCGCATTGCTTAGTCCTCTGAAAAGCACAGTGTGCCATTACCAGCTCCATTCATGATGTGCTCAACATCTCAGTCTGCTGCGGTCCTCTCTTGTTAATACAATTTAATTTGGTGTCTTTTGCATTAGATTTAAAATTGCTGTTGCCATGGTGATGTGCATGCAAAACATCTTGCAGCAGCTTGTTATTGCTTCATTACAAGATGTTTGAAGTGTTTTTTATGCTCTACTTTGCTTCTTTTTTTTTTTGCTTTTTTGCTGGAACATGAGATAAGCAGACCGTAGCTCCATCAAAAGATGTCCTCCCCTGCATGTAATTACCCTCCAGGATAAGCCCTTATTATTCTCTTTATAAGTGACGCTTATTCTGGTCCATCAAACCTGCAGGGCAGGCTTACGCTCCAAACTACTGTTACAAACTTCTCAGAAAAAAGGCATCTACTGGCTGTCCTGAATGTCGCCATAAATTACTTAATTCATTTCTTCTTATCCTATCGGCTTTTCCCTTCATTCATTAATTCATTCATCTTCTAAACCGATTTTGTCCCTTCCGGGGTCACAGGGCTGCAGGAGTCTATCCCAGCCACTCGTGGGCGAAAGCAGGGGGCATCCTGGACAGGTCGCCAGTCTGTCGCACACTCACATTCACACCTATGGACAATTTTGAGTAAACAATTAACCCATGAATCTATGAAGCACGTTTTTTTTTTTTTTGTGGGACAGTGGGAGCAAAATACCGCTTTGGGGTTGTTTTTTGTGAAGAAATACCATTATAATATTTGCTACTTATCCTTTTTGTGTGGAGTTTGCATGTTCTCCCCGTGCATGCGTGGGTTTTCTCCGGGGACTCTAGCTTCCTCCCACCGTCCAAAAACATGCATAGGTTAATTGGTTGTTCTAAATTGTCCATAGGTGTGAATGTGAGAGTGTAATTGTGGACACTCTACCCTGCGACAGACTGGCGACCGGTACAGGGTGACCCCTGCCTTCGCCCACAAGTGGCCGGGACAGGCTCCGGCAGCCCCGTGACCCCGAAAGGGAATAAACGGAAGAAAATGAATGAATTAGAGTAAAAGAGGCTTTTGGTAGAAACTTTAACATTGTGGGAATGGAAAAATTAAGTAAAAACCTTGACAAGTACTGTAATACCTTTTTGCTCTTGTTAATTAAGTGGTGTTACAGTTTTGACTTGTAAAAGTTCAGGTGTGGAATGGCATACCACTGCTTACAACCCTGTGAGTGTGCTTTGCATGTGGAAGAGGTCTATGATAGAACCTGCAGCTCTAAAACAAGCTGCAGGAAACAATATATGCTTCTGACTTGACTATGTGAAAAAAAAAATTCAGTGCCTGAAATCGTTAGTAGTCAACAAATGATTGAATAGTCCAGTTTTTTTTTTGTTTTTTTTTACAACACAATGGATAAATGTTTTAAGCTCGGCTGCAGGGTTCTTTTCCAATATTGTCGCAGCCACAATGTCAGATTTAAAAATAGGAAAAGGCCACCCAAAATAACAAGAATTTATGCTTTAATAAAATTTCCAGAACTGGGTAATTGGTGTCCGCCAGTATGTGTGGTGTTTATAATTGCCATGTCACACAGCCACTATATACATTTTGCTGGGGTAACTATGGTGCACTGGGGTTCTGTCCTCTTTCCTGTTTTTACTTCTACCCTTCCTCTCCTCTATTCTTGATCATAATTTATCATTTAGTTCTCCATGCCTCTGTTTGGTGCAGTGCGATTCATGTATTGTCCCTCTTTTCCTCTCCCCTCCTGGGGAGTGGGAGTGCTTCCAGACTCCAGTTGTTTCATCCGTGCTCCTGTTCCTGACCGTTTACCTCACCTTTGCTCGCGCTCCTACACCTGGCTGTGGATCCTGCCTCTGGCTCATCTCTGGCTCGTTTCTGCTCTGTGCCTGACCGAGTACCTCGTCTCTGCTCCTGCTCCTACACCTGGCTGTGGTTCCTGTCTCCGGCTCGACTCGCGCCTTTGACTGTCCCCACAACCACGGCTGGATGAAGCTCGTCTGCTGGACTTTTATATATGTAGTTGTAGATTTAGATAAGTTAATTCTTCTCTAAGAGTTCTGGTAAATCGCCTGTCCGTCCTGGGGGAGGATCCCTCCTTCATGTGGGCACCCCTGAGGTTTCTTCGTTTTTTCCGGAATCCGGTTTTTTTGGGAGTTTTTCCTTACCGCGAAGGGGGGTCTAAGGGCAGGGATGCCAGTATAGCTTAGTCAGTTTGTTAGTTCATTTTAGTATTTTTCTATTGAACTCTTTGTATTCGTGATCCTTTTGATTTCATGTTTTACTTCGAAGCCCATCGAGACAACTGTTGTTGTGATTTTGGGCTATACAAATAAAATTGAATTGAATTGAATTGAATTGAATTTTGCACATTTTCTACATATGAAATTTTAGCCTTCCGTGATACACGTATGATGTACGTAATTCATAAGTGTTTCTGGGGTTTGTCATTTGTTGATGTGCACAGATGTTCATGGAGGGTTTCAGCCGACGGGTCTTTATGTGAATCGGTTTTGAGTTATTCAAAATATTTGATCGGTTGGGAATTGTACAGTTTACGCGTATTTTACATAGGTCATATGCAATTGTTTTCTCTTTTTTTCTTTTCTAGCTGGCTTTATCCATCTGAGTGGTGCTGGGTTCAAGCCCATCTTATTTCCTTGGGTGTGGAGTCTTTTGGGTGAACCAGCGTTTCTTCCTTAATGTGTTGGTAGGTTGGTCACACTTATAGATAGTAGTTTACCAAAGTCATACAAAAACATTTTGACAGTTTTTTTTTAAGGCAGTGCACCACATAAAATTGATTCCAGGTCACAATCAGAATTCACACCCAGGGTGCACTGGCTTATAAGGATTGCTGTCAATTTTTTAGAAGACTTGGGTGCAATCGGTAGTTCAAAATCTGTGGTACTATAAAATGCAGTTTTGTTTCAGGTTTTGAAGTCTTGCTTTGCCACTATAGAACCAGACTTGAGGGACAGCAACTGTGTTTCCATTGCATACTGTATATGCACAAAACTTTATAGAAATTCCATTAAATGTTGAAAAAACAAAATTAGGTAATTACACTGTTTCCATTCAATCATAATTATGTAAATAAACCCAAACCAACTCACGCAATAAGTCATTCAAAAACATTGAGTCGGATTTGTACAATATTTTGATTGACAGTGGATGCATTTTAATTTCTGCCACAGCACTAGGGCTCATCATCATCCACTTTCAAAGGAGACATCGGCGTCTTATTTAGCCACGGAGAGGAAAGCTCCTTGCATGTGGGAGTGGCTACAGATGAAGCGATTTGGGAAATCGTGATTGGTGATTTTAGAGAGGAGCTGTGGATCCAACAATTCCATATGACACACTCAACTTTTGATGAGCTGTAGTACTGTGGGGCCTCTTGTCCTAGAGCGTTGGCGCCCACTATGTCGTGTCTGAGGTTGTTGCTCACGTGACTCATTTCATTTGAAATATGTGTTTCCATAACAGTTTTGCGAAATGTGTTATTTTCGATATGCCTCAGAAACCGCATCCTCCAAGTAGAACAACTTTTTTCGATAAATACGAGATTTTTCAAAATTGCGTTTCCATTAGGCGAATTTATTCTCCCTAATCCAATGTGCGCAATTTCATAGTCAATGGAAATGCAGCTATAGTCATGGTGTGGTTGCAGCCTGAACAAGAAGTAATTTTAGTGTTAAATAGACATGTGCAGCCATTTTTTTGTGAGGTGGCCTGGACGCAGCACGGTAGTGCCAAAGATAAAAGTAGAGACTATTGTTTTGTGCTACTTTACCTGCACAACATCAATTTTACTTAACAGGGTTGAACAGGCAGGGAGTCTTAGTGGGAGAAAATTAAAAGGGATTACAGGATAGAGTATCCCCTTTTACATTCCCTTCAGGTCAACCCAGCGCTAGGAGCCGCTGTGCTCGTCAAGCAGGCCCTATGGTGCGGCCCAGCACAGTGTCTGGACTCTCCAAACCAACTGTGCGCATCCTTTAGTCTGTGATGTATCATTACTTCCCAGCTTTTTGGGCCAATTGTGAGACAGTCAGAAATGACAGGTTCCAACAGTGTCTGTGCTGTCAGTTTATTGAAAGTACTCAGAGCAGCAACAGTCAGTTCAGCAGGTTCTCTGTAAAGCCAGCGAGTCGGGTCGGATTACAGTTTATTAGTTAAATATGACAAGAAAAGCTTTAAACCTTTAAATGATCTCATGGGGCTCTCATTGTCAAAATATATAATAGCACACACAGACATCTTGCAAGACTTGCTTTAGAACATAATAAATAAATGATATTAGAATGTACCCTTAAATCAATTCAGAACAGAGATTTCAACTTTCTTGGATTTTGTTTTCCAAATGTTATATTATAGAGGATCAATAAATGCAACAGGTTTTTTGTTTAAGTTTCAGCAACAAACACCTGTTTTCACTGTTTCAGTTTTGAGTCCTCTGCAGTTTCAAAAGATTTTTTTCAAAGTAATTAACTTGTGCAAATCACAGTAAAATATTTTAATTTAATAGTCTTCTAGGAAAAACACTGTCACGGTGATGGGGTGGCTCGAGAGCCGGTTGGACCCAAATGCAGAGGCGGAGGCACACGGTTCAAGGGCAAGGGGTTTAATAGTAACAAAAAGCGCTGCAGAGCAGGATGACAAAACAAAACTAAAACTTACTGTGGCATGGCGAGGGACAAGGAACAAGGCATGAACACCATAACAGGGGTAATGGACCAACACAGGAGGAAGGCAGAGACAAGACTTAAATACAGACAGTGCAGACAAGACACAGGTGGACACGATCAGGGCTGATGGGGACCAAAGGAAGTAAAACTCAAGAAAACAGACAAGACAGGATACTTTCAAAATAAAACAGGAAACAGAAACAAGACAGAACAAGGACCAAAAACAAGACAACAAAATCAAATCATGACAGTACCCCCCCCCTCAAGGAACCGCTCCGAGGTTCCAAAAGTCACATGAGGGGGGGGCCCCGGAGGATAAACCTCGACGGGCACAAGAGTCCAGAGGACGGCCGGGGGTCCGCGCCGTCCGGCGAGGCAGGTCCGGAGGACGGCCGGGGGGCCGAGCGGTCCGGCGAGGCAGGTCCGGAGGACGGCCGGGGGGCCGAGCGGTCCGGCGTGGCAGGTCCGGAGGACGGCCGGGGGGCCGAGCGGTCCGGCGTGGCAGGTCCGGAGGACGGCCGGGGGGCCGAGCGGTCCGGCGAGGCAGGTCCGGAGGACGGCCGGGGGCCGAGCGGTCCGGCGTGGCAGGTCCGGCATGAGATCCGTGGAGTCGTCAGGCGTGGAGTCGTCAGGCGTGGAGTCGTCAGGCGTGGAGTCGTCAGGCGTGGAGTCGTCAGGCGTGGAGTCGTCAGGCGTGGAGTCGTCAGGCGTGGAGTCGTCAGGCGTGGAGTCGTCAGGCGTGGAGTCAGGCGTGGAGTCAGGCATGGAGTCAGGCATGGAGTCAGGCATGGAGTCAGGCATGGAGTCAGGCATGGAGTCAGGCATGGAGTCAGGCTCTGGCGGGTCGGGCCAGCAGTCGCAGTCAGGCTCTGGCGGGTCGGGCCAGCAGTCGCAGTCAGGCTCTGGCGGGTCGGGCCAGCAGTCGCAGTCAGGCTCTGGCGGGTCGGGCCAGCAGTCAGGCTCTGGCGGGTCGGGCCAGCAGTCAGGCTCTGGCGGGTCGGGCCAGCAGTCAGGCTCTGGCGGGTCGGGCCAGCAGTCAGGCTCTGGCGGGTCGGGCCAGCAGTCAGGCTCTGGCGGGTCGGGCCAGCAGTCAGGCTCTGGCGGGTCGGGCCAGCAGTCAGGCTCTGGCGGGTCGGGCCAGCAGTCAGGCTCTGGCGGGTCGGGCCAGCAGTCAGGCTCTGGCGGGTCGGGCCAGCAGTCAGGCTCTGGCGGGTCGGGCCAGCAGTCAGGCTCTGGCGGGTCGGGCCAGCAGTCAGGCTCTGGCGGGTCGGGCCAGCAGCCAGGCTCTGGCGGGTCGGGCCAGCAGCCAGGCTCTGGCGGGTCGGGCCAGCAGCCGAGCTCTGGCGGGTCAGGCGTGGAGCCGAGCTCAGGCGGGTCAGGCGTGGAGCCGAGCTCAGGCGGGTCAGGCGTGGAGCCGAGCTCAGGCGGGTCAGGCGTGGAGCCGAGCTCAGGCGGGTCAGGCGTGGCAGTGGAACCGGGGACCCATCGGGGCGCAGGCGGCAACCCCCTGGGAGCCGGGACGGGTCGGGGCGCAGGCGGCACCCCCCTGGGAGCCGGGATGGGTCAGGGTGCAGGCGGCACCCCCCTGGGAGCCAGGACGGGTCGGGGTGCGTCCGGGACCACCACTGGACATGGCTGTGGTGCGTCCGGGACCACCACTGGGGGAGGTTGTGGTGCATCCGGGACCACCACTGAACGTGGCTGTGGTGCATCCCGGACCACCACTGAACGTGACTGTGGGGGACGGCGGGGACGACGGCGACGTCGACCCCCCCTCATGGCGAGACGGCTCCCAGTGTAGTCCTGCTCTGCTGGGTCCAGAAAATTTGGTTGGTCCATTCTGTCACGGTGATGGGGTGGCTCGAGAGCCGGTTGGACCCAAATGCAGAGGCGGAGGCACACGGTTCAAGGGCAAGGGGTTTAATAGTAACAAAAAGCGCTGCAGAGCAGGATGACAAGACAAAACTAAAACTTACTGTGGCATGGCGAGGGACAAGGAACAAGGCATGAACACCATAACAGGGGTAATGGACCAACACAGGAGGAAGGCAGAGACAAGACTTAAATACAGACAGGGCAGACAAGACACAGGTGGACACGATCAGGGCTGATGGGGACCAAAGGAAGTAAAACTCAAGAAAACAGACAAGACAGGATACTTTCAAAATAAAACAGGAAACAGAAACAAGACAGAACAAGGACCAAAAACAAGACAACAAAATCAAATCATGACAAACACCAGGTTACGATACAAACGATGCTATGTTTCTATTGCTTTAGTCAAAACAATGGAAAAGGATTCTTGAATAATAATAAATTGATACTTTATTTATCCCACAATGGGGAAATTCTTCTCCGCATTTTGACCCATCCCCTGGGGGGAGCAGTGAGCTGCAGACTAGCCGCACTCGGGGGGCAACAGCTGGCTGGGGAGAGCGGGGATCGATCCGCCAAGTCTTCGGTTGTTGGACGACCTTGCTTTACTGCCTGAGCTAAACTGCCGCCCAAATAATAAATTTATATAAATACAAAAAATGTATAATAAATAATATTTCACAAGTAGCTGGGAAAAAATGTGTGGGGAAAAAGATACTTTTTTCACATATGACACAAAGAAAAAAATGATGGCAGACCGGCTCACATGTTTACTATAAAGGTTGTAATAAAGTCGAACTGAATAAGCCAGTCATATAACAAAAAAGCAGCAATCCAAAGAGCACTTTTCTTTGCACTTTTACTTGACAAGAACAAGTGCTTCCAATGTCTATAAAGACTCATTCATCCAGGTTGGTTCCATTGTAGTAGGTTTAGGGGATGTCATCTGGACTTGGTTTTAAAGTTAGAAGACGTTTCACCTCTTACCCAAGAGGCTTTGTCAATTCGGAATTAGCTGGTCAAAGAGCTGGTATATATGCGCTCATGGGGGAGGAGTCAGACCTGAAACTGGATGGTATTGTCAACTTAGCCTACATGGTATGCATCTTCGACCAGCTGATTCAGAATTGACAAAGCCTCATGGATAAGAGGTGAAACGTCTTCTAACTTTAAAACCAAGTCCAGATAACATCCCCTAAACCTATTACAAAATGTTTCCAATGTTTCTATGTTGACCCTTGTGCTATCCTAGGCACCTTAGCATTGGGACCTACTAGACAGTGCGCTGAACGTTTTTCTTCAATGATTTGTGATCTTCACTGGTGTCCATGGATTACATGAAATCTTTCCACCTTTATCATGGTAGGAATAACACGTCAATGTAAAGGTGGGGTCATCTAAGATAACACAAGGGTTAAGGTAAAACTACAAGAATTCACCTATTAATTTAGATTTTAAAAATCACACTGTCTGATTAAGTGTATTTAGACAAAACTGTTGCCTACACTGTCAATTCTTTGCCCATTTTCACCCAAAAAGTTCTCCTTTGGTTACTTCATTTCATTCCAAAATAAGTGACAGTGATTCCCCGCTAATTATTTATTCAATATGAGGTTACTTGGACCATATTTTAGGATTCTTGTAGCCAATGTCCAAATAAAATATGGAAAAATTAAACATTCTCCACATTAGTATCCAGCCCCTGCATTTCATTTCAGAAAACATATCATATATATTAGGATCTGTTGAAATTTCAAAATTTTTAACCAAAATTATTTTGTTTGCACTTTTTAAAAAACACAGTTTGAAAAAATATTACATTAGAAATGTATCTAAACTATAGTGCATGAATAGAGCCCTGGTCAAACACAGTCATTCAAATTGAAGCTTGGTTCACCTTTCACAGTGCTGATGTTTTGCAGTTGTTTTGTGCACTTTTGCGTGCTTTTCTTTGTTTGTTTGTTTGTTTTACTCCATTCTATGTCCTGATTGGCTGTATATCTTGTCAATAAACTTTCTCCATGCCATCTGTCTCTCCAGTACAGAATACATTCAGTTTGCCAAATATACATAAATCTTCGATCATGAGCAGATCTTTGTTTTCATTCTGTAATACCGGACCTTTTTTCTATGAAAGGTTTGAATAAGAGTGGAAAGTATGAAAATGTTCATGTCTGTCTCTGAAATGTGTTTGAAGTTCTGAGTTAGAGGTTTTACAGCTTTAAAACAAATCTATAACTATAGAAAAAAAATAAAGTTGACCTATAAAATTGAAAACTAATAACATTGCAAAAAACATCAATATTAAACCCTAAAATACTGTTCCCCTAAGACCTAACCGCAGTAGTCAAATTCCTCTTTTCGGTTTATCTGATAGCCTTTAACCCTTTACACCAGAGATTTTGTTGGCAACACCTAAATATCACCTGCTCTTTGACCTACCATAACACTTCGACCGTTGTCATCAACAACTATGTGTCATGGTTTGGATTTTTTGCCTTAGTTTTTGCTTTCATTTTGTTTCTGTCATGATTTGAGTTCTGCTTCCTGTTTTATTTGGAAAGTTCCCTGCATGTCATAGCTTTGAGTTTTACTTCCCTGGTCCCAATCTCTTCTGATCATTTTCACTTGTGTCTTGTCAGTCCTGCTTGTATCAATGTCTTGTTTCTGCCTTCCTCTTGTGCCGCTTCATACCGTCACTTCCCTGTCCGTCTTCTGCCCTGTTTGCATGGTTACCTGGTTACCTGGTTACCACAGTGAGATTTGTTTTGGGTTCCCTGCTCGATAGCACTTTCTGTTAGATAATAAACGCCTTGACTTGGAACCACGTGCCTCCTGTCTTTGCATTTTGGGTCCTTCGTGTTCATCAAGCTTCGTATCTGACAGTGTGAATGAGGAGTGAATGAATAATAGACACATTGTTAGCGTCTGGAAAAGCACAGATAAGTCTAATCCATTATTATTATCATTGTTTATGGGATCAACGTGAATCAGCTGATTCTATCGAGGACAAAAGTCGCTTTTCCCTGATATGCCACACTTTACTGATGCATTACAATGCATGCTGCTTTTCTCTGTGACAAAATCAGCTGATAGCATGCACACTGTACTACTGTAAAGTGTTGCATATTAGCATAAAGTCCTTTTACTCAGAATCAGCTAGAATTACATTCATTGTATAATTGGTTGAAGAGTTACGGTAGTTGAAAAAAAGTTAACACTAGAAATAAAGCTCTTGTTTTGAAGGGTTAAAAAAAAAAAAAAAAAAAAGCGGTTGGACCCCACCACCTAGAAGAAAGCTGTGTTAGTTAACACTCCATACAGCACTCTCGGAAGCAGGGTCCCAGGCTCCCCCTGCTCAAGCCCCCACACACCCAGGTGAGTATTTCCCAGTAGGTGGTTCCAGGTAGGTGGTTGTTAAGTTTGGGGTCTTTTTTGAAAGGTAAGGTTTTAATTAGGTCAAATAATTGTTGAGGGGGAGGGACTGGCTAGGGTTAGGGCCCCTCCTCTCGGGTTAGGTTTAGGATTCAGGATTAAGGTTAGGGTTGTGACCCTGACTGGGGCTAAATCATTAGTAGGGGGGTTGTTAAAAGAAAGGTCCCTCTTCTAAATTATTTTAGGAATTGGCGTATGGATTAGGGCCACAATCCAGGGGTCTAGAGGAATTTGGTTAGGGTTAGGATTGATGTTAGGCCTATGCCTCAGATAGGAAAAGAAATAATCTATAGGGGCTTAGGGTTCCTCTCAGGGACAGAAGGGCAATCTCTCATTAAGGTGGATTGTGCCTAATTTAGGCAATTATTTTCAGCTCTTCACCTTTGAGCCTGGGTCTAGTTTGAATTTCATTACAGATCCCCAGCTTGAACTGATTTCCACCCATGGGTTATAATGTGCTGGACAACAAAGGGATAAGGTTGACTAGCAAGTAAACCTAGAGCCCAATTTCCAGGTAGATCAAAATGAATTTGTTTGGTCTACAGAACGTAGGTTTTCAAACCTGCTAAGCAAAATAGAATCCTTCATGGAAAACCATCTGTGGACCACATAAACTTCTTGTAAAATGGGTCTTCCAGGTCTATAAATATTGATCTTTTGGTGGCCATCAGGCTGTCACATTTCCATTAGAATATGTGATGCAGGTATGCTGAGAAAAAAAACTATTTGCCGTCTTAGCCACCTCTCATCTGCACGTCCTTAAAAAAATGGCTGTAAATCATTGCAGATGGAGGTCTACAACAGATTGCCTGCAATCGATTGAAATGTCTTGGTCTTATGTGCGTCCGGGTGCATGTCAGATAAAAAAGATAACCACTACACTTGACGGGTGTAGGGAAAAAAAAGCAGACTGAGACATGCAACTAAATCTTTGCTGTCAATATTATTGCAATTTACAGAAGACGTTTCAAGGACGTGCAGTGTATTTACCTCAATCCAGCTTCTGTTCCAGACTGTCAACTCTGAGTCTTTTGCAGTAGGTTTAGATTAAGAAGGTCAGACAACAGAGAGCATCTTTTATTTTGAAAAACCTCTTTTTGCAGTGCCACACCTTTATGGAAAACCACAAAATGGCCACTAAGCCATAGCTACTGTGGCCGTGTGTATTTTGGTTTCATTAGTAGATTTTGAAATATTTTCTTTTCTTTTTTTCAACAGATAATAAACTTAAAGAAATATAGGCAGCTTGTTGTTTAGTCAGGGGGGGGCCCGATGGGGCTACCCACCTTCGCTGCCCCCCTTTGACCCGGCCTCACTGGCTAAGCAGCTACTACATGCCCCCCCACTCTCCCCTGCTGTCCCAGTAAGCAGTTTTTTTCAAAAATTTAGTATTTTCTGTTGGTTTTATTTCCATAGCAACTATTTTAAGTTTTGGTTGCCTGGGAGTGATGAACTGATGTACATTTTTGTAATTTTTAGACAAATCTGCAAAAAGTAAACTTAGATTTCCTTGGCAGCAGAGGTTTTTTTGTTAACCACGCCCACATTCCGAATATGATTATATCATATGTTATATGGTTTTGCTTAGCTTGAGCCAACTATTTATGCATGAAACTTGCACAATATTCTGGAAAAAAATGTACGAACAACAGGGGAACACCACTTTTGTGAGGTTGCCATCTAAAGCTGTTCAAACTATTTACATTTTAAAACCAATATTTTTTTTCCAAGTATGGTTAGGGTTAGTTATTAAGCGATAGACTGAAATCCCCAGCATGGGTTTAATTTAATAGCTGGGCTTAAAGCTGATATATTTTTTTTTTTTTTTTTATTCGAGATGGTAGCTTCCCTTTGAGGTCAATGGTCAACGAAACTTCGGTTGTGGTTCTAGACTTAACCTGGCAAGTTGAGGTGTGCATTTTAACCCTTGTGCTATCTTAGATGACCCCACCCTTACATTGACGTGTTCTCCCTACCATGACAAAGGTGGATAAAGGTGGAAAGATTTCATGTAATCCATGGACACCAGTGAAGATCACAAATCATTGAAGAAAAAAGGTTCAGCGCACTGTCTAGTGGGTCTAGATGACCCAACTCCCAATGTTAAAGTGCCTAGGATAGCACAAGGGTTAATTTCATTAGTAGATTTAGAAAAACTGTGTTAGCCCCTTAAGAGATTTTGGTCCCATTTATTATTTGACAGTTTCACCAGCTGTGAAGTTCTCCTTTTTAATCTTTTAATTTTGTGTGAGATTATATGAAATATTTGTTTTACTATACTGTGCGAAAATGTAATAATCAGCAAATTTCACACTTTGCAACAAGTTTTAGTGTGAGTTTTAGTGTGTGTAGGTGGGGGTCAAATTTACGACAAATATTTCAAAAACATTATGGGCTGGTGTGGGAGATAATTAAAGTATTTTCCCACCATTGACAGTCTTTAAATGTTCGTGATCCTTGCCAATTGTTTGTCTGATTTGATGAAAAATCAGACAGGAGGTGAAAAGTTGGGATTGTCTCTTTTTTTCTGTTGTCAGTTTAGCAACCCCTCAGAGATCCATCAGCAGTTTTTTGTAGAACCTTCTTTGTTTAGGTTTTCATGGTGCTTTGATGGACATCCACAACTAAGCAGGATGCAAGGTTGAAACAATGACCAAAAGCTTCATCCTTTCTCCCTTGATAGCAGTGAATGTTTTTCCCGCCAGGTAACCCTGCTAAAATCCGTGGACTCATAAATGCCACGCTTGAAAAACCCCTTCAATGCTCTGCAAGCCTGTCCTCACACGTGCAGAGAAGACCGATAGTACACTGGCCTGACTGAATGACTGGCTGCTTTCCCGTCAATGTCTCCTCGACGCAAGCACCTGACAGTGGGCAAG
Source organism: Oryzias latipes (assembly GCF_053564925.1). NCBI lineage: Eukaryota > Metazoa > Chordata > Actinopteri > Beloniformes > Adrianichthyidae > Oryzias > Oryzias latipes. The sequence goes on from NC_136254.1 coordinate 19,614,545, forward strand.
AAAAGGAGGTCATGTCTTCAAAGTGATCCTGCCCCTCTGCATCATGTTCTCTGTCCGTCGCCTTCTCCCATTTTAACACCCACAAACCTGCTTATTCCCTGCCGTCACGGTAATACCAGTCATCAGGGTGATGCGGAGCACCAAACCTGTAATTTCCAGGAGGCCTGCTCTGCGGGGAGATTGACAAGAATATGATTTCTTCCACTGCCTGATGCTGATGAAGCCAACAGTTTGTAAAATCAACTACAGGTATCATGTAATCAAAACTGACACACATGACATGGTATTAAGATGAGGTGTTGAAGAGACTATTAAGCCATGGCTTTGTGCAGCTTATTACATCTTACTTCAGGGCAGCAGAGACTCAGACAGTTGAGCAGGTCGTCTAATGGTAGAAGGGTCGGTGGCTCGATCCCCGCTCCCCGCAGTCGAACGTCATTGTGTCCTTGGGCAAAACACATCACCCTTCCTGCCTCCAGTGTCCCTCCACTGGTGTGTAAATGTGTATGATTGTTGCGGTGATGGTCAGAGGGGCCGTAGGCGTGAACTGAGCCACGCCTCTGTCCGTCTGCCCCAGGGCAGCTGTGGCTACAACAGTAGTTACCATCACCAAGTATGAATGAGGAGTGAATGAATAATGGACACATTGTAAAAGCCTTGAGCATCTGGAAAAGTGCAGATAAATCTAATCCATTATTATTTATTATCATTATTGTAATGTGGTACTTATAAATGCAACTGCTCATCTTACAGCTCAGCACATAAACTTCCATTATACTTAACCAGTTTACAACCAAACCAATAGGTCTTATTTTTGTTCTCCAATGCCATACCACAGCATACAAATGATATTTTCATAAAAAATGCTTTCAATTTAGCTGTTCAGTGGGATCTAATCCCCCCCCCCCCCCCCCCCCCACTATCAACTTCAATGTTTGGAATTGGGGGAAGGGGGTAGAAACCCCTTGTAAAGTTCCCAGAACCCAACTGACATATAGAGTTCAGATTTTACACTCTTTGGGTGTGTCATAGAAATTTTCAATCTGTAAAACGCCTCACTAATCACTTTCTACACTTTTCTCAGCAAGACATGAACATTCTCACTTTTATCTCTCTTGCTGGAACTCTCAAAAAGTGTACAAAATGTACAAAAAGATCCATTGGGTGAAGTCTAGTTACCATGGAGAGTTATTTGGTTTTGCCTGTTTAGTTATTATTTACTGATTTAATCTTAATTTAGACCCAGACTCAATTGCACGAAAGCAGATAAAATTCAATTCATTTACTAAGGAGATTTCTCTGTTATGATAGTCTGGTCCGGAGTAAGATAACATCCAAGACAGAAGATGCTGCTCTTCGGTTTTGTTTTTTCCCTTTTTCTTTTTCCTAATGGAAAAACATTATCCTTTCTGAAAAGTTATTGTTATAATTATTTATTGTCCATTACAATACCTATTTAGTATTAGAAAAAAAACATGTTTAAAAAAGAAAGAATGTTCTTTACTTACTCTGATCATGTAAGCTATTTTCCCAGTGCATTTAAATTAATATAATGCAATTAAAAAAACAAAAAAAACAAAATTCTATGTCCTAGAAAACTCTCGTCTTCTAGGACATAGTTTCTGCAGAGCGACAGAAGTTCATTAGGCCGTGTAGTTTATCCAGGCTAGGGACCAGCACTCGGATCCCCTTGCGCTGCCTAACATGTGGGTGCACACCGGATGGAGCTAATCACCCCTGGGAGCTGAACCCTGATTCCCCACATGCCAGCCCTGCGCTCAGTCTTCATTATTCTTTTTTAACTTGCAGATGCCGATGCAGCATCCACTCATTTTAAACCTTTCTCCTATTCATTCACCGATTCGTGAAGCAGGACTTCTCTTCTTCAGCCTCACTCATTTCAAGTCTTCTTCATCACCAGCAGTGCTAGTCTGTAGCACTCATCCAAAACACAAGACCCGCTTTTAGTTCTTTATTATTCCTCCAGGGATATGAGCACCAAAGAATGGTATTCACAACAAATGTGTTCGGCATCTCTCATTCAGCACTGTTCTGATTAAAAAAACTATTTCTTGAGACTCTGTGGCAGAAAATTGCTTCGCTGTTCGTTTTTAATGTAAACAATAAAGTTTCAATCAAGTCTCGCCTTTTTTTTCTGTTTCTGTCACTCATAATACAAAACCTCTCATAACCAGGCAATATTGCTTTTGGAATGGACATTAGAAAAACAGGCAACTATGTTGAATTGAATTGTTAATTGAGCTGAATCAAATCGTACATCAAATCTAATTTCAAGCCTGTGGATCCAAATCAAATCAATTCAGGAGTTTGAAAGTGATGCTCGACCCTCCCGAAACGTACACACGGGCAGGCTTATGAGCTTCATCGCCGTCCCCGCTTTCAGCAAATGAAAAGTCTTGAAAGTTGGTGCTGAAATTGACTGACAGGTTTTTCTTTTCTCTGATTGATTCTAGTGGCCTTTTCATGTCAAAATATTCCACTCTAAAGTCTAAAGCTAGTAAAAAAAAACTGGTGTTGCAATTCCTTAGACAGCCTCTGGAAGGCCGGTTTTAAAATTCCAGATGACCATATATGGGGGGAAGGGCATGTATTTTTTAATGGCAGGTTGGTGAACCAGTACATAGAATCAGCAGAAGGTACACTTTACTTTATCCCACCCATTTTCTGAAGTTGAATGAAGTTGAATTTGGTCGCAATACTTCAGGCTTTTTTCAGAATCCCACTGATGATGTCAAAGACTATTGGTCCGATTATTTTTATGTCTTTCAAACAAAACCAGGAACAAGCTGCGTTTCTAAACATGGCTTTTGTTATCAACCTGTACCTGTAGGTATCAAGGTCATAGACTACTTAGTGAGCAAATGTTACAAACGTCCTACGGGCACTTATGTATCACCTGCCCACCCTGCGTTTGCAGCATCAGCACGCAGTCGGTAAGGGGCTAGTACGAGCAATTTATTAATGACTAGAGTGTTTGGTATCATACAACAGCCTCACCTGTGTACGCCATAAGTACGTGCAACTTACATTACCCTTAAAAATACTTCACAACATTTCTTAAGGTGGGCGCAGAAGCCTCCAGGGAAATGCGAGACACATCTACAATCCTTTAAAATATGACAATCTTCCACGGGCATGGACAACGCAAAACCCGCATCATATGGGGTGAGGCCCCCCTAATGACCGAATCTGACATAAGCTATATTCACACCGGTCATGACAACTCGCATTCACGCTTCCACTTTTAATTTATAGTCTATGTGACCCATGTTTTGGGCATTCGCACGTCACTACACAGGTTTTTAGGTTAATTCTTGGGCTCTATGTACCAACTGGGCATTCACTGAACGCATGCTGAAATTTCATGAAATGCAAAATCTGTATACAATACAATACAGCAGATAGCTGTATTGTCTGCTTGAACGTCAAACAGCTGAACTTTGACCAATCAGGGACTTAGATTTGGATGTGACATATGGATAGTGTTGTTTCTTAAACACTGAAGTGCCAACCGGTTGAAAAGTGATCACAAAGAAAAAATTAATACTTGTGGTTTGTGCCCGGTTGGATTAAGGGCCGGTGTCCTACATGTTTTCCAACCAACCTGCCATTGAAGCTCCTTATTGACTAACCACACCTGATCCAGGTAAGGCAGGATTTCTGGAAAACCAGCAGGAGGCCGGCCTTAGAGACTTGGATTTGCACACCCCTGGACTAGGGCATTGCTGCAACCACTCATAGAACAACTCATATGTGGTCAAAGCGCAACCTCCACCTCTTCCTGGACCTCTTATTTTCACTTTTCCGTCTCATCCTTCTACTTCCACTGACAACTGTTTATGGGGGAAATTTTTTGACAATGACGGAGTGAATTCATGTTGAAACCTCAGAGATTTCTGATTCCTAGACAAAACATAGATCTATTTTTGTCAGGCGTGACTGGATGCTCATATGGATTTAATCTCAGGCAATTCTTGTAGTGCCCCCTCCCCCGCTGCACCCTTCCTTTTCCTTTTTAACCACCTCATCCATTATTCACTGACAGTGGGCAACACCGTCATATCGACAAGAATTTTTTTTTACAAAAAAGGTGCACTTCCACAGTATGTAGATAACACCTGCTCAACTGGGAGAAGCGGACTTGCATTAAATATGTCAATATCCCAAAGCTCACGCGCCTTCATTTTGAAACTTTTTCTTTTCTATTTTTTTCCCCCAGGCAGTTTTTGAGGGGGGGTGGGGGGTGGAACAGAGATGTTCTGGTTTGCCTTGAGGGAATATTTTCTGCTTCTATCACTTCTGTTGACAAGAGTGTGTGCACTCTCTAGCTTTCATTTCCCCACCAGGCAAGGTCACCTGCATCATTTGCATTTCATGAAATTGTTTCTGAAGGGGGAAGAAAATAACAATTCTTATTTGTATTAATGTGTGTGTCTGTGGTACTTTTTTTGGGCTGAATATTAAGCACCTTTAAGAAGTAAACCCAATGAATCAATTCAGGTTATAAATACTAATAATAATAAAAAAAAGGGATGTGGAATTGGTCACGCAAAGGAAATGACTGTTTTCGGGTGAAGATGCAGATATGGCAAATGTATGTGCGTTCGTCCTTGAGGCAACTTTTGTCTGACTTTCCCCCAGACTGAATGCAAGTTGGCACAAAAACAAAACAAAGCTGTGTGATCTCTCAGAGATGGTGCACAGAATGAACAAAATCTCTTGGTGAAAAAATTTTCATAAAAATATTATAACTTTACATTAAGCTTTAAAGACACCTCTTAATAAGCATGCCAATCAAACCTGGACACGGTCATTTTACCTGGGGTGGACGGGTCTTCTGCTGAAATCATGGAGGATGAAAGCCAGATAATTAAAACATAGACTATGTTGCCTTAATGAAGTAAACATGTTTTTTTAAATCTGCTTTTTTCATTCCCATTGCAGCATTTTTTAAATGTTTATGTGCTTCTATTCAACGTTAATCACCTTTTACTAACTATTAACACAATCCATCCATCTACTTCCCCCAAGGTCACAGGGGTTGTTGGAGCCTATCCCAGCTACTGTTGAGCAAATGTGGGGTACACCCTGGATGGTTTGTCAAACAATAACAGGACACAATTAACCTCCCCTATAATAGCAGCTGTATGGTTCAGTTGGCTGGATGTAGGGGTTCAATCAGGGTTCGATTCCCTGGGTGCATGATGAGCTTCTTCCAGTGTGGTCCATAGGCAAGACCCTTTGTGCTACTGTCTAGCTATCTAGGCACAAGGGTCCCCCTGTGCCGGTCCCCAGCCTGGAAAAAATACAGGGTTGTGTCAGGCTTAAAATTCTCTGTCATAGGATCAGTGGAAGCTGATTTTCTGTGTTCAGCCCCCTGAGGGGCTGTGCTGAAAGGTGAACAACATGGAGTCACTGCTCCTGCTACTGTTGGTCAGTTGCAAGCTACTCCTTGAACAGGACACCAGTCCGTTACAGGGCCCATCCTTTTTCTCAACCCTTTCGGGGTAACGGGGTTTCTGGAGCCTATCCCAGCCACCTTTGGGTGGATGCAGGGTACACTGAAAGATACAGCAGAGCACAATTAACACCAATGTGGAGCTAATATATATCTCATACATGGAAACATATCTGGGATTTGAACCGACAACCAAACTGTGTCACAAATGACATCATGCCAAAAGACAATATAGCAATTTAGAATCCATCTAACTTCAGAACCTGCTGAATACCTTACAGGTTCACTGGCCTTTTGAAGCTAATCCAGCTTTTTTTAGGCTCAGGTGGGGTTCAACTTGAACAGGATTCTGATCTGTTGCAGAAACACACAACCACACACATGCACAGAAAAGTAGAATGTATCCAAAATAGTTTCTTTTTTTTTTACCTCCAATTTACTTATACTAGAGTTTCTGACCCTGATGTAATACTAAGATACATTTTTCTGATCCAGTGTCAGAAATACTGCAATTGTTTGTATTTATCTATTTGTTTCTTTTTATGTTTGTCCATCTGTCTGTCCATCTTTTTATTTTTGGCTTTTATTATCTTATTTTTTATGCTTTTTTGTATGTTTATTTTTTTCATTTAGTTAATTTTGCATGTTTTTGGGCCACCACATTTGGGGAGGCAGTCATGGCGAGTAGGGGGACATTGCCTCCCACCTTGCCCATGCCCAAATATCTGGCCTTGCATTGAATTCTTTGTTTTTGTGATATTTTGCATTTTTAGTAGCAATACTGGTCAATTTCAGGTCTGATGAGTTAAAAAATGAGTTAGAAGATAAAGTGAAAAGCTCAGGTCCTCTAAACCCTCTTTATTGTTTTCAACATAAATACAACCGAAAGTCGAGATGTATTATTCACAATTATTTATTATAATTGTTAGATCTTTTTGTAACCCTTGTGCTATCCTAGGCACTTTAACGTTGGGAGTTGGGTCATCTAGACCCACTAGACAGTGCTCTGAACCTTTTTCTTCAATGATTTGTGATCTTCACTGGTGTCCATGGATTACATGAAATCTTTCCACCTTTATCCACCTTTGTCATTGTAGGGAGAACACGTCAATGTAAGGGTGGGGTCATCTAAGATAGCACAAGGGTTAACAGTTAAGGTGGACGCTTTGATTCAATGACATTTTGTAAAATGTTGTGTTCCATGTGCTGATCACACAATGATTTGTTTGTGTTTCAAGTATTTTTATAATCTCTCTCTTTTGGCTGTTTCCCATCAGGGGTCGTCACAGCGAAACAACCTCTCTTTCAAGGGATGAGTCGCATGGTTAACTTGGCAATGTTTTACGCCGGATGCCCTTCCTGACGCAACCCTCTCAATTTATCTGGGCTTAAGTATTTTTATAATAAAGGTGGAAAAAAAATTCAAACACATTTACATCAGTTTTGGTTCAAAAAGGACCTTTTTTGATTAATAATAAACATGTATTTATATAAATATATTAATAACACTGCCACCAGGGAGACTTTTAAGAAACAATTTTTATTTAATTTATTTATTTATTTAATGTTATTACACATAGAGGAGTCAAAAGCCTGTCTTTTTGAGCTGTTTGTGAGTCAAAAAAATCAACCAAAACCCATGCTTATGATTTTCATCTGACATTAAAGTGGGATCTGCATAATTTTTAGACTACCAAGCCAGTTTTGCCATGTAATCTGTTTTTTTTTTTTTTTTAAACAGCAGAGAGCCGTTATTAGCTTTCAGCTGTAATCCCTGGCATGAAAGTGTGCAAAAATACATCTCAAAAATCATCTTTAATCTTATTATCTTTTTGGATGTAAAAAAAAAAATGGTAGGGTGAGCTGCAGGTTTGCAAATCCAGCTCGATGACATTTGAATTCTACTTTGCGCACATCCTGTTTGTCATTTATCCCAATTTAATAATAATGGTAAAAATAACCGATTTTGGATAGACCAATCCTTTGTTTAGAAATATATAAACAAATGCGAAGACTATTCTAGTTTGTTTTACTGTTTCTTTTCACCAAAGTTTACTTTTTGTTTAGATATTCAAAGTTAAAAAGTGTCAACCTTCAGTAAATTGCTTTTGTACCTGAATCGCACAGCACTTAGTAAAACAAGCAATTAAAGTATTGTTCAGTGAACTACAAGTTCTGGGGTCAAATTCCAATAAAAACTCAGTCAATTTGCACTTCACAGACGAGCGTGATGCATGCTCAGTCTTAGTTGTAGATTGCCGAGCATCCTCCTTACAAAACGTTATCGTCGAGGCCAAAAACGTCTTCTTACTAATGTTATAAAGCTTTTGTTTTCGTGATTTCACTTTTGCTTTTTTGTATATGAGTGGGAAAAATATCCACAAATACAGAAAGGAGTCATTGATACTAGAGACTTTTTGTTATAGCTGTGTTAAAGACCAAGGAATGTTTTTGGTGGTTTTAACATGTTCTTGTGGAGGACATTTATAAACATAGTCAGGCTTAAAATTGCATTGCTAAAAATGTATTTATTCTAAATGTGTTTTAGGAGGACTAGATCCATGTACGTCTTAATTTTCCTCGTCTGAGCTGGAATCTGGCATAAAACTGACTGGATAGCTCCAATGTTGTTAACACTTTTTCTTGAACTAGTAATGTTAGGTTGGGGGTGTAAGGAGCTGTATGCTAGCGGGAGAGCGTGTACACAGATTGATGATGGGAAATGGGGAGGGCTTACTATGCGCCAACAATCCTGCCCACAACTTAGAGATTTATTTCAAATTAACTCCTGCCACTCTGCAGAAACTATGTCCCGGAAAACGATAAGACTTTTTAATTTTGGCTAAAAACAGCATAATCATAATAAAGGACTACTGGGAAGACTTTTGCAATAGATCAAAAGATAATTGGAGTGGAATTTCAAAGAAAAAAACAATAAAACAATAAAACTGAAAAGTTATTTTGCCAAAGTCAACCAGGCATAACCTGGCTAACTGAACTTTTTCCAGTCAGTTGGATTTTAGGAAAACCTACAAACGCATTCTCGTTCACAGACCCATGAAGAGGGCTCTTTTTAATCTCTGCCCCTAATAGGAGGAAAATTAAGAAAATAAAAACATCAAGAAGGTTTTGAAACCTTAAGTCTTAGTCACATACATGCACCCATACAGGGGGTTGACCAATATGGGGGAGGGACTGCAATGTAAAGGGAGGTGTGTCTAGTAGTACCCTTGTGAGGCCACCTTAAGGGAATGTACCATTGTGGAGTATTTGTAAGGCTAAAGGAAGTTAAATGCACTTTTGACAAACAGGTGATGCTGTTGCACAGTCATTATAAATAAGGTGCCCAGACTGACTGGGCACAAATGCCAAACACAATGAGCGTGCTGGTGATATACAAGTGTCCCTAGTATGCCCACACAGACTACTCTCTGACTAGCTTTTTTTTTTCTTTCACATTGAAGCTGCAAGCACTAGGGCTCTGTGCAAATATAGCATAAATAACGTTTTTTGGTCTGTTATGTGTATTTTTCCATCACAATATCAAGCTGGTAAAGTCTTGAAGTCAGTTATTTTAGTTGCTCTGATCTAGGTCTTGGTTGTTGTTTATTTAATGTTCCATTTGTTTATTAAATTATTAAAGTCTCTGTTCCCTGATGTCTCTTGCGTTTAGGGCATGTGGAACCTCCACTCATCTCAGTACGGTCTGATCGGCAGTAACACGCTGTAATACATTCATGATGTACATGGATGACAAAAACACAACATTAACCCTTGTGCTATCCTAGGCACTTTAACGTTGGGAGTTGGGTCATCTAGACCCACTAGACAGTGCTCTGAACCTTATTTCTTCAATGATTCGTGATCTTCACTGGTGTCCATGGATTACATGAAATCTTTCCACCTTTATCCACCTTTGTCATGGTAGGGAAAACATGTCAATGTTAGGGGTGGGGTCATCTAAGATAGCACAAGGGTTAAATAAGCAGCAAAAAGTGTCATATTATAGGATACTTAAAAGAATGCTGATATTAGAAGCCTTTACTTTTACTTTTATGTCAAGTTGTTTTTTCTTCTCATGTAAAGTTAATACTATTTGTATATATTATTTATATTTTTCTTGCTGCATTTTTGTAGAGGGATAATTTTGAATGGCAATGTTTAAATTCTGGTTGAGGTACAATAGAAGAGTAATTTACTTGACTGCAGCAGAGAGATATTGTTACAGTTATTTGTTATTGTTGTAAATTAATTGATGGTTTTGCATTTTAATTTTTTCCCTTTGTTACTGTGAATGAAACCATTTTGTTTATTTATACAAAAATTAGGATAAATAAGGAGGTTCATGCTTAATACCTTTACAGCCAATTCATGTTAAGTTAATATTATAATAAATATATTATTATATGGTTTGTTGCAGTGTTTTTGTGTGACAATTTAGATAAATATTATATTTATGCATTGCTCTCTCTTTAGTGTAATTAAACAACATAATTTAATTCGTGGATCTATATCAGCATACTAGAACTGTCACATATATTGAGTCATTGCATTTAAATGCTTTATGTTTGCAGCCAGCTGAGGAAAAATATTAAATATAAAGCTGTATTTTTAACTGGCAAAGTTACTTTACCAAGTAGCTCATTACTTTTAAGATGCATTAACTGAATTACTAAAATTATTTTTGGTTAATGTAACTAGTAACTATAACTAGGGCTGGGTTGTTAAAATGGATAAACAATCCATAGAAAGTAGAGATCAATCTTTAAGCAGCAGGAAACCAAGGTCCGCTAGCTTTATGCTAACGTATAATGGAATTTCCCATAGGACGACCTTAATTCATAAATTGCTGACAAAATGAACACGTACTCACATGCACGAATTTTCCAAACTATGGAGCCCGTGTCCTGAAATGGATAAAATAAAAAATTTCTCGTTCCCACAAAATAATCTGTTTCCACCAAATAATATTTCGTTCCCTCGAAATAATTCATTTGTGCCAACGAAATAATTAATTCGTGCAAACAAAATAATTATTCACGTGATTACACATTTATAAACACGGATGTTAGCGATACTTGGATTTACAGCAGATACTTTCACATTTCTGTCTGTGTGCGTCTCATTACATTGCATTTAAGATAATTAGGATGTTTAGAGATCAGATTTATTTATTTTAAAAAGCACAAAAGCATCGGTAATCATGTCTCCATGTCTGCGTTCATTCACATCCCGGTACAGTCTCCGTCCTGCCGCAAAAGCCGCTTTCCGTGGCTACTTCCATGTCTCTGTGACCCACATTCGTTCAAGAGGGGAAAAATAACAACCAGAGTGATCTATTTATTATTGTCTCAATGAAAATCAGAAAAATATCATGAGATTTAGGATGCCCGAGCCTGTATACCGCAGCGATTCTCCAGACATAGCTTGCTGAGGCTATGTGCTACGAGCTCTGGCCCGGATACGTAGCATGTAGCCTACAATATCAGCTGGCTGTGTGTCTAACGGCCAGCCAGCTGCCCAAGTACCGGCATGACAAGCAAAAGAGCTCTGCGGCGGAGCTAGGAGCTGTGTCCGGAGATTCGCTGCAGTATGGTGAAGCAGCAAGCTTGCGCATCCTAAATCTTATGATATATATATATTTTTTTAATTTAGACAATAATAAATTGATCATTCTTGTTTTTATTTTCCTTTTTTTGAACGAATGTGGGTCACAGAGACATAGCAGTTACCGCTGAAAGCAGCTTTTGCAGCAGGACGGAGAGCATATCCGTGTTTAAGAATGACTTCTGACCTGAATAATTGTTGCTTTCCGAACAAATTAATTATTTTAAGGGAACAGAATATTATTTTGATAAGATATTAATAAGGTATTCATATATGGGAACGAAATATAAATTAGTGCGAACAAGATATTTTTTATTTTATCCATGTCAGGACACAGGCCCTGTACAAACTCTTTTCAGGAATCTTTTTTTTTTTTTTTTTAAAGCAACCATTTGCGTTTTTTGTTCAATCTTCCAGAATAGAGTGAAATACTATTGCGCGAGCTCCACCTAGTGGCCAATCGGAAACACCCTATAGGAGAGGAAGAGCATTCATTTTTGAGCCACTTTACAATGTGAATGATCTGCACATTTTTGTTGGAGTTTCTCCGTTTGAGAAACTATGTAACACTGTATGGTGTTACCAATCTCATGTGTTTATTTTTTCACTAATACATTTTACAGTTTATGAACTATCAGATTAATATGAATGTCCTCAAAACATATATAGATTACTGTTGTATTTCTATACAAATATTTCAAAATGTGTAAACTATGTAAACTCAAAATGGAATCACATCGGATCGAGTGGATCAAAAAAAATCGAAACTGATTCACTCTCTGGTGAATTGAGTATTGGCAATACCTAGCCCTTACTGTAACTAATTCCTTTTTAAAGTAATATTCACAATACATTCTGGCCTAAAGAATGTAGGGAATTAAAGGGGAAATATTGTAAAAGCAAACTAGTGGTAAGAGGTTGCAATACCTGCAAGTGACTTAAAAGTAAAAACAAGAAGAGTGGCAACTAATTCATGACACCATTTTATATGAAAATTAATCAAACTAAAGTAGATTGCAGTTTTGGCACCTAATAACTCTTTACTTCAATTTTTTGGCTTAAATCAACATTACTTACCAAGTACTTTATCACATCTTAATTATAAAGGCTGACGAGTTTCAACAACCCTGCATTTTCGTCAGTTGACATACGATGGCAACGACATACGATGGGATCAATTTTTTTCTTATTTTTTTAAGTTAAGCTGGCTGTATGCAAACTTTAAGTGAGATTGTAAACAGTTATGTCAAAATATATAATATTTGATTAAAAATAATAAATGTCCATAAAATATGGTCCCTTATCCTTATTCTGAGGACTTCTACCATAAATAAAACAGCAAATGAAATCCTAATGCCATTTATAATGTGGGCCCTGTAAAGCTTTACATTTTCAACGCATAAAGTCAATCGGATATGAAACGACCAAGATAGAAACAGTAGAAAGGGTTTGTGCTCTGTCATTTATGAGAACTCCCAGCCATGGGTAGGGGCTGTTCTGTGTTGATTACAACCTTTGCCTAATGTTTGTAGAGCACAAGCCAGTGTTCCATTTGTCTAACACTCATTAGATAACACTTTCAGGTGCACATTTACACAAGACCCCGGGTCTCCCTTTGGAATGCCTAATGAGTCCAGCATCACAACAGGCATGAGGCACAAAAAAGGGGCCTGAGTTGCTGCAATTACTAATTCATGGAATTCATTGCAGATGGAGTTAAATTAAATTTGCTGTGACTCCCCTGTATTTGGCTGTGATCAAACAAAAGCGTGGCATGTACTTGCAGGTTTTAGAAGGTGCCAGATTGTGCTGGATTAGGTTTCTGTTCTTAGAATGTGACAGTAGACATCACACTTACAGTACATAGGAGTTGTGGAATAATAATTACAAGGCTCTTTTTTTCTTTTACTGGTGCAGGAGACTGTGGTGTCACAGAAACATTGGCTGATGACACCTGTGCCGATGCTTGTCGTGTAGGTAAAAAGACCAAACTAGTAACTAGAAAGGCTATTTTGTGCAATCTCATGGTGTCCAGATAACCCCACCCTTACATTGATGGTTATTCCCACAATGACAAAGGTGGATAAAGGTGAAGAGGATTTCATGCAATCCATGGACAACAGGGAAGATCACTAATCATTGAAGAATAAAGGTTCGCTGTCTTAAGGGTCCAGATGACCCCACTCTCAATGTTATAGTGCCTTGGATAGCACAAGGGCTATGACCATGTCACACAGCCACTACGTACATTTTGCACACATTGGACGGATGTAAATTAGTCATACATGAAAAGTTGTGGTCTTTACATTAAATCATGCACCACTGCATAGGATTTACACACAAAACTTTGTAAAATATACATACAGTGGTGGACAAAATTGTTGATGCCCATTAGTTAAAGAAAGAAAGTGTCATGGCGTCGTAGACGTAGACCTATATGCTGAAACCCGGAAGTAACTCGCTACAAGGAAGTGCTTGAAATTGGTTTATTTTACCAGAGTAGGATAAAGTTAATAGTAGAACGTGATAGTCAGATCCTTGAAGTCCATTGAGCTGCAGTCGCTGAGGACAGCGGAGCCAGAGAGGGGAGAAGCGAGGACGCGTCTGACCGTGGAACCGGAGGGAGCGAGGCGTGGGCGCCGAGGACGGCGGGACCAACTCGAGGCGAGGCGTGGGCGCCGAGGACGGCGTAATCAGCTTGGAGCGAGGAACCAGCGTGTTTGATGGAGGTAAGCTGAGTGACGGGAGCGGCGAGAATACTGTAATTGTGAATGAATCGCCGGTAAAAATTAGCAAACCCTAAGAAACGTTGAAGCTGTTTGCGTGAGTTGGGAGGTTCCCAGTTGGACACAGCGGAAACCTTGGCTGGGTCGGGGCGGATGTTGCCAGCCTCTATAATAAACCCAAGGAAGGAGACAGAGGGTAAATGAAACTCGCACTTCTATGCTTTCACAAAAAGTTGGTTTTCGAGAAGGCGTTCGAGGACCTGACGAACGTGGATAGTGTGGACTTCCTGATTGGGAGAGTAAATGAGGATGTCGTCCAAGTAGACAAAAACAAGCTTATTGAGGAAATCTCGGAGGATGTCATTAACCAAACTTTGAAAAATTGCAGGGGCATTGGTGAGCCCAAAAGGCATCACCAGATATTCAAAATGCCCTAAGGGGGTGTTAAAGGCCGTCTTCCATTCGTCCCCCTCCCGCATACGGACGAGATGATACGCGTTACGGAGATCTAATTTAGAAAATTACACGTGCCTCTTGAACGGAGTCTAAAGCAGAATTAATGAGTGGCAAAGCGTATTTGTTTTTTACAGTGATCTGGTCAAGTTCTCTATAGTCGATACAAGGGCGTAGGGTCTTATCCTTCTTCTGCACGAAGAAGAAACCAGCAGCAACGGGAGAAGAGGAGGGGCGAATGTGACCTGACGAGAGGGACTCATGATTGTATTTTTCCATAGCAGTCTTTTCAGGACCGGACAAATTAAATAAACCTCCCTTGGGGAGATTTGCGCCCTTAAGTGACTCAATGGAGCAATCATAAGGCCTGTGGAGAGGCAAAGCACCAGCCCTATATTTGCTAAAAACGTTCTTAAGATCATGATAACAGGGGGGTACCTTGGAGAGGTCGATCTCTTCAGGAACGGGATCGAGATCGGGAAGAAGCGATGGAATGGCGAAGCGAAGACAGTTAGCTAGGCAGTGGGTGCTCCAGTTGGTTATGTGGTGGTTAGCCCAATCAAACTGGGGATTGTGACCGCGGAGTGAAGGGAAACCTAGGATGACAGGAGACTGAAGGGTTTGTGTGATGTAAAATTGAATGATTTCGTGGTGGTTACCGGAGGTGATCAGTTGAATAGGCTTGGTGCGATGAGTGATGCGGGTGAGTAACTGACCGCCCAGGCCAGCCGCTTTGACAGGATGATCCAGTGGTTCTGTGGGGAGACTGAGCTTTGCAACCAAAAAACTGTCAATAAAGCTCTGTTCGGCTCCGGAGTCAATGAGGGCCTGACATGAATGAGTTATAGATTGGTGACGTAGTTTGACAGGAACATAAAGGAAACTCTTTTCCTGGATAGTAGTAGTAGGACCCTCCCGTGGCCTGTCTTCTAGCGGGGGGTCTCTGGAGTTTAACCGTAAATTGCATTGTTGTACATGATGACCTGATTGTCCACAATAGAGGCAGGTACCTTCTTCTTTGCGTTTACGCCGCTCCTCCGGAGTGAGCTTAGAATGTCCAATCTGCATCGGTTCCTTAGAGTAGCGTGTGACGTGATCAGGAGGGTTGGCAGAAGAAGGGTCTGACATGGGGAGTTGAGAGAAAAAGTTAAAAACCGTTCTTTTTTCTGTTCGTGATTTTCCTACCTGGCATTCACTGAGGCGCACGTCGGAACGTAGGGCTGCAGTGACGAGTTCCTCGAACGTTCTAGCCTCCGGCTGTGAACATAGATGGTCTTTGATCCGATCATTCAGTGACTGATAGAAAACCCCTTTGAGGGCGACGTCCGGCCAGCCAGCCTCCACCGCTAGGATACGAAAGTCAATTAAGTGTTCACTTACGGATCGGCTGTGTTGACGGAATCCCAGAAGGCGGCGAGTAGCTTCCTCTGTTTTGCGGGGGTTGGTCAAAAACCAGTCGAAACTCCCCGATGAAGCACTCAAAGGAAAATTGAAAAACAGGGTTAGTAGTCAAATAAGCCTGGGCCCATTGAAGGGCTTTACCCCTGAGGGAATTGACAATAAGCGTAATTTTACTGTGGTCAGCTTGGTAATACCGCGGGGCCTGCTGAAAAATTAATTGGCATTGTAAGAGGAACCCTCCGCATGAGTTAACGTCACCTTGGAATGGTTCAGGTTGTAATGGAAAGTTCTCTTGGGTTTCTGAGGTGGTGGTCTGACTAAAACTCCCAGCTCCGGAAGGTGGGGGGTGAGGAGTAGCATTAGCCGGCTGCTGACTGGTTAGTTCAACCAAGGCTTGGGAAAAGCTGTTCAGCCGGCAAAGCAGATCTTCTTGAACGGTGGTGACGCGAGAGATGGTACTATACAGGAGTTCTAAAAATAGACCGTGTTGGTTTAAGGCAAAGCGGAATTCTTCCGGGTCATCTGGGTCTGGGTAATGGCCAGTTCGTTCTGTCATGGCGTCGTAGACGTAGTAGACCCAGATGCTAAAACCTGGAAGTAACTCGCTACAAGGAAGTGCTTGAAATTGGTTTATTTTACCAGAGTAGGATAAAGTTAATAGTAGAACGTGATAGTCAGTTCCTTCATGGAAAGATCCTTGAAGTCCATTGAGCTGCTGTCGCTGAGGACAGCGGAGCCAGAGAGAGGAGAAGCGAGGACGCGTCTGACCGTGGAACCGGAGGGAGCGAGGCGTGGGTGCTGAGGAGGGCGGGACCAACTTGAGGCGAGGCGTGGACGCCGAGGACGGCGTGGTCAGCTTGAGGCCAGGCGTGGACACCGAGGACGGCGTCATCAGCTTGGAGCGAGGAACCAGCGTGACCAATTGTTGAAACCTGAAGGTGAGTACAAGATGAGGTAAGAAACATGAACTTGGTAACTAGAGCAAAGACTAAAAGGCCAGGCTTAAGCACCGGAGTGAGTATAACAAACTGGCGCTGAATTCTGGTGAGATGCTCCCTTATGAAGGCCGGCAGGGTGATGAGGAGATGAAGGTCAGCTGGTTCCAATCAGTAGAGCAGGAGAGCTGTGGGAGGGGGAGGTAAACTGACAGGCACCGTGACAGAAAGTCCACAATGCTCACTGAAATGACTTGAAACGTTCAAAAGCAACAATAAATTAAAATTTATTAAACATTAAATAATCAAAATCAGCGATTACTTTTGAGTTGTTGATTAACAGAATTTTTCAAAAAAACAAACTAATGAAATAGGGCTGGACAAAAATGATGGTACCTCCATAAAAGACTGAGAACTAATTGCCCAGGGGGTCATGATGAACTCAGGTATGTTCTTTAATTGACATCACAGCTGTTTTCAAACCCATAATCAGTCAGTCTGCCTATTCAAAGGGAGACAAATAGTCACGTTGCTGTTTGGTGAATAAGTGTGTACCACACTGAACATGGACAACAGAAAGCCAAGGAGAGAATTGTCCCAGGACATTAGAAACAAATTTATAGACAAACATCGTAAAGGTAAAGGCTATAATACCATCTCTAAGCAGCTTGAAGTTCCTGTGACGACAGTGGCACATATTATTCAGAAGTTTAAGACCCACGGGACAGTAGCCAACCTCCCTGGACGTGGCCGTAAGAGGAAAATTGATGACAAATTAAGGAGACGGATAGTATGAACTGGATCCAAAGAGCCCAGAAAACCTCCAAAGACTTTAAAGGGGAACTCCTAGATCAAGGTACATCAGTGTCAGATCGCACCATTCGTTGTTGTTTGAGCCAGAGTGGACTTCATGGGAGACGACCAAGGAGGACTTACATGAAGCATACCACGAA
This sequence comes from Oryzias latipes, assembly GCF_053564925.1. Lineage (NCBI taxonomy): Eukaryota > Metazoa > Chordata > Actinopteri > Beloniformes > Adrianichthyidae > Oryzias > Oryzias latipes. The sequence continues at coordinate 19,632,099 of NC_136254.1, forward strand.
AAGAACACTGTCCCTACTGTGAAACATAGAGAAGGCTCAGTTCTGTTTTGGGGCTGCTCTGCTGGATCTGGCACAGGGTGTCTTGGAGTTGTGCAAGGTAAAAGGAAATCTCAAGATTATCAAGACATTCTGGATAGAAATGTGCTGCCTGGTGTCAGAAAGCTTGGTCTCAGTCGCAGGTCACAGGTCTTCCAACAGGACAACGATCCAAAACACACAGCCAAAAATACCCAAGAATTGCTAAGAGAAAAGCATTGGACTATTCTGGAGTGGCCTTCTATGAGCCCAGACCTGAATCCCATTGAACATCTGTAGAAGGAGCTGAAAAATGCCATTTGGAGAAGACACCCATCAAACCTGAGACAACTGGAGCAGTTTGCTCATGAGGAGTGGGCCAAAATACCTGTCGACAGGTGCAGAAGGCTTCTTGACAAATACAGAAATCGTTTAATTGCAGTGATTGTCTCAAAAGGTTGTGCAACAAAATATTAAGTTATGGGTACCATCATTTTTGTCCAGCCCTATTTCATTAGTTTTTTTTTTTAAATAATTCTGTTAATAAACAACTCAAAAGTAATGGCTGATTTTGATTATTTAATTTTCAATACATTTTAATTTATTGTTACTTTTGAATGTTTCAAGTCATTTGAGTGAGCATTGAGGACTTTCTTTCTTGAACTGAGGCGTCTCAACTATTTTGTTCCTCACTGTAAACTGTAATTCTTAACCGATCTAAAACTTTGAGCAGTTCAAAATCTAGTTCCTGTAAATACCCGTTGGACGAAACCCTTGACGGACATCTGCACACATTAAAAATGAAGAATGCAAGAAACACTTAGGAATTAAAAATACAAAATCTCATTCATGGAAAATGTGCTAAATTTATGTAATAGCTGTGTTACACGACCTTGAAAAATGCCAGCTAGAGACAAAGCAAGCTACTGTACCAGTTGGTTGGGATGTGTTAATGATTTCTTTCTCTAGCAACATCAAAGAAACACACTTAAAAGAACTGGCTCAAAGCCAAAGTTCAAACCCTCTGACCGAGCTAAAAATTGACAATACAACATTGATTGCAAGCAAATTAATAAATCAACAAGGTCTTAACTATGTAATAAAGATGGTGGTATTGAAACGTCAATGTGATTTTTATGCTGTTGGTGTTGAGATCCGTGTATTGACGTATCAAATCTCTGTTAATTCAGCACGAATGGAAGAAATAGTGCTGCAAAAATTGGATAAGCATCATATGCTGTATTTAACCAAACATAAGATGAACCCTAGTGTGAGATAATCTTCACATTTTCAAGACATAAACCTATTCTTTGGAAGAGAACAAAAATTCTACTTGGAAATGCAACCTTGAATTTTACAATAGTGGGTACCTTTTTTTTTTAGTTTAATAGAAAGCAAAAACCAAAAATCTGTCATTTACATTAAATCATGCACCACTGCATAGGATTTACACAGACATTTTACACAGATAAAATAAAAACATTTTTGCCTGAGAAAAGTTATGGTGTAAATGGTGTAAACTTATAAAGAAGTGAGTAGGCCAAAAGCGCTTGAAAGTCAGAACCATGCACACATACATTTAAGCACTGATGGGAACTCTGCTGCTAAACCATAACCACCAGGAATAATATTATAATTTTTACAAAGAAAAAAAAATATTTCTAACTTGATGCCTGCTTAATCCCTGCTAAAATAGTGCAGACAGTAGCAGAAGTGTTTGGTTGACATTCTTTCGATTACCGTAACTCTTCATCCCTTGATGAAATTAATTCCAGCTGATTCGGAAGGAGGGAAAAGCTGTTTGGCGCCATTATGCAACTGGCATTTTGCACGGTGCAAAGCTGATAATAAAAAACACTTTTAACCCTTGTGCTATCCTAGGCACTTTAACATTGGGAGTTGGGTCATCTAGACACACTAGACAGTGCTCTGAACCTTTTTTCTTCAATGATTTGTGATCTTCACTGATGTCCATGGATTACATGAAATCTTTCCACCTTTATCCAACTCTGTCATGGTAGGGAGAACATGTCAATGTAAGGGTGGGGTCATCTAAGATAGCACAAGGGTTACTTGCATCAGAATCAGCAGATTCACACTGATTGTGTAAAAGGTCTAAGGGTATGTCAAAGAGCGTGTGTTACTTAGATGTCACCGGCGACATCTCCAGTGTTAAAGGGTTGACAATGACACAGCATTGTCTCCTCTATTCTGAACAGTTTGAAGATGTCTGGATATTAAGGTTATTTGTTTTTGGAGTCTTAGTGTTTAAATTGTATTTTGTTCTTGCCTAATGTTGGTTTGCAGTTGCTAAGGTGTTTATAGTACTCTTAGACACATTTTTCTTTTTAGGAACATAGTTTCCACAGTCGCCCATTGCTTATTGGTAACATGGAATACATGAAAAAAAACTGCTGTTATCTTCTGGTCACCGGTAATAAATTAAAGTTAAAAATGTGGCCTTTCTGGAAGGACCTGAACTAATTGGGAATATACTAATCTGGAACCCATATACCTATTCTAGCCCAGTTAGAATAGGTCATGTCTTGCTTTTTGTTGAGGTTGGTGGTGAATTTTAAGGACCCAGCTTGAATTGAATTTTAGGTAAAACATCCAAACTTCCAAAGAAAAGGTTAGTCCCTTTACTCTTCTAGAATGTAGCCATGCTCTTGTACTAGCTGCAGTATTTAGTTGTACATTCTTCTGCTGTCTGTAACAGGTTGGCGACTTGTCTGGGGTGTACCATCCATTATAGTAGGACCATTACATAGATACATATTGCAACATTGGTCGTTGCTTTCAAAACGTAAAAAACTGTGCATATAGTTTGTACTCCCATACATTTTAAGATGACCCAATGGAAGGTCTTTATTCTTTTAATCTAGAGTAACAGAGTCAAAGATCATGAGCATCAAATTACACTTTTCCACTTTTAAATGGTCTAGAGAAGGAATGTCGTATTCCAGGCCTCAAGGGCCGATGTATGACCTTTTTTCCAACCATCCTGCCATTGAAACTCCTTATTGGCTAGCAATGCATTATCCAGCTAATCAACAGCAGATAAGGCAGAGTTTATGGAATGCTAGCAGAAGGCCGGCCCTCAAGACCTAGATTTGGGCACCCCTGGTCTAGAGTATTGCCCCTCAGGACACGACGGTCCTTCTGGCCATGTGTAACCCTTGTGCTATCCTAGGCACTTTAACGTTGGGAGTTGGGTCATCTAGACCCACTAGAAAGTGTGTTGAACCTTTTTTCTTCAATGATTTGTGAACCTCACTGGTGTCCATGGATTACATGAAATCTTTCCACCTTTATCCACCTTTGTCATGGTAGGGAGACCACGTCAACGGAAGGGTGGGGTCATCTAAGATGGCACAAGGGTTAAATGCAGCCCCCTGTTTGGCATGATAGAGTTGAACTCAAACACCGGAGATGCCGGTGACATGTAAATCACACACACTGTTTGACAAACCATAATTCATCAACCGTTCACGCCATCAATGTGAATCAACTAAATCAAATTAAGAGAGCTACATAAATTTTATGCTGATTCTATGCGACACTTGATCTAAGTAATGTGTTGCATATCAGCTTTGCTCTAACACAGTGCTTCTCAATTATTTTTTGCCAGGCCTCCCCTCGGAAAAAGAAAATGTTTTGCACCCCCACCCCCCACATACACACACTCGCGCGGTGACCATATATCAGGTTAGTATCTATAAAAATTGTGAAAATATACCTATAATTGTATCTTTTAACATTAACAAAAGAAAAGAAGCAATATAAATCCACTTTCAATACATATTAACTTTATTTAGCCACACAGAAACTTATGATCTAAAGATTAAATAGTGGGGGCGCGCCCCCCCTGACATCCCATGGGGGCGCGCCCCACTATTTGAGAAGCACTGCACTAACATAAAATTTCGCATTATGACGCAAGGCTGTTTTTCTTTCTTTCCGAATCCTCTGGAATTACATTAAGTTGAAAAGTTACGGTAGTTGAAAGAATGTCAACACTGGAGCTACAGGTCCAGTGTTAAAGGGTTAAGCAAATCATGCAAACATAAACTTAAGCTCCATTTTCTCAATACCTATGTCTACATTCTCAAATCAGTCCTTTTGGGCATGCAAAAATACTTTTTCTGTCTGGTTTGTTGCATAGTTCAAGGACCATCTTCTATGAGAAAAGTGAGCCAATAAAATGGGATAAAATTATTTCCTTTTCATTCAAAATTTAAAGACATTTGACATTTTGATATTGGCATTGAATTATTGCATTTCTAAAAATAAAAAAAACATGCCCTCTGACAACAAAGTAGCCTTTTCATTTATCAGTTAGATAGATGACTGTATTTTCGATGCAGTGAAAGCACTCCTTATGGGAATAATAAATGGTTGAACAAACTATAACATAATAAACCATATTGCTATCCAAATGTTATATTCACCTCTTATTAGGGGGATGCAGAAGCAAAACAATTCATATATAGAATCTTGGAGGTAAAAGACAGTTATTCCACTTTCTATATATCAAGCTATGTATTATAATCTATGTGTACCTGTTTAAAAACAAGTTCTTGGACTTATAGATTTTCACTCTGTGTCTTATTTTACACCTACTGGGAAATACAAAATATAATGCACTTAGCTAAAGCTAATTATAATGCAAATATATGACAGGGCAGGTCCGACGTTTGCCTGTAGGTTGACAAGAACAAATATGTTATGGAGATTTTACTTCATTCTGCTTCACCTCGAAAGCCAAGGGCAAATGGAAATGGTTTTGTGGGGCGGATCGGCCCCAACATAACCCTGGCAGGGAACTTTGGTCTCCCTTTTTTATTTTTTATATTAATGTGTGCCAATGTTTTGGAATATAAATATGCTGCTAAGCAGACAGCCTGTGCAGTGAAGTGTAAAAATCTGACAGAAGGAATATGCATATATTTGACTCTCTATTAAATTAGAATTTTCTGTGATCCTGGGCATGATGTCATTGGTTCTTGATCAAGTCACACAGTTTATTAGGGAGATGATGAGTTCAGCCTTGTTCCACCAATGTATAATTCATTGCTGGATCCCATATGGAAATTCAAATGAGTCTTTTTCCAAGTCCTGCCCATTGTGATTATTGTCACTGTTGGTCAAGCGTTCCCCTTCCAGATGGAAAAAGTCAGCACCTGTAAAACAATGGGATTATTGCTTCAAAATTAGCTCAAAAACATCTTGTAAAATCTTTAAAATTAATTAGAATGTGGCTTGTGAGTAAATAAACCATATGAGAACACTAAAAATGACATAAAACTATAAAATATTTTTAGAGTTTTAATGTAGTAGTGTAATGTAATGTAGGAGAAATGGCATATTTACGAGCCACTTGTGGATAGGTAATCATCCTCTTGACAGTATTTACATTTTATTAGACACAATTTTTGTAACAGATATGAAGACATCAATTTTGTTTGAGTGATTAACTTTGTTATTGAAATTAAAATATATAGTGCACTATGTATTGCTTTTGCCCTTTTGTAGGGCTGTTCGAGTCTACATTTTCAAATTTGAGTGCCCTAGAAATTTCCAAAAAGTCTCAGCGAAAAACCAGTGTACATCATTACGCTTACTAGATTGTGGACTATAGACCACAATGCATTGTGTTTGAACAGTTTTTGTGAAAGAAATGTGTTTAAATGTATTTTTTTAATAGACTATTAATGCTTACATTACGGGCGGCCGTGGTGCAGAGGTAGGGCGAACAACCTCTGATCGGAGGATTACAGGTTCAATCCTCGTTTTGCCTTCCCATGTGTCGAGGTGTTCTTGAGCAAGACACATTGAACCCCACTTTACCTCTGGTGGTTATGGGTTGGGACCTAGGGGACCTATAGAGGCCTTGGATTTATAAAGTCATCGTTAAATCTTTGAATTGATTAGTTTTCCCCTTTGAGAAATCTATGATGTCATAATATCTGTTTAAAAATAATAATAGTAATAGGGCACTGTGCTCTCTCCATTTCTGTTCACCTTGTACACCTCAGATTTTCAGCACAACTCAGAGTCATGTCACCTACAGAAATTCTCTGATGACTCTGTGGTTGTGGGTGTATAAGCGGTGGACGGGAGGAAGATAGGGGGGTTGGTGGACGGATTTGTGGAGTGGGCTGGAGAGAATCACCTGCTGCTCAACGTGGACACGACCAGGGAGATGGTGATTGACTTCCGGAGGAAAGGGGCAGTCTTACAGCCCCTCTGCATCCTGGGCAAGGAGTGGTGGAGGATTACAAATACCTGGGTGTGACGATCGACAGCAGACTGAGCTGGAGGAGCCACAGTACTGCTGTGTACAAAAAGGCCTGCAGCAGACTCTACTTCCTAAGGAAGCTGAGGTCTTTCAATGTGTGCAGCAAGATGCTGGAGATCTTCTACCAGTCTGTGGTGGCAAGCACCTTGTACTCCTCTGTGGTCTGCTGGGGAAGCAGTATTGCAGTCAGTGACGCCAACAGACTGAACAAGCTGATCAGGAAGGCGGGTTCTGTCATTGGCTGCAAACAGGAAACATTTGAAGCAGTGATGGAGAGGAGGTCACTGAACAGACTCCTTTCAATCATGGACAACCCAGAGCATCCTCTCCACCCTGTTCTGGACAAACAGCGGAGCTCCTTCTCTAGGAGGCTCAGACAGCTCCGCTCCAAAACTGCCCAGTACCAGAAATCCTTCATACCAATACAATAACCCTGCACAACAACTCACAATGCAAAAGATAACCTTTGCACATTTTTTATTATCTATTTATTTAGTTTTTTTCTATTTTGCACATTTCCTTTTGCACATCTTTTTACCTGCACTGTTCTGTAAATAGCTTTTTAAATTATACTACCTTGTTGTTTGCATTTATGCTACATTTTCTTTGTTCTTGTTTTTTTATATTATTCTTAGTCTTTTTTTTCTCTCTGCTATGGTGACAAACAAAATTCCCACGTGTGGGATCAATAAAGTATTTCTGATTCTGATAATAGTGAGAATGGTGTCCAAATTGCTTTTACAATCCATGGCACTAGATACACAATGTAGTTTTTTTGTTGTTAATAAGCAGGGAGGGAATTTGGACATAGCCCAGGTCTTTCCCAGGTTACTTAACCCTTGTGCTATCCTAGGCACTTTGCCATTGGGAGTTGGGTCATCTAGACCCACTAGACAGTGCTCTGAACCTTTTTTCTTCAATGATTTGTGATCTTCACTGGTGTCCATGGATTACATGAAATCTTTCCACCTTTATCCACCTTTGTCATGGTAGGAAGAACACGTCAATGTAAGGGTGGGGTCATCTAAGATAGCACAAGGGTTAAAGCAGTCATTTTTTCCATCCGTATAGTCATGTTTCCAATAAAAACAATTCATACACACATAAACCCACATAAATTAAATACGATTACAAGATCATCAGTGTTTGTTTTGACATGTGGTTGCTAAAATAGTAAGAATCTTTGGGGTCAAGCAGACTATCTTTGGGGTCTCCACTTATACCCAATTTGTTTTGAAATGTAGGTTTTGTCCTATTTGTCCTAATTAAATATGATCAAATAAGTGTATTAGAATTTTGATAAAAATGAGTTCTTCCTCTTGATCTGATCAGGTGTTCACAAATGCAAAGATCTACTGAAAAGCTATTTTGAGTGAAATCATGAATTACAAGTATAAATATAGTATTTTAAATCATTAGAGCTATACAAACACACATCAGTTGTTTCTTTCTTTCCTTCTTTTTTTTTTCTAAATCATGATTACCAAATACAATAAACCTTTCTTTCCATTTTAACTTCAAAAGTATTCTTTTTCGTTTGTCATCTGTACTGACATTTCTATTCCCTTTCTGTGAAATAATGCATATAAAGCAATATTAGGAGGAAGATAAAATCTGCTTATCTGATATCTCTGCGGCTCAATGGGATCTGTGTGGATAGGCAAAAGTTAAGCTGCGGTGGAACTCCAATATGAATTGATTTTAGGAAAGAAGACTGAGAACTGAAAAAGTTTTTTTAAATGACTAATTCCAATGGCAGCTTGGCCTAACTGTTGTTGTAAAGTTTAAAAATTAGATGGACTTTAGATGCAGAATGATCTAAACATTATATTTTTTATGTTTCACAAGAAATCTTAGCATTAAGTAAGATGGATGAAGACAACAATCAATCACCATAACTCTTGTGCTATCTTAGATGACCCCACCCTTACATTGACGTGTTCTTCCTACCATGATAAAGGTGGAAAGATTTCATGTAATCCATGGACACCAGTGAAGATCACAAATCATTGAAGAAAAAAAGGGTTAAAAACTACTACATTAGCTGAGTTTGTTATGTCTGATTGGATGGACACATATCTAGATGGCAATGTTCACAATGGGATAATGGGGTTTAGGGATCTAGAAAAGTAATTTTTTTATTTAAAAAAATGAAGTGGACAAGAGGGGGTTCAGAAAATATGATTTGAATTTGTTCAGAACTGTTACTGGTGCCATGAAAACACAATTATCACCCCAGCAATAATAATACTTTTACGTCATGAAGTAGGAAGCCAATTAGTAAAAGAAAATGACCCCTCTCAGTCAGTGTGAGGAGGGTCAATCACTCTAAAGGAATATTCAAAGGCATTAAATGGGCTCAGGGAAAAGAAAAAATGAAAAGCAGAGAGAAATGTGTTTTTTTACATGTCAGCAAGCCCCGAACATCATCTTAGGACTCTGAACCCAGAATACCACGTATCTCACTAATGAGTCCAACATACCATAAAAAGCTGTTTTAAGCCTGCAGTATAATTTCCTTTATGGGATGATTTTTTTTTTCTTTCTTTGTTTTTGGGGGTGGGGGGGTGGGGGATGAAAAGTGCAACTCTGCGGCCTCAAACCCCTACCAATCACATGTGATTTTACCTCTTTAAATAAAGTAATGCTAAATGAATGACAAAAAAGATTGTGAAACAGTACATTTTCAATCAAACAAAAAACAACTTTTGAAAAATAAATAGTTTGTTTTTTTCCTTAAGGTGAGCCCTCGAAGAACTGGACAATAGATTCACATATGTTAGTACTATCAATTTTTTTACTTTTTCCATAGACAGTAGTAAATAATTATTATTCTTAATAAGCTCTTTTTCATATAGTTAATGACATAATTAAACTGTAAGCTATTAAAATTACCAAAAGACTTGTGATGGGTCAAGGTGTGTAGGTTGTAAGTATGGCATAATGAAAATGTAATAAAACATCAATAATTTTGCAAATTCTTTTGGAATTCAGTATAAACAAAAAGGCCCCTTACAGCAAAAAGGTCCCAGTTCAAGTCCGGGGGACCTCTCTGTGTGCATATTCTCCCTGTTCATGCGTAGGTTTTCTCCGGGGACTCCAGCTTCTGAGCTTCGTAGGTTGATTGGTTACTCTAAATTCTACCTGGGTTTGAACAAGAGTGTGTATGGTCGTGTGATTGCTGCCCTGCATCAAACTGGCGACCTATCCAGGGTGAACCCTGCCTTCGCCCATGAGTGGGCTCCGGCCACTCCAGCTAAAACAAAAGGTGTTGCAATTTTGATTTCCATCAACAGTCTTTGGAAAAATGAGTACTGACGCTAACACAAATGTTTTCTCACTGAGCAAAAAGAGAACTAGTTTAAGTTGGAAGAAACAAAAATATTTCACCCTCAAGTGACCAAGCTATTTTACTGACTGCAATGACCGAGTGGGGTCATTTATGACCCACTTGTGCTCTGTACAGGGATCCTTATTATGAATGGCTAGTTGGGGGATTTATCACACCGAAACTACTCCCTGTGTTTAAGACAGGTTTTTTATAATGATCTAATGTAATATGTGTTTGCTAATAATACTTTTATTGCAAAAAAAATAACCAAAACACAGATTTTAACCCTTGTGCTATCCTAGGCACTTTAAAATTGGGAGTTGGGTCATCTAGACCCACTAGACAGTGCGCTGAACCTTTTCTCTTCAATGATTTGTGATCTTTACTGGTGTCCATGGATAACATGAAAACTTTCCACCTGTATCCACCTTTGTCATGGTAGGAAGAACACGTCAATGTAAGGGTGGGGTCATCTAAGATAGCACAAGGGTTAAGAACGACATAACATTTATTTAGACAGTCCTTGTTCCAACCCACTCAGAACACATTCGATCAATCTATGTTACTACCATGTCTGTGTTTGATCACCAGCTTGAGGTGCTGCAGCTACTGGAGGGACATCATGGTCAGATTCTATATCAGAATGGTCTGACATCTCAGTGATATGATCATTATTGTCCGATGCTGACTCATCTCCATCAATGGAGCTGTTTTTATCATCACTTTGGGCTTGAAGTATTAGTCTCAATGCTTCGGCAGCTGTAAATCTTGCTAGCCTAGGTCTGTTGGCCATGGTTCACTGCAATACAATATAAAGTACTGATTAGAAGTGGAACATTTTAATGAAATTGAAAAATCTAATGTTTAAAAAACAGTGCTTCTCTTCGGGGTCATAAATGACCCCACAAGAGTTTGTGATGACAAATTGCCTTATCACTGCAAAAAACTATGAAACTGTGTAGGATTAGTAGACTGACAAACTCATGGTGAGAAAAAAAATTCGGACAAAATATAAAGATCTGGCACATTAAATGATATGGCCCAGTCGCTTGAGGGTTAAAGGTCCTATATCATGAAAAATCAACTTTTTGAGCATTTAAGTGTATTATAATGCATCATAAATTCCATAACAAAAAACAACCCCTGAGCGATATTTTGATCCATTCACTCATCTCTAAATATTCCTCTAAAAGCCCACGCTCTGAGCACTAGCCCTTCCCAATCCACAAAAACAAGTGGGTCCTCACACCATGACATCACAAAGTGAGGAGCACCTGCCAGCGACCACCCCCAGATTCTCCATAGAGCTAGCAGTGATCATCTAAATGCATTTTTAAGGGTTCACAATAAGCAAATCCATCTTTGCAAAAGTTCAGATGTTTGTTTTTGTGGGTGAAACGCAGATTGATGTCATGAAATGGGCGGCAACCACAAGAAGCAATAGGCGGTGCCTCAAAGATCTAGTCATCTTACTTCTAGTTAGCAAAATGAACTGGGCAAATAACTAATATTTCATTTTTAAAAAATATGATTCTTTACTGTGCCAAAGGTAATATATTATCATGTATATGGATAAGTTTTATTCTGAAAGGCTTAAGAAAAGCATTATATATACCCTTTTAAGTAGAATAGCAAGGAATATAAAAGTCAAGATTGCCCAAAATAATCTGGATAAAATAGGGGTGTCCAATTCCAATTCCAGGCCTCAAGGTCCGGTGTCCTACATGTTTTCCAATCTGTCATTGAAGTGCCTTATTGGCCAAACAGACCTGATCAGGATAATTAACAGCAGATAAGGCAAAGTTGTCATGATATCACTAGGCTTGGCAGACCCAGATGCTGGAACCCGGAAGAAAACCCAGGAGAACGTGAGGTAAGTAGGATGATTTAATTTACAGAATGTAGATTTAGTGGCAAAATTGAAGGTAGAGTTCAGCTGGTGAATGGCAAGATGCGGATCAGGAATCTTGGCTTGAAGACGAGGCGTAGCTGGAGGGTACGGCAGTGGCAGATCTGGAGGGCTTGACGTGAACTGGGTCTGAGGCGAAGACAAGGAGCATGGAATGATCAGGTGACGATAACCAGGTGAGCACTCGTGAGACATCTTTTCCTGTTGATGAGATGTAAGGAGAAGATTAGCAAGAGGAAACAAAACATGAACAAGATACATGAAGCGACCAGACAATGCACCGTAGAGGAAGAACAAACTGGCGATGAATACTGGAACTGGAACTCCTTTAAAAGGGCTGGAGGCTAATGAGGTGAGTGGTCACAGCTGGTCTCGTCAGGAACAGAGCAGACATGAGAGGGGGAGGTGAGCTGCCAGAGGCACCATGACAAACTTTCTGAAAAAGTCAGGAGGCAGTGTGACACCCCTTGGTTAAAAGTTTACCAATTGAAGAAATACAGAAACTTTTTTTATTCAGCTAACTATAAACTGATGAAGAGTCAACAGTCAGAAAATATTTTTATTGCCATACCTCTTCCAGGGTCATTGTTATAGCATATAAGACATTTACGTGCTAAAATCTTTCAAATTAAATTGGTATTTATTCAAAAAATATGTTTTTTAATATTTGATTTCCGAAAAAAATCATCTTATTCAGGATTACATAAAAAAATTGGGATGTATGTCGATTTTTACCATCTACTGTGGAACTCTACTGATGTTCTATACGTTGGTGAGGGCACTGTTGTGTACCTATTGAAGACGTAACGATGACGCTCATCTTCTCAGCTGTAATGAAACCTCATTTATTGTCTGGTCCGTGTCTGACCTTCACAAAACTGATGAGTAAACAGCCACAGCTGCAGTTAGGAACAAACTTTGACGGCTCACTTTTTTTTTACAGCTCAAGTTATAATGAAATGTTTACAGTTGGATCAAGATGTCTGCTTCACAGATTATTCTGTGGAATACAAGGGGGTTGTAATTCCATGGAGTATCAAGATGATATGAGTACTTCTATATAAAACCAAGTTTTCATATGGTAGGCAGTGTAGCAAACACTTTTCATGCCCAATTTTCCTTTGAAAGTAGTCTGAGGATATATCAATTGAGAAAAGATAACACAACTGCACAGTAGTGCAGGAATGGAAACTGGAATTAGATCATTAAAGATGCTACAACCCACAAAAGTCAAGGCTCATTGTTGACCAAGTATCACTCTGTCTTATTGGGCAGCTTTGCTTAACCTTTTCCAAATCACTCACCACAATAGAGGACACATTCATATTTTGAAGTCTTCTTATTGGTTTGAGACATTTCAGAGCTCTAGCAGCAGCAGCAAGAGTGCATCTAATAATACCAGAGCCTAAAAATACACAGGTAACTCTCTTTGCTAACCGCAGGGACCTGGTTTCACCATCCACCGAGGGAGCTCGCTGACTAATGAAGTTGGGAAGCTTAGAGCAATTAGACACATCAAAGCTCGAATCTGAAAATTAATTAGGCTCTCCTCTCATTCGGAAGGAGCATCCGCTTGTGCAGAAGCTAATTAACATACCGCCATCAAAACACGCAGGTGCCTGTGTTTTTGCTGCTTGGGCCACTTTGGGGGATGTGAAGTTGTCTTTTTTAGAGGTTGGGAGGGGTTAAAAATGTAGATATAGAAAAAAAGGCCTATCAGAGATTAAAAAAGATGCCAAACAGCTATGACTTAAATACTATTTTAAACAGCTATTTCTTACATGTTAATTTAGAATTAGTTGTTTTAAATTTCTGTGTCAAGGTTAAATCTTGTTGTTTTTTTTAAATTGTTAGGATTGGGTCTTTCATCAAAGAAAGGGTAACTTGTGATGTCACAACATGCAGCATCGAACTCAATGGTAAATTCTATAATTTCATTAGTTACTCCACTCCAGGTTATGCTTGGCTACATTATATCTAAGTGGGCAAAGGATCATTTGAGTAATGAAAAGCTCCTTCAAATATTCTCATTGTTGTCGACACTGCTTTTTAAATTGCTATGTAAATGAGCCCTGCCTTCCACACACATAAACATGAGCTTAAATACTAGTCACATCAATTTAGTTCCTAAAGGCCGTGTCACACAGCCGCTAAGTACATTTTGCGGATTTAGAACAAATGAAAATTGGACGTGATTACAGATATGGAAAATGTGAGATAAGTTGTCGTCTTCCACGCAAAATTTTCACAGATGTATCATAAATGAACCAAGTTAAAACCATGGAAAAAGAACAAATAAACTACACAAAGAACACGTAAATCAACATAAAAGCCAAATCTAGCCCATGATTCGTGCGTCAATTACATCATTTTTTTACGATAGGTGCGACGTGACCACAATATATGTTAGACATACATGGAATTGTCATGGAAAGCCACAAATTTGCATATGCATCTCGCAAAAATCATGCAAAATTGCGAAAGATTAACATAATATTTGCGTATAAACTTCGTGAAATATACAAAAACTGCATAACTCTCAATTGACCCAATATTTTGAGCAACTCAAAACAAAATTCACTTAAAGACTCATCATCCAAAACCCTTGACGAACATCTGCAATGAAGGATAAATGCAAGAAACGCTTATGAATTACATATACCATGCATGTACCACAAAAGCCTAAAATTTCATACCTGGGTGATGTGCAAAATGTACGTAAAGACTGTGACATGGCCTTAACCCAGGTGTAGAGGGGCAGTGTTGAACATGTTCTCCAACCAACCTGCCATCGAAGCTCTTTATTGGTTAAGCATTCCTGGTCCACGTAATCAGAAGGCGAGGAGACAGGGTTTCTGGAAAACCAGCAGGAGGCCGACCCTCGAAGCCTGGAGTTGATACGCCTGCCCTGACCTAAACCTGAAGATAGCCCCATCATTGCATGATGTCCAGTTGCCAAGCGCTAGACTTTTGACGATTGTTTGACATGGAAAGTAAATAAATCCGAGTCAGTTTACTAAGAGACCACTAGGGAGAGTTGGTATACAAACAAGCCCATCTTTAAAGTTAAGTTTTCTAAATTTACAAAAGAAATAAACATAATTGAAGCCTTACTATCAAATGTGAACCCTTTAAGACCATTGCTTCAGCCCCTGTGTTAACAGTCATTCATTTGGTTAATTATCCAACAGTTTACAAAATAATGTAATTCCAGGGGATTTTGTGGCATATAAAAGCAGCTTTGCCCTGATGTGCAACACTTTACAGCAGTGAAGTGCTTACATAATCAACAAAATGCAGTTAAATCTGACACAGAGAAAAGCAGTTTTGGGCCACTATAAAACATTACATGTTAGTAACTTGTTGAATAGTGGCACAAAGCTGATATGCTAAAGCCCTAATCTGTCCCCTACCCCTTCCCTGGTGGGGGGTGCGGGCCCCTTGGCGATGGCGGCCGTGTCCCTTGGGTGCCGGCTCCCTGGGCCCGGCGGTGCTCTCTCCGCACGGTGGGGGGGGTTCATATTACACCTGAGCCGGGGGTGTTCGTGTCCCTGGGGGGTGGGTCCTGGTCCTTGCCCCTGAGCGCTGGGCCCCGCCAAACTTTCAACATGGCCGAGCCTGGTCGGGCCATATTTATAACACCCCTTGTGGGCCACCCTTTTTTCCTCGGGGTTCCCCCCTCCTGGGCGGGGGCGGCGGGCCCCTGCCTTGCTCCTCCCTGGACCAACCGTGGGCCGGATGGGTGGCTGCCTGGAGTGCGGAGCGGGTCTCCCTTGGGGGGTCCTGGCTCGTACCTGGGGTTGGGGCGGGGGGATGCCCGGAACTCCTGGGTGGTGGTGGGGTGCTTGTCTGGGGCTGTGGGCGTCCTTCTCCGGTGGGGCACTGCGTTGGGCTCTTCCGGCGCGGCGGGGGGGGTGCTTTCCTGGCTGGGCTGGGGCGGCGCTCTCTTTCCCTCCGCGCCTCCCTGCTCTCTGGCTCTGGGGGCCTCGCGGCGGTCCTGCTGGCCCTGGCCTGGGTGGCGGTCTTGGTCGCCCGGGGGGCGGTTGTTCCCTGCCTGTTCCCGTGTGGCGTTGGGGGAATTCCGGCTGCCGCTGCTGCTGCGGCGGGGGTCTGGGTGTAAGGGTGGCTGGGCGCTCCTCCTCCTTCTTTTCACATTCCACCATCCATTTTAGAAGAACATAAACACTCACCTGAGCACAGGTGTTAGCTCACCTTTGCACTTATAGTTTGCATGATTGAAGGAATGAAAGATTTCACACTAGTTGGTTTAAAGGCATAGGTATGCGTTCGTGAACACTATCTGTTTTGTGTACATGTTGACGTGAACATTTTTTGCAGCTAGCAGGTGTGTTGATAATATTTGAGTGTGTGTGAACAGGCCCCGCCCTTTTTGTACTACATTTGAACTGTACCGTAACGATAAACAACCAGTAAACCTGTCTGCTCTATGCTGCTTCATGGTCTTACCCCCCCCTCTCACTATCACCCCCCCCCCCCCCCCCCCTCTGACATCCCTCCCTCTTCTTCCCTTCTTTCCTTTTCCGTCCGGTCCAACACCAAAGATTTTCAATCATGGTTGAAATGAATAAAGTTTGGCCTCAATTACAAAAGGGGTTTGTTCAGTCACACCTTTGGTTTGTCGGAAGATTAATAACCCCTCTTGTTAAAGAAAAAAATATGTCCAACACAAGAGGCCCTCAGCTCTCATCTGCCTGCCTAGCTGTTGGACAGGACAAGTAAAAAAAAAAAAAAAAAAAAAAAAAAAAAATGATATGCTAAAGCCCCAGTCTTTTATATTGTTTCACCTTTGTGCTATCCTAGGCACTTTAACATTGGGAGTTGGGTCATCTAGACCCACTAGACAGTGCGGTGAACCTTTTTTCTTCAATGATTTGTGATCTTCACTGGTGTCCATGGATTACATGAAATCTTTCCACCTTTGTCATGGTAGGGAGAACACGTCAATGTAAGGTTGGGGTCATCTAAGATAGGACAAGGGTTAAAGAGATAACTGTGCAAATGGGACTCAATCTTGGACATTAAAATTGCTTACTCCTATGCATTTTCCAATAAAGCCTTTTGCTGTGTCATTCATTTATTTAAATATATTTGGGTTTGTCAGGTTTTTTATAATATCACATCCAGCCAGAAATGGTGATGATCTGTCACTTAAAAGAAAGTCTGTCAATTGACCTGAGATGAAACAATAGAACATCAATTTTGTATTAATTTTGCTTCATCAGTTGTAGTCAAATGTCCTCATAGATACATTGGCCCCTGTATCATGAGTGAACAGCTCACAAACGGTCCCCATTAGGCATTAAAAACAGGACAAAACACACATAAACACACTTTTTTTCATCACTGTTAAGGGCAAGGTAATCAGATCTGCATTTACTGCATTATTGTTTAAAATAAACTACAACAATAACAGAATTATGTTTTAGGGTTTCATTTTTTTTTGTACAACGAAAAATATATATAGTATAACTTTGCACTAATCTGTTTTGTGACAGTAATCAGGGCTTTTTAACCCGCATCCTCGTCATAATATATTAATCATGTTCTCTCAGTCATTCTGCTGTGAAAATTAATGTATCCCAGGTTTTTCCTTTCAGCTGCTCTTTGATTAATGAGGCTGGTTCATCATTGTGCTGGAAAAGAGAAAATACATCCCAGAGAAAGTTCCTCAAGTTCCTCAACTACCCATGTCCATCATGGCAGCAAAGTCTGTGGATGGCGCTGTCAGGCAGAGTCACTCTGGAGAAACGGGGAAGGCATTCAAGCTGTGGAGTTAATCTCTCTGAGGTGGTAATGATTCAAACTTAGAAGGCAACAGGAAGTGAGAAGTACAACTCTGGTTTTACAAGTCAACACAGTGGAGACCCTCAGGAAAACAAAGTTCAGACTTGGGGTGAGAGATAAATCCCAGCTGTAGACAAAGCCTATATTCTGTGTCCCTGCAGTTTTGCTCTAATCTGTCTTTCTCAGCCCTGTAAGCTATTAAAGGCCAGACAAAGCAGTCCAAAGTTAAGCACCCTGTGGGGAGATCTTATTTACAGTGTAACTGCCACTTTGACTGCCTGCCACCTCTGTCTTGCTCCTGTGCTTCCACGTTTATCCCTCAGTCTACTATTTTTTTTTCTTCCTTTCTCTTTTCGGCTCCTCCATCTGCTGCTGCGGGCTTTTAATCTCAGACAGCTAAAATTCCATCTTTCTGTTTGTCTCACCAGTTTGAAAGGCTTTGTGTTCAACTTCTTATTTCTCACTCGCCATTTAATGGAACTGTTGTTCAGATTGAGGCATATCCCATTAGTCAAGACCGAGAGTGGAGAGAAACGTCAGCAATAGGAGGCCGATTTTTTGACCATGCCATGCACTCTCGCTGTGGCTAAGGTGGCATTTTGGATCAACAAATTTCCAATTAAATAAAAAGTCGGGATGTAACCTAATCAGTGAGGCTGTTACAATTAATCAACTTAATTGATTAATTGATTTATATTCCTACTATCCAAACAGATGTCTGAGGGAAGTTTTTATTCAAATCAAATTGATCTATACCATTATAAAATCATTTCAAAATTAAATAAATCGATTGTCAATTTTGAAAAAATAACATTTTTATAGAGAGAAGGTGGGTATATTTTAAAATAATGGAAAAATGACCAAGTGCATCAGAGTGGACAACACACGTGATGTCAGCAAAAAATGATCAAGCCATCATAACAGTCCAATGTGTGGAAACACTTTGAATTTTGCAAAGATATGTGACCATACGATGTGGTAGAATGTTCTATTAATATTCCCTTTGTATTTTTTGATGTGTAAAAACACCAGTGGTCTGAACTTCATGAAACTAAAATGTGAATGGATTTCCCATTTGTTTGTACACATATTTAATTTATACTTAATTATTTTGCAAGTCACACTGGTTTAAATTTTGACTAAAACTATCTTGGATCGATTTTAAGACCGTGTCACACAGCCACTTTCCACATTTTCCATGAATAAAATTTCGGTCTTTCGTGAAACATGCATTATATACGTAATTTAATATCGTTTCGTGGGTTCATCATTTGATGTGTGCAGATGTCTTTTGAGGGTTTTGGCCTATGGGACTTTGGGTAAATCCTAGCCTAAACCTGAAAATAATCCCTCACTCAAAATGTAACCAAGAATAAAGAAAGTCCAGTGTCCAGTGGCCAAGCGCTAGACTTTTTGAACAAGTCACAGAAATTTCACGCAGTTTATAGGCAATTATCATGTAAATAGAGATACACAAATTGGTAGCTTTCCATGACTGTTCCATGGAAGTTTATTGGACTTTTTTCTTGCAAGCACCACCGATGTATAACTTTTATACCGTGTCTATCACGTTCACATTACATAATTGATAAACAAATCACTTGCTTATAAACAAAATTGCTTATAAACAGCGCAGTAATCACGCACAGATCATGTTCTACGTAGATTTACATGTTCTTCTTGAGGTTTATATGTACTTTTGTGGTTTTAATGTGTTTCATTCGTGATTCTTTTGTGAAAATTTCATGCAAAGACCACAACTTCTCCCACTTATATTCACATATGACCAATTTTCATCCATGCAATATCCGCAAAACATACACAGTGGCTAAAATGGCCTTTAGATCAGTGAATCTGATCGTTTAAAGGGAAGCAGTGTCGACTGTGAATTATATCAGCAACCACAAATTATGAATCGAACCAGTGTTAAAATGAATTGTTACATCCCTACTAATCAGAGAGCCATTTTCAGCTGTTGTTGTCATCACATACATTTAAATAAGGTTCAACTTTCCACTGTCGTTTTAAAAAATATGTTTTTCCAAGCCCTAAACAGAAGAAATGGTACACCTGTGCAGGAGAAATAGTTCAAAGTAGAGCCACAAGGAAACAAAAATCAATACTGTGATGCTTAGCTTTTCTCGAAAACTGTCAGCAAGAAAATGTACCCTGGGAAGTATTCATCATTTGCATACCGTAGTATGTTAAAACAGCCTGACACAAGTAATAAAAATGTATTAGCTCAGGACATGGGTGGGGGTTGTTGTGCTGAGCATGTTGTCTTGCAGTGCTGAATAAGCGAAGACTACGAAACTTGCTCCCGGGTTCATGACACGATTCCACCAGGAGCTGATCTTATAACAGTGAGACTGACACCTCGTGTGTGGTGTTACTGCCAACACAACTCCCACCTAGGCACCTTTGTGCTTCGCCAGCCTGAGATTGTTGTGTTGTTTTTTTTTCTGTGTACCGCCTAAGGCTGCAGACTCTGTGTTGGTAAACCATCCTATTCAAAGAAATGCTGGGAAAAAAAGAAAGTTGTCATAGCAAAGTGTTTTCAAGGAACTGACACATGAGAGTGTTTAAAGAATTTTTGGGTGGAAAAGTGTTTATGGGTTTTGTGTTAAACTGTGCTGTTTCCACAGGCGGTGTTTCAGCAACAAAGGGAACAATTATCGCTGTTTATGCCCGGCCCATTTAACATGCCTACTATCTATAAATATTAATAGGTGCATTAGAATAGAGACTGTTGACTTGGACTTCGGCCTGACTAAGTTCAAAATGATCTGTTTTGTTAGCAACGCTCGTGATTTTTTTTTTTCTTTTTTTTTGCATGTAATCATTAAAGCCAGCTAAGCATGATGCACAACAAATACGTGTTTCATTCATGTGTTTTTGTTGCAGGCAGCTGAGGGAAAATTGGGAAGCAACGCCTAGCAGATAACTAAAACTCTCAAACAATATGAGACATATGACATTTTAAATACAATCATTGTTATGACTGAATAATAGAATAGAATAGAATAGAATAGAATAGAATAGAATAGAATAGAATAGAATAGAATAGAATAGAATAGAATAGAATAGAATAGAATAGAATAGAATAGAATAGATCACAAAACAGTGGACCAGCTCTACATCCTCTTTGGGATTAGGGTTGGTGGTAGTTCACCGTTCCAGTCCAAATGTGTTTTGTGGCTCTGGAGAAGGTGTTGGACCGCATCCCCCGCGGTGTCCTGTGGACAGTACTCTGGAAGTATGGGATGCAGGGAACCTTCCTGAGAGCTGTCTGTATGACTGAATCCGGAGCCTGGTCCGCATAGCCGGGAGTAAGTCGGACCTGTTCCTGGTGCATGTTGGACTTCGGCAGAGCTGTCTTTTATCAACGATTCTGTTCCTATTCTTTATGGATAGAATTTCTAAGTGCAACCAGGGCCTGGAAGGAGTCTGGTTTGGGGACCACAAGATTTCCTCATTTGCTCTTTGCAGAATGATGTTATCCTATTGGCACCTCCAGCATGCATTGGGGGAGTTTGCAGCCAAAAGTGAAGCGGCTGGGATGGAGATGACCGCGAGGTTTGAGGCCATGGTTCTCGACCAGAAAAAGGCAGTTTGCCCTCTCTGGGTGGGTGGAGTGCTCCTGCCCCAGGAGGAAGGGATTAAATACCTTGGGGTCTTCTTCTTGGGTGAAGGAAGATTTGAGTGTGAGATTGATAGGCAGATTGGAGCACCAAAAGACCAATAAAGCACAATCTTTTGGATCACCAAACACCTAAAGATTTGAGGATTTGGTGAAACTCTCATCCACGTCGTGTCCTCAATATTTTTTATTCTTTTCAGGAGTTTCCCCATGAAGATGAGCTACACCACACAGGAATAAATACATAATTATCACTGTGGATTATCATTTTTCAATCCACACCCAGCAGCCAATCAGAATCGAGTATTCACCTGGACCTTGGTATGACTGAAAGATAGTAGCCTATCTGTAGCATTAATTAACAGCAAACATATCTGTTCAGCTGGTACAGGCCAACAGTTTTGCTGATTAATTAAATAGTAAGTGTCAAGTCATTATGCCCCACCTGAAAGGGGAAAGCATGAAGTTTTCCAAGCAGGAATTTACACACCATCCAGACACACTTCTCTGTTCTGTTTATTCAATTCCTTGAGAGGTTTAAACAGTAGTGGCGAGGTGCTGGTTATGAATGTATGGTGAAAAACCTAAACAAGACATAATATTTTATTAATTTTCCACAATAAATACAACAAAAAATATATAACATTAATCAACAGTTAAATTCATGACTCCATAATTAATTAAATTTACATAATTAACCCCTGTGCTATCTTAGATGACCCCACCCCTAACATTGACGTGTTCTCCCTACCATGACAAAGGTGGATAAAGGTGGAAAGATTTCATGTAATCCATGGACACCAGTGAAGATCAAAAATCATTGAAGAAAAAAGGTTCAGAGCACTGTCTAGTGGGTCTAGATGACCCAACTCCCAACGTTAAAGTGCATAGGATAGCACAAGGGTTACTTTGTTAAAAAGTTAACTTCATAGTTACCGGAATTCATTGAAAATATAGCAATAAAAATATTTCATAAATAGCAGTGCTCCTGTAAATGACATTCAGTTATAGACTAAACAAACATTTGCGCTGACGTGGCAGCTGACGCGGAAGCGCGCAGCTGGCGCTTTAGCACACAGCGTATCACCATAACTATGCCCCGCATTATGATCAAATCTTACCGGCTGCCTCCGTGGTTTTGATGCCTGTAACCACTTTAACATTGGGATTTGGGTCATCTAGACCCACTAGACAGTGCACTGAACCTTTTTTCTTCAATGATTTGTAATCTTCACTGGTATCCATGGATTACATGAAATCTTTCCACCTTTATCCACCTTTGTCATGGTAGGGAGAACACGTCAATGTAAGGGTGGGATCATCTAAGATAGCACAAGGGCTGTTAGTGGAACCAGGTTGAGATAAAACATTTGATATTTTGAAAATCACATCTTATTTTTGTACCTTAAACTCGTTCCAACCATTTGCTTTACAACAAAGCTTCACTAGTAGATGGTTAACAAACTGCTAACAACTGACCTGTACAGTGTGAGTTAATATACCAGTTAATCATTATTTATTAGCTTGTATATGTTATATCGACGTTGTTGTAAACTTGGAATTGATCCTCATATACAAATAGTTAAGAAATGAGGAAAAGCTGTAACTGTATAGTAAAATGCCAGTAACATGTATCAAATATTAAATGATTCTTAACAAGTCATTTGTAAGTAATTTATTAACAGTTTATGATCTGACTAATTAATAAGGTACAGTTAATTAATATACAGGTAACGGGTCATTTGTAGCTCACTAACTAAAAGCTTGTTAGTCATCTGCTGTCCATCTATAAGATACATTTATAAATCCTTAAACTGTTAACAGTGATATAAAAGTAATTTATACCTTGACAACTAACATTTTAATAATGATTTGTTAACTAGCTATAACGGATAGTTATTATAAAGTTTTACCTGCTTTTCTACCTTCCTTGAAAGGCCAAACACTCCCATTTACCCATTCACACACTGATGGCGGCTCCGCTGCCGAACACTGGCACCAGAGGCAAGATAGTGTTCACTGTCTTGCCCAAGGTCACTTTGACTCATGGGAGGGCAAGGGGGGCATCAGACCTTCAATCTATTGATTTTTTTATTCTTTTGTGGCAGAAATAAAGATTTATCCCCTTTCTTTTGTAGTTTGAGTTACTTTCCCAAGTTTTCTAAAACTATTCACAAAATGTTGAACATTTTCCTCTACTAGTTGTCATCCAAAGAGTAAAAGTATGGGAGAAATATTGGAAATGTTCAGTCATTTTGAAACGTTCCTTGTGTGAAAGTAAAATGCATAAAAAAAAGGTATAAATTGAAAATTTCCACCAAGATGCAATCATTTCTTTTCTGTGAACAAGAACACAAACACTTATAAGCCTGAGTTTGATTACTTGTAATCTGAATAGTAAATATCTTTTAAATTAAGCTTCAGATGATTAATTTGCATGGAATGAACATCTAAATAAGAATAATATATTATGATTGGACTCTTTATTCTGTAAGAACACCTTAGCAACAGTACTGTTTTTGCTCTTGTCCTTTCCCTCATTATTAAGACAAATGCTGCAAAATGTAAAATAAAATAATAAAATCTTTAGTTAAATGTAAAGTAATTGTAACCCCAAGTGCTTTCTAATCTTTTGAAACGTTTAAAAAAGCTATTTTGGTGTAATTATTCTCCTCGTGGTTAATAGCATCAAACGTTAATTACATATTGGTTTGTACATCATCATGAATGTGTGTTAAGTGGTACATAAAAATATTTCTTAGTTTTTTACACAGCACCGCACACATAAAACAATTTTAACAGTGTTTTGACTTTAGTCTAAAGAAGCTACATGTTTATCTTATACATTTATAAATAAAATTGAAGCAAGTATTTTTTTTTAGGAAGCACCTAATTACTATTACTGTTCCCTGATATGATGTCTTATGTGGTAAAAGTAAACTACCAAAGATCTTTTTATTTTATTTTTTATTTTATTTATTTTTTTGCATCAATTGCAACACAAGTTAAATAAGCAAAAACCCCTAATCCATTGCATGTTGAACTGCTTTGTCAGTCACGTGACCAGAGGAGCTGTGGGTTGTGCTTGGGTTACTGATGTGATTTTCGCGAACTAATAGAACCTTTTAAAGGCTCATCAACGTGAACCATGGTAATCGACTCTCGGTCGGCTGGGAATTTTGTTCTTTTTTCCTCCCTTCCCTGAGTTGTATACGTTCACATAAATGCTCAAACAACCTTCTCATCCTTCTAAGTTTAGATGCAAATATTTAGGCAAGTACCCAGATGGTTAAAAAGTGGGCAGATAATGTTGGCCTACATAGGCTTAAGTGGACACTCAATGGGCTGGCTCACTACGCTAGCCAGCCGCCCGGTGGTCTATTGAGCTGTCCACCAGGTGGCCTAGCATTCCCAGGGCGCTAGCCGGTAGTCTGGTGGAAAAAACTGAGTGCCCTGTTAAGCCAATATGGGCAAACACAGGTTGGGACATGTTACGTCCCAGGACATTTTTCTTTTTGTAGTTCCCTTTTGTTTCTTCTTGTAAATGTCAGTGTGCAGGTGCCGGGCTGCGATTGGTGTGGTGCTCCAGCACCAGGAGTGCCGGAAGTCACACCGGGAATCACACCTGCTATAAAAGGAACCAGGAAGAAGACCCGAGGAGGCTCTTTTGACATCCCCCACCTCTCCCAAAAACCAGCTATATGGAGTTTAGAGTTGGAGTGGACTGCCATTTATTTTGAAACATGTTTTCTCTTGTTTTGTTATGTGAGGGCGGTAAGTTATTGTCTTTTGGTTTATGTTGTTTTACTAGGTAAGATTTGGGTTCTTGTTAGGTAGGCCAATTTTTGGCCTGGGTCCACTCTGAAGTAAATACTCTTTTAGTGGTTGTAAACCTCTGGTTTAGCTGTTACTGTACATTAATAACAGAATTCAAAGTATACATACCTACTCCTTATACATACCCAATGGCAGTGGAATATTGACAATAAAGCCACATCAGACTTTAACATCTTGTCCACATTTATCAAAAGAAGCTAAAACTTATATTTCCAAAATAATATGAACTGAGTTATTGGTGGAAAATCTGAATTTTAATTATTCTGATCCAGATCTATGCCAATCAAGCCTCCCTGTGACTATTTCCAGGATTAAACGAATAAACTCCAGGCTGGCTTCTTAAAAGTATTTTTTTTAAAAAGCCAAAAGAACCAGTCTTTTAAAAATCTCTTTGAAATGAGCTGATCCAAAAGATTTGACTCCCTATAAAAAGAGCCATAAATCCCATCACTAGTAGGAGCAGGCTGTAAGAACTGTTTTGTATGTTTGACCTTGCATACAAAAGTTGATAGGTGACTAATTTTTGATAGGTTTTGTTTTCAGGATAACAAATAATATTCTTGAGGGGGAAAAAAATTCACTGATAAGAAATGATCATTGATGGGTATCAGAGATTGGTATAAAATATTTTATGCAAAATGCAATCAATATCGTTTTGAATTTTAAAAGTGTGCTATCACCCATCACTACTCCATGCTTGCATTCTGTCTATTTAAATTTGGAAATTACTCAATCAGAGCACAGTTTGCATGGGCGTCCTACGGGCACTGACGTATCACGTGCACACCCCTTGTTTGCAGCATTTGCGTGCAGTCAGTAAAGAGCCAACACACATCTTACTAATGACTAAGGTGTGGCATTAGGGCACCATATAACAGCATCACCTGTATGTCATAAGTGCATCTTCAGTGGGTCTTTTCATCATGCATTTAACGTTTTAAGTAGATTTTAAGGCAATAAGTCAATTTTGACAATGCTTACACCATTGATAGGGGATAAAGCACTCTATATTTATACATGCACACACATGACCAGACACAAGGTAAAGCTCCTCATTAAGGCCAGGGTGACATCTCACCACTGTCATGCAAAGAGACATTATCGACCTCCTCGGTCTCGTGGAGAAAACCTCTGTGCAGAGTACTGACAGGGGTCAGTGTGAGGCGAAGGTGTGAATGCCGAAGAGGGAGCGGACAGATTAAAGAGTACGGGCTTTGACTCCAGAAGGCTAGCTGTCAAGATCCAATTACGCTCTTACCAATGCAAAATCACATTAAAATCTAACACATGCTACCCAGAATCCCTTGCTGTTCAGACAAGTAAAAATGACTGGAGATAAGTAACCACCCTTTCCTTTTTTTTGCTAGTGCAACACTTACAAGAGCAATTACAGTGCTTCTGAGCCTCCTTTTAAGAAGATAACAAATTCAATATAACGCATCCCAAATCCAGTGCTTGACTTGGTTGTGACACAAAAGCATAAATCAAAGTGTATCACTGTCGGGAGGGGTTTGGCCAACTTCACATCCAGACTTTTGTTGGTTAATAGGTTGCATTAAGCCCATCAAGTGGTGTGGTGCGTGATAAGGAGTCTCACGAGCTCGGTCGGGGCCTGAAGAAGCACTTGTAATGAATGGTTGGAGCAGTGCTGATGCACAGCAATCATTAACAGGCTGATAATTACTCTGGATACCTCAGTGAATTGTGTCAGTGTATGTGTGTGTGATACAGATAGAGCTATTACGATGTGTGAGGCCCTAGAGAGAGGCAGATAAGTGTTGTGTTTGTGTATTTTGGTTTTCTGGGGTAACATAATGTTATGCATGTGTGGCCTAGAAGTGTCCTACCTCAGCTTTGCGTTCATATTCACCCTTACAGTTATAAAAAGACAGTTTTTTTTCTTCTGTCTATGCTGAAGTTACTGGAAATTCTCTTGGTCACTAAAAGCACCACTAAAGTGGAGCAGGATCCAAGGTGCCACTATAACTGCTAGGTTCCCCGAAATGTGGCTGTAACTCAGTGTTACATTTCCCCATTGTATGAAACGTAAAATAAAAACCTGTAAAATCTCATTAAAGTTTGTTGGTTTAACCTCAACCAATGCAGCAGATGGTAGACTATATTACCAAAATATCACCTGACTGGTTTCACATATGAACTGAAAAGCCATCCCCATCCCATAGAGTTCGATATGATGTCAGTCCACCTTTTGCATCCGTCACAGCTTGTACTCTGATCACTCTTCTAAAAGTGCGTTGGTGATGTCACACACTGATGTTGGTCAAAAAAGCCTGGCTCTCAGTCTCCGCTCTAATTCATCCCAAAGGTGTTGGATTCAGGTCAGGCCAGTCAAGTTCATCCACAACAGACTCTGCCATCCATGTCTTTATGGACCTGCCTTTGTGCTCTGGTGCACAGTCGTGTTGGAAGAGGAAGGGCCCACTCCAAACTGTTCCCACAGTGTTAGGAGCATAGAATTGTCCAAAATGTTTGGTATCCTGAAGCATTCAGAGTTCCTTTCACTGGAACTAAGGAGACAAGCCCAAGTCAAGAAAAAAAACCCACACCATAATTCCTCCTCCACCAAATGTCGCACAGTCCTACCACAAATCTACCGTTCTCCTGGCAACCTCCAAACCCAGACTTGTCCATCAGATTGTCAGATGGAAAGGCTTAATTCATCATTCTACTGTTCTTGAGTCCAGTGGCAACGTGCTTAACACCACTGCATCAGACGCTTTGAATTCCACTTGGTGATGTGTGGCTTAGATGCAGCAGTTTGGCCATGGAAACCCATTCCATGCAGCTTTCTGAGTACTGTACTTGGGCTAATCTGAAAGTCACATGAAGCTTGGAGCTCTGTAGCAATTGACTGTGCAGAAAGTTGTCGATCTCTTGGTAATTCACCATCTGCTGACCCCTCTCTGTCAGTTTACTTGGCCTACCACTTCATTGTTGAGTTGCTGCTTTCACTAAACGCTTCCATTTTTGTTTTGATAGAGCTGACAGTTAACTGGGGAATATTTAGGTGCGAGGAAATGTCACAACTGGACTTGTTGCACAGGTGGCATCCTATGACAGTTCCACGCTGGAATTCACTGAGCCCCTGAGAGGGCCAATTCTTTGACAAATGCTTCTGAAAACATTCTGCATGGCCGAGTGCTGGATTTTGTTGATTCTGATCATTTGGATGGGTGAGCGAATACTTTTAGTAATATAGTGTATTAAACAATGTGGTGTTTACTTATTTCTCCACATGTAATTATTCCACTTTAATCCCTTTATAACAAGCTTTCATAACTGCACAAACGTCTATTGACCTTTTCAATGAGATTTAAATACAGCTGTCTACTCAGTAAGTCTGCAGCATGCATTATTGTAACAAGGAGGTAGCCCTAGCAAGAAGTAGTCTATTCAAGTCTACCACAAGTATACCTAGAGGTAAGGCAGTATACCTGAAGTTTACTTTTTATATCTCTCGTAAACTTAAAATGTTCCAATTTTGTCCGAAGAAGTATTCAGTTATTATACTCCCTACTTACACAGACTTTGAAAGACTTGCTATACTTAATCAGAAGAATACTTAATCAAACTACACTGACCAAAAATTTAAACGCAACACTTTTGTTATTGCACCTGTGTTCGTCACCCATAACATACGCCTGCCCATACCATAACCCCACCACCACCATGGGCTACTCGATCCACAATATTGACATCAGAAAACCGCTCACCCACACGATGCCACACACGCTGTCTGCCATCTGCCCTGAACAGTGTAAACCGGGAATTCATCCGTGAAGAGAACACCTCTCCAACGTGCCAAACGCCATCGCATGTAAGCATTTGCCCACTCAAGTTGGTTACGACGACGAACTGGAGTCTTGATTAGGACGACGAGCATGCAGATGAGCTTCCCTGAGACGGTTTCTGACAGTTTGTGCAGAAATTCTGTGGTTATGCAAACAGATTGTTTCAGCAGCTGTCCGAGTGGCTGGTCTCAGACGATCTTGGAGGTGGACATGCTGGATGTGGAGGTCTTGAGCTGGTGTGGTTACACGTGGTCTGCGGTTGTGAGGCCGGTTTGATGTGCTGCCAAATTCTCGGAAACGCCTTTGGAGACGGCTTATGGTGGAGAAATGGACATTCAATTCCCTAGCATCAGCTCTGGTGGACATTCCTGCTATCAGCATGCCAATTGCACGCTCCCTCAAAACTTGTCACATCTGTGGCATTGTGCTGTGTGATACCACTGAAGATTTCAGAGTGGCCTTTTCTTGAGGCCAGTCTAAAGCACACCTGTGCAAATAATCATGCTCTCTAATCAGCATCTTGATATGGCAGACCTGCGAGGTGGGATGGATTGTCTTGGCAAAAGAGAAGTGCTCACTATCACAGATTTAGACAGATTTGTGAACAATATTTCAGAGAACTGGTTATTTTGTGTATGTGGAAAATGTTTCACATCTTTGAGTTCACACCATAAAAAATGGGAGCAATAACAAAAGTGTTGCGTTTATATTTTTGGTCAGTGTATATAGTATTACCTGCAATAATACAAGTCTGAAGGCAGTATGTAGCAGCTGAAAACTCACAAATTAGCTAAATGTGCCAGCATATTCAGAAAACAAAAAGCCAAAACAGCAATAGAAACTGGAAAAACGCATAAATTGGGGAAAACAGGTAGCATTTTGCCAAAATATTAGCTGAACTCCAATACACCTTAAAAAACCCCAATAGATGCCAGATTAGCCTAATGGGCTGTCAGAATGCTAAAACAAGGGCTTGAAAAATGTCTGATGTATATATTATTATTTATATATTATTATATGTATATATTGTAAACTTAAAATGTTCCAACTTAGTTTGTAGAAGTTTCAGTTGCTATACTGCCTACACTGCACATTTGTAGACTTTAATAAATTTGTTATA
Organism: Oryzias latipes; assembly: GCF_053564925.1. NCBI lineage: Eukaryota > Metazoa > Chordata > Actinopteri > Beloniformes > Adrianichthyidae > Oryzias > Oryzias latipes. Next base: position 19,661,869 of record NC_136254.1, read on the forward strand.
CTCAGGAATACTTAATAAAAGAACTTCAAGTGTACTACTTTTTGCCAAGGGTAATGCTGACTTCCCGTATGAGGCAGGTTAAAAAACAAAAGCAGCTAGAGCCAAGTTACTTCACTGGGACCCCATTAACCCTTGTGCTATCTTAGATGACCCCACCCTTGCATTGATGTGTTCTCCCTACCATGACAAAGGTGGATAAAGGTGGAAAGATTTCATGTAATCCATGGACACCAGTGAAGAACACAAATCATTAAAGAAAAAAAGGTTCAAAGCACTGTCCAGTGGGTCTAGATGACCCAACTCCCAATGCTAAAGTGCCTAGGATAGCACAAGGGTTATAGCAGAAATGCATTACCTGTTTAATCCACAGTACTAGAAAAAATAAAGAGACTTAGAGTCAACAGGGACTATCCCAGGTATATAAACCATAAAAACCGCCATGGTACAAAGTACACTCACAACATAGGAGATCACTAGCTGCATAATCATGTGCTAAATATCTTTAATATGATCAAAGATGGAACTGTGTACTTGGGCCCCGAAAATGTATCTGATTGTAACAAATGTTTACATCCGTCACACCTTCGATCGGAATAAATCATTTTGACATGCGCAGAGCTGTCTAAAGCACCGGAAATGGCCATAGAAGAAGAATCAGGGAGTTCTGTTGTAAACAAACATGGCTGTGGTTCACACAGAGTAAGACGATCTTTTGAGCGAGCATTTGTTTAGTAATTTAGAAAGGGACTATCGACTTGTAATTTTCGAAACACATGCAACCTGTGCTGAACTTTTTTCATTGCCGCCAGACCTGGAGTAGGGGTTAGGGTTAGGCCTGGGCTAAGGCTGGGTTAGAGTTAGTTAGTATGTGCAACCAACATCAACAGCATTGGACACACTTAAAATACATGCAGGCAATGCAGCAATGTGCATCTTGGCCGCACTTGGTTCCTGCTTCCCTATTTATCTCTGTATAGATGTATCTGTTGTTTTCTTTAGTTTTATTTTTGGTTTGACTCCTTGAAATAAACCATTTCCAAATCCCCAAATTACATGTGGGCCAACAGCGTGCCCCGCACAGGTTTGTCCATTGTTTGCACGTAGACAGCGCATATCCATCCATTGGGGCAGTTTTGACTGTGGCCATCCATCCATCCATCTCTCAGTACCATGGCGCCACGTGTGTGGCAGCTTATCTGGGCAGCTCTACCTTTTTGTGTTCCTTACTTTGCGTTTTTTAACATTTTCTTCCAACTTATTTGTGTTTTTTTAATTTTTAACAACTATTACGAAGTTCTGCGACAAAGGACAGGAACAGTATTACTTTTGCTTTTTGTTTTTTTTATTTTTTCTCAACTTTTTGAACCGGCCTCGGGGGATCCGTTAGGATGCAGCTCCATTGTTTACACTCGAGATCCGCTGTTAGCTCTTGGACGAGTTGAGATTCTCCTCGCTGGAAAGCCAGATGTTCCAGCTGAAATACGGAGGAAACGACGAGGCTGCAGAGCTGGAGTTAAACGCCGGGAGAGAAGACGGAGGTACAAGCCATGTTTACCATCCGTTACTATGGGAAACGTCCGCGCGCTCTCTAACAAGCTGGACGAGTTAACAGCGCTCATGCGTCTGCAGCGGGTGTACCGTGAGAGCAGCCTGCTGTGTTTCACCGAGACGTGGCTCAACCAGGACATGACAAACTCCGTGGTCTCAGTTACTGGATTCACGCTGGTGCGGGCGGACCGGAGCGCGGCGCAGAGCGGAAAGAAGAAAGGCGGTGGTCTGGCGGTGTTCGTGAATGACAGGTGGTGTAACCCGAACCACATCACTGTGAAAGAACAGCACTGCAGCAAGGACATTGAACTGGTGGCAGTCAGCGTTCGGCCGTACTACCTTCCACGGGAGTTCTCCCATGTGCTGGTGGTGACTGTTTACGTCCCTCCGCCGGCTGACACTGCTGTCGCTTGTGAGCGCGTGCACAGCACCGTGTCCCAGCTGCAGACACAACACCCACAGGCCCTGATCCTGATTTCTGGGGACTTTAACCATGCATGCACCCCTTTCTCCGCCACCCTGTCCAACTTCACCCAGTATGTGAACTGTCATACGAGGGACAGAAAAACTCTGGACCTTTTCTATGCTAACGTCAAGAATGCATATGCTTCTGCCCCCCTCCCCCCTTTAGGACGCTCTGATCACAGCCTGGTCCATCTCTCCTCTGCGTACACTCCAGTGGTGAAACAGCAGAAACCACAGATTAAAACGGTGAAGATCTGGACTGAGGAGGTAACAGAGCGACTAAGGGACTGTTTTAGCACCACAGACTGGGACGTTCTCTGCAGTCCACACGGGGAGGACATTGACAGTCTTACTGACTGCATCACGCACTATGTCAATTTTTGTGTGGAAAAGACAGTGCAAACAAAATCAGTGCAGTGTTTTTCCAACAATAAGCCCTGGGTCACTCCTGAGCTGAAGACCCTCCTAAATGAAAAGAAGAGGGCTTTTCTCTCTGGGGACAAGGAGGAGCTACGCAGAGTACAGAGGGACCTGAAATATAAGATCAGGAAGTGCAAGGACTGCTACAGGAAGAAGCTGGAGCAGCGCCTGGAACAGAACAACATCCGTGATGTGTGGAGGGGTCTAAAACACATCTCAGGACATGCTGAGGCTGGAAATGGTCGCCAGGTCACAGGTGACCAAGCCTGGGCAAATGAACTGAACCTGTTCTTTAACAGATTTGATTCTGCCCAGCCCCCAGTCTCCACCCACTCGGCCCCCTCTTCACACCTTTCCAGCTCAGGCGTCTCCTCCCAGCTGCAGCTGTTACCACCTCAGCACCAAACAGTCCACTCTCCCCTTCTTCCAACAGAAGCAAAGGGACCCCCCCGACGACTCACAGCACCAGACCAGCCACCGCCCACCCACCCTCCAACCCCCCTCTGCCTCACCCTGAATCAGGTTAGGATGGAGTTAAGGAGAACAAAGGCCAGGAAGGCAACAGGCCCTGACAGCATCACCTCCAGGCTCCTCAGGGAGTGTGCAGACCAGCTCTGTGTGGTGATGCTGTTCATATTTAATATGAGCCTCAGACTGGAGAAGGTACCAGTCCTCTGGAGGACTTCCTGCCTGGTTCCGGTTCCAAAGGTACCTCGTCCTACGGAACCGAACCACTTCAGACCTGTCGCCTTGACTTCCCACCCGATGAAGGCTATGGAGAGGATCATCCTCAGCCATCTCCGCACTCAGGTGAGCTCAGCACTGGACCCGCTGCAGTTTGCATATCGACCAGGCATCGGGGTGGATGACGCCATCATCTACCTGCAGCATCGGGCCCTGTCTCACCTGGAGGCCCCTGGGAGCACTGTGAGAGTCATGTTTTTTGATTTCTCCAGTGCTTTCAACACAATTCAGCCATCACTGCTGAGGAGGAAGCTGGAGGTTGCAGGTGTGGACCAACATCTGGTTGCTTGGACCATCAACTACCTCACAGACAGGCCACAGTTTGTGAGGCTGCGTGACTGTGTGTCTGATGTGGTGGTCTGCAGCACGGGGGCACCTCAAGGGACTGTGCTCTCCCCATTCCTGTTTACCCTGTACACATCAGACTTCACCTACAACTCCCACCACTGTCATCTGCAGAAGTTCTCAGACGACAGTGCCATTGTGGGCTGTGTATCAGGGGGGGATGAGCAGGAATACAGGGGGGTCATCACTGACTTTGTTAGCTGGTGTGAAGTTAACCACCTGCTGCTTAACACCAGCAAGACAAAGGAGCTGATACTGGACTTCAAGAGGTCCTCACCATCACAGTCACCGGTGAACATCCAGGGTTCAGACTTTGAGGTCGTGGACACATTTAAATATCTGGGTGTTCACCTGAACAACAGACTGGACTGGTCCAACAACACGGATGCTCTGTACAGGAGGGGCCAGAGTCGCCTTCACCTGCTGAGGAGACTGAGGTCCTTTGGCGTGTGCAGACAGCTGCTGAGGACCTTTTACGACACTGCGGTGGCCTCAGTGGTCCTTTATGGAGTTGTGTGCTGGGGGGGGGCAGTGCAGGCAGAGACTTGAAGAGGCTTAACAAACTGGTTAGGAAGGCCGGCTCTGTCCTGGGCTGCACACTTGAGTCCATCGAGGAGGTGGCGGACAGGAGGATGTTGGCTAAGCTGACATCCATCATGGATGACCCCTCCCACCCCCTGCACAAAACTGTAGAGGCGCTGACCAGCTCCTTCAGCACAAGACTGTTGCACCCTCAGTGTAAGAAGGAGCGCTACCGCAGGTCATTCCTCCCCACAGCCATCAGACTGTACAACACCGTGTCAAAGTGACACTCCACGGTCCCAGGGGTGTTTTTCTGTTTAGTCATTGATTCATTTACTTTTGTGTAGTTGTTGTTTTTCAATTTTAAATTGTTTTTTGTTCCTGAACAGTTGTTTGTTTTTGTTTTTGGTGTGAACTTCATTAGTTATTTCTGTATTTTGAAAAAATTTGTAATGTTTTTTTACAGTTTACATGTTTGCAGACCGCATGTTTTTTACACTTTTGCAGCTGTATTTATTTAATATTTATTTCTTTATTTAATAAGAATCTCATTTTTGATAATAATTTTTCATAATAATTTTAGTAATATTTTTAATTATCTAATATAAATGTCATTTGTGATGTCCTTTATTGATGTTATATTATGTAGATTATTTCTGAATGTCGTGTTGCTGCCACAGATAAATGAAATTTCCCCATTGTGGGATTAATAAAGTCATCTATCTATCTATCTATCATCCATCCATCCATCTTCCTCCGCTTATCCGGGATGGGGTAGCGGGGGCAGTAGTCTAAGCAGAGATGCCCAGTCTTCCCTCGCCCCAGCCACTTCCTCCAGCTCCTCTGGGGAGGACCTCGAGGTGGGGGACATAGTCTCTCCAGCGTGTCCTGGGTCTTCCCTGGGGCCTCCACCCAGTGGGACATGCCCGGAACACCTCTCCAAGGAGGCGTCCAGGAGATATCCGAACTTGATGCCCGAGCCACCTCAACTGGCTCCTTTGGATATGGAGGAGAAGCGGTTCTACTCCGAACTCCCCACGGGTGACCGAACTTCTCACCCTATCTCTAAGGGAGCGCCCAGCCACCCTGCGGATGAAGCTTATTTCAGCCGCCTGTTTTCGGGACCTCGTTCTTCCACTCATGACCCATAACTCATGACCATAGGTGAGTATTGGAAAGAAGATCGACCGGTAAATTGAGAGCTTTGCTTTTTGGCTCAGCCCTCTCTTTTCACCACAACGGACCGATACAGCGACCGCATAACTACGGACGCTGCTCCGATCCGCCTGTCAATCTCACGCTCCGGTCTTCCCTCACTTGTGAACAAGACCCCAAGGTATTTAAACTCCTACACCTTGGGGCAGGGACACTCCACTCACCGAGAGATGGCAAACTACCTTTCTCTGGTCGAGAACCATGGCCTCAGATTTAGCGGTGCTGACCCTCATCCCAGCCGCTTCACACTCTGCCGCAAACCGCTCCAATGCACGCTGGAGGTCCTAGCTCGATGAAGCCAACAGGACAACATCATCTGCAAAAAGCAGAGAGAAAATCCTGTGGTCCCCAAACCAGACCCCTTCCGGCCCCTGGCTGTGCCTAGAAATTCTGTCCATAAAAACTATGAACAGAACCGGTGACAAAGGGCAGCCCTGCCGGAGTCCAACGTGGACCGGGGAACAGGTCTGACTTACTGCCGGCTATGCCGACTATGGCATTAAGCACAAAAGCGACCACCATTGTCCAGGAACAATCCTAAATGATCACCATTCGCACAAAGGTCAAATTTGCCCCTTAAGCTTTTTTACAGGTTAACTAAGAAACTGGATATTGGGCAATAGCCCTGCACTTACAATATAACGAACCCAACAAGGATAAGCACCTGACCGGCACATCCCTGATACCACAAAAAACAGCGGGAAAGAAATTAATAAAAAGCATATCAATCAATTGTCAACCTCATTAAAATGATCCAGAAGTGTTTGTAGCTGTTGTTTTATTGTTTCAAGCAGTGTTGTTTGGCCGCCGTCCAGAGTTGTGTTTCAGTGATTGAGGGCCCACACAGTTCTATCCCGCTCCGCTTTGTTTAGTCTACAGAGGGGTAATTGAATAGCACTAGGCTGCAATAGTGTTGGACTGGAGAAATGCTGAGCTGCTGGGAATATGGAGACGGTTTCAGCCAGCTGCAATTAAACAGAGAAATGAAGCATGAAATAGAAGGGAGGAGGGCGGAGTGTTAGCAAAGAGAGAATAAAAGCACAGGGATTGTAAAAAAAATGGGGGTGCGGGGGGTAGGAAAAGAATTAGAGATGCAGTAAGGGAACGATGATGGCGAAAAGAGATTAAAGTTTTAAAAAATGTAAAGAGACACAGAGAAGGGAGGGACAGATGATTGAGACTTTGCGAGAAACCCTGCTGGGAAGCCAGCACTTAGCCTGGTGGCAAAATGCAGCGTAAGCTCATGCAATATATCACTTGTGACAGTATTTTGGACTAAACTTCCCCTCAAGATGTAGGATTTGAAACAATATCTCAAACTTGCCGTCACCCAAAGCCTCACGGTGAAATAAGAACATCAGAGAGGTGTGCTGTCTTCACCACCACTGCTTAGTTGCTCACAAAGTGGAACCAGAACGTCCCTGATTTAAAGTTTATTTCACCCTTACTTTTTCAAAACTTAGGAAAAATCCTGTTTCATAAACTTTTAATGTTGGCCTTCAAATGTTGTTGTTTTTTTCATAATCTAAAAAAACAAATTTTTCCTATCCTATTAATAAAAACGTTGATAGTAAATGAGATTTGACTGAAGCAAGTTCCTGGTATTCATTTTTGACGAGTTCAGCAGACTCAAGATTTTAAAAATGTTTTCAAAAAAACTTCTTTAATGAAACTATTATTTTTTGCTTTCAAAATTTTTTTGGGTTTCAAAAAATATTTTTGCATTTGCAACAAAAATATTTACTTAAAATTTTTTTTATTTTGCTCTCAAAAATGTTTCTTGCGTTCAAAAGATATGTTTGCGGTTGCGACACAAATGGTTCTATATGTGTTGTGTCTCATCTTACTTTTGATTTTGTGTTCATAAATTTCATTTTAGCGTGACATATCTGCCATCAAAGAGTCTGCTAGCTCGATACTAGCGTATAATGGAATTTCCCATGGGGCGACTAATGCTAATCCGAATAGTAATATCGCTGACTAAATGAACGGCTTTAATTACTCACAGGCATCCTTTTTCCAAACTCTGTTAAGGAAACATTTCTTAAAAGTAACCATTCTTTTTTTTTGGCTCAAATCTTCTGGAATAAAATGTGATGCTATAGTGTGAGCTCCACCTAGTGACCAAACTGAAATGCCCTCAAGAAGAGGCAGAACGTTTTTGTTTTTGTTGGAGCTTCTCCTTTTTATAGTTTTAAAGTATTTGAACTGTATCAGAATAATCTGAATATCTTCAAAACATATATAGATAATTATTGTACTTCTATACAAATAGGTCTAAATGTATTAACCATGTAAATTCAAAATTGAATTGAATCGAATTGAGTGGATCGAAAGAATTAAACAAATCATGTATCATTTAATCCAGGCTCTGGTGAATCATATCGATTCTGGAAATTATTGGTTGTACCCAGCCTTATACATGTGTGTAAATGCACTTATATGCATATTTCGGGCTTCTGCATTTAGTACCTTTTGCGTTCACGCATAGCTACAGTATAAAAGTTTTTAAGTCTGTTTTGGCGCTCTACATACAAAACACGTTTTGAATGTAAAATCAGTTGAACTTTAACAAATCAGGGACTTGATATTGATCTATGGGTAGCATCTTTTTCAACTAACAGAAGTGCCAATGGTTGGCACTTCACGATAAATTTTCAAACGGTTGGCACTTCCGTGTGGGTACCATTCTTTTGTAACCCTTGTGCTATCCTAGGCATTTTAACATTGGGAGTTGGGTCTTCTAGACCCACTAGACAGTGCGCTGAACCTTTTTTCTTCATTGATATGTGATCTTCACTGGTGTCCATGGATTACATGAAATCTTTCCACCTTTATCCACCTTTGTCATGGTAGGGAAAACACGTCAATGTAAGGGTGAGGTCATAGGATAGCACAAGGTCTAATATACTGTAGTGCCAACCATTTAGAAAGTGATTACAGAGAAGAAATGAATAATTGTGGTGTGTGCCCACTCGGAATATTATGACACCAGGTCTTTCTTATATCGGAATATTACTGTGAAAGAAAAAACCTGTATAATTGCGCTGTAACAAGCCTCTTCCAACTGTGAGTACATATGCTAGTATAGAAGAGCGACAGCCCAGTTTGTTCAAGAATGCCTGTTTAGAACAGTCCATCACATGCGTGCATCACATGCCTGGTCCAGGTATCGAGGGCCGCATTCCTGCATGTTTTCTAACATACCCCGCTCTGGTATCCTCTAATTGGCTAGACACATCTGAAACAGGTAAACAATAATGAGTAGGGCTTGGATATCTGGAAATTATGCAGACACACCGGCCCTTGAGGCCTTGAATTGCTCATCCCTTATGTTGTATAATGCTGCATTCACGCCAAACACAATTCACGGTTAACGATGCCTGTCCAAAAATGTCTTCATAACCTTGATTTCCTAGTCACATATAGGAGGAGATACCACAAAATGTTTTTCACCTAATCGCTAAATGGAGCGTTGTCTGTGTTTCTCTCACTTGCGATGCATGGAAGACACATATGATGTTTAGAGATCAGAATTACTTATTTAAGGAAGCTCTACAAAAGCATCGGTAATCAAGTCTCCATGTCTGGGTTCATGTGATAATTCAGAGATTCGGTACACTCTTGAAGCAGGAAGTTCAGACAGCTTCTGCCGTCTTTCCACCTCTCTGTGACCCAGACTTAGCCCTAATCCAAATTCTTCCAATACCCCTATGCCTTCTCCCTACCCCATCCAATTGCAGGGCATTTTGAGGGGTAGGGTTGTCCGAAATATTTTTTTAAAGGGTTCGACATCCCATCCCTTTTTCTTTTTTATCTATCTTTACATGCAAGCTTATTATGAGTTTATTCAATCTGCTATCAGCAGCCACAGCTGGATGTTTTTACTGGGAGCACACACTCAAGGGCCAGGGATTTAGAGACTTAGAGGTCGATAAAGGAAGAGGTTAAAAAAATATATATATATATATTTATATTTATACATAATGTGTTTGCTTTTGAAGTGTGCTTAAATTACAGTGACCAGAGACATGTCCAGGTCCCAAACAACTTTTACATGGATTCTCGCTGAGTCGCCTCTCTACATGCAGCTTAATGAGAATCTCTGGAAGCCTGCTGCGTGAAAAATCAACCCAAAATTGGTCTTTAAATTTAAAAAAAATGAGAGGCAACATACAGTATTTTTGAACCCAGCTGTTCACTTGATGGGTGTTTTACAGCATTCCCGTTTGCACGCCACAATGCCCTTTTAATCAATAGTTTTACAGAGAGACTGAAAAAAACTGTGATCGGAAAGGTGTGGTTTTCAAAGCAGATCCTTGACCTCTGTGAGCGGGAGCTTTCCAGCTAGCCCGGGTGCTCATCAAGCTCCTCTTCCTCCTCTATCTAATCCTGTCAGAGGACTTTAATTTACTGCCCAGAGTTCCCTCACACAATTTCTTTAAAAGTACATTTTATGAGACCGCAAGTCCATTTCATTGGGGGCCCATGTGCTGTAAATCCTATTTGCAAAGCGTCAGATGGGGGTTGCATTAACATGACGAAAGTGGCCGTCTGCAGGCCTGGGCCTATTATCACCTCCTGAAGCATTTTGAAGGTTGACAACTCGTGTCCGCCTAAAAACGTGTAGCTGCGGCCTATGAGGCGGAAGGTAAAAACGGCTTGGTTACGCAAATTAGATGCTGACAGCGAATCGATATCCCAGCTTCCATTCTTGGTCTGCAGCTTTTATGTTGTTTTAGCAAAGTTCAAAAGGATGGAGGCTTCAAAGAGCAGACGAAAGTGCACATTTATTTAAAGCTGCTAGTGAACGCAGGCTTTTAATGGTGCGTTTAGGTGGCCCAAACAGTTTCCTGCTATTTTCTATCAGATCTATTCCACAGGTGAGCTGTTCTTCGATCCTCCAGTGTCAGACAGATACAATTTTTCCAAATCAAAATTCACATCAGACAGTCTTTTTTTTTTTTTCTTCCAGCCACTTGGCCACTCCTTTCATGTGTCAGCACAGGCAGCCATACAGTAGCTGTCAAAGTTCTTGTCATCATACTTTCCACAGTCTTTTGATGAGGTGCTTTTACCATATGGCTATTAAACAGAATCCAGGTGTGGCAAGTTTCTGAAGTTTCTTCAAAGCAGCAATTTGCCCCGCAGCACACACACACACACACACACACATTTGTGATAAATTTCTTCTCTGCAACTGATGAGGAATAAAGGCGTTCAGGGAGGAAACTTTAAAAGACTCTACTATTTAAAAGTTAGCAAAATGCCTTGTTATAAAGACACATCTGTTCACATCAACATTATTTTACTTGTGTTTTTGCTTCTTTGTTTGGTGTTTGGTCACATGCAATTTTCAGAAATAACTTCTTATTCCAAGCTCCCAAATTTCATTCCAGAATTTGAAACTAACCCAAATGTTGCAGTTCCTCAAATAACCACTAGAGTCTGGTTTCGAAAAGGAACTCCTACTATTAAAAGGCCCAACATTTCATCCAAAATTAAGGTTGCACAGCTTGGTTCCGGCATCTTCTTTGCTTTTGCCCTAATTTCTATTCAGGACAATTGGTCAAGGTTCGGCCTGGTTTAACTTTCAATGCTATGCTATGCCTTGTGTCTATAGCCCAAAAATGGTTGTAGAAACATGTGTAGCAAAGAATTTTGAACATGGAAGCCTGAAACAGCATTTACATAGACTTCTAATTAAAGTGGTCAAATGAACGTGCGTTGCAGAGTTTGGTGTAAATGTAGCTTGATTAACAGCTTCTGTTATGAATAGCCAGTGGAGATAAAGCCAGGACAGGGAAGTCTCAATCAAATCCAGAATGATCAGTTGCTCTAATAATAATAAACTACCTAAATATCACAAGAAGAATTTAAGACGCTCCCTTAATGAGAACAATGGGACAGAACCCGTAACCCTTGTGCCATCCTAGGCACTTTGACGTTGGGAGTTGGGTCATTTAGACCCACTAGACAGTGCTCTGAACCTTTTTTCTTCAATGATTTGTGAACCTCACTCGTGTCCATGGATTACATGAAATCTTTCCACCTTTATCATGGTAGGAATAACACGTCAATGTAATGGTGGGGTCATCCAAGATAGCACAAAACATATTTTTTTACAATTATAAACTTCAAACTCAAAATCTAACTTCTACACCTGTAGGTAGGTGACAAATCATGAAACTTTTTTTAACAGATGTAAAAGAACACAATGCAGTTTAGTCACATTGTTTTAAAACACCTTCACATAAAACATCAGACATTTGACGTACTACATAATTTTTCTTTTGTCACCAAAGAAAAACTTTAATAATTCAGACTTTTTGTCCCAGCAACAGTGACATTGAAATAGCCCTTTTTTACATCAAGTGAGATTGTAGTCTAATTAGATGAGCAAATCCCTGGATTATTACTGTTCTAATGTTTGTTTTTTATTTTGAAAAGCATTTTGTGAGCTGTAACATCATTAAATTCCTAATCAGTACTGGCAAATATGTAATCAGGCTTAAAATGTCTTTCTTGTGCTGTACTGCAGGTAAGTTGAGAATGAATTTGGAGACAAAGGGGACACCCCAAGCCAGCAATCAAAACTTTTTAAACTGCTGTCTGGGCAAGTTTACAGTGGTAACCTTCCAACGCGTGAAAGTATTTACATAAAGGATTCAGGCTTGGTTGGAATATTAATTATTGATGCGAACTCTAATGAATGATTTATAACCAAAGCCAATCAAAAGCTGCTGTCTCCTACTGCCACCAGACGGATATTATATATTTATAACTCAAGGACATGCTGTCATTGTTTGAGCCAACATACTTAAACCTGGGCTGCAGACGAGGAACCCTCTTTCACTACTGTTCTGAGAAAAAAAGCAGCTAAAAAAAAGATTACGATGTTAAATGTGTGCTAATGTTGTATCTAAACTTTTGAATACAAAATAATGGATGCTTTGCATAGATTGCAAGAGTTAAAATGCAGTGCATAAATTACAGTCGGCAACAAGACTTTTTGTTCCTTAGAAATTGTGAACTCAAATCTGCATGGTGGACTGTGATCAAATGTAACATCTTTTGCCATTTAAAGAAACACTTGGATGGAAAAAAGTTAAGTCATGAGTACTTAAGATGGAAATTATAGTATAACTAGGAACATTGACGCATATGAAGACCAGAAATTATTGCTGTGCAACGGATCGTAAAGCGAATACAAGACAACAACAACAACAAAAAACAACTTTGAACAAAGTCAAAAGTTTAACATCATCCAAAAGATTCTTGTTTTTTTTATGAAGCAAAATTTGAACAATTGCATCATTGGCAATAATAGAAATGTGTAATGGATATGTGTGTTGGGGGGGTGGAGGTTTGTTCGACAATCTCAATATGATTAGTATAATAACTATTGCTATGTCCCTAAAGCCTAATTTCCAATGTTACGGTATGGTCTGGTATGGAACAGTTAATTCAGGGGAGCATTTCCACTCAAAGTTGGACTGTCACAGCTCACGTGAGGTGTAGACCAAATCCGTAGCTTTGCATCTTAGTAGTGTAACTAAAGCAAGAGTTAAGCTATCAACAACAATAGAGGAAATTTAATTTTGGTTGACAGAAGATTGCGGGTGGCAAAGAGGAAAGTGCTGGTTTGGCCCTTTCTTTTGTCATATTTACCTTCCGTAGATCAACAAGTTTTGTCATGTGGCAACAGTAGCAGTTGGATTCAACAGTCTGTTCCATTTTTCTATGGACCAACATTCTAAGGTGCCCAAATATGGTTCGGTCTAGCTTAATGGGTCCATTTTGTAAAGGATACGTTCAAAATACTGATCCATGGAAACCAGTGAAGATCACATATCATTGAAGGAAAAAGGTTTAGCGGACTGTCTAGTGGGGTCTAGATGACCCCACTCCATATGTTAAAGTGCTTAGGATAGCACAAGGGTTAAGCCTTACTCAAATGCACACATACTAGCCGTTGAACTGTATAAGTACTGTGGGTTTTTTTGGTTGGCGGGCCTAGGAAGGGTTTACACCACTTTGACATTTAGTACAAAACCTCTTTCAACTGTAAATGGTTGACATGCGCTAGTGTCAGGTAGCGACAGTCCAAAGTGAACACCATATGCTAAACATCTTTTCAAGAATTCCTGACAGAATGTCACATGCATTTTATAGTATTTCTTTGCTGCCCAGTAAAAGTATTTTAGTATTTCATAGTACACTGCACTATGTACTAGGAATTTCAGATTTAATGTGTGGAAGTGGCAATAAAGTACTTTTGCAGGTCTCCTTTTCGATTTATAAAATCCTTTTTGGATTTAGAGATGTAAACAAAATGAGATGAATTAGTTACTGAAAGAGGCAATTTTTAGTTCTCGGCTGATTATTTAAATCTTAATCGACCAAACACAAACTTAGGAGGAGAAGATCAAATATGTAAAATATTTTCATTAGAGCAACAAAACCTTTCCTTAATTAAAAAGGGTATCACTTTAATGATCCCATCACTCAGTGATGGATATGTTTGGGTTATCAATCTAGAACATTTTTAAAATAAAAGTAAAATATAAAATTACTCACAGGAATAAACCTGACATTGAAACATTGTATCGCAGCACAGAAGACTAAATATCTGAAAAAGATTGGGTTTGATACAGATCCAAATATAAGTGAAGGCAAGGTCAATAGTTTCATTACTAAAAAGTGAGACAAGAAGAGAAATCCAACAAATTCAAAACTAATTGGTGTGCTCTGGACTTTTTATCTTCAAAGACTGACCTTTTGACCCTTCAAACTCAATAAATGGCTTTTCATTTTTAACCTCATAAAATAAACATTATTAAATGTGATATAATAAAACCGCACAAAAACATGTTAAGCTTTTCTTTAACATATATTTTTGTATTGTTAGAATTCAATCATTGTGTAATTAATGAATACAATTTTTGATTAAAACAAATTGGAGTTAGACCCTAACAGTGAGAGAATGCTTTTGGTATTTTATGATGAAAGAGAGACACAGAAGAAAGGTAGCACGTTGCAGTGGAAGTACTGGGAAATAGGTTTAATTGCTTCAAAGTGACTCAGTGTCCCACGAGACTGAAGGAAAAAGTGATTGTGGCAAATTGATCGTCTCTCTCGGAATTAACCCCACTCTGATTGGTGCAATTGTAATTGGAGGTCAGAAGGGTTACTGTACACGATGTACGACGGATCATTATGAGCCTCACAATTTACATAGGAAATTAATTTCTATGAATGAGGTTCTACAACGTGCGTGTTCATGGGCTGGTAATCAGACTAGATTCCTCTACGAGGGGAAAATGAATGAAGTGCACTCGGCATAGATAATAAACTCTAAACATAAATGTTGAAAATTGAATAATTCAGAAGAATCAGCAGTACTCATCTCTGTTGCCTCACATAAATATTTTCTAGCTAACTGGCCCTCACTGTACATCATTTTGTTTTTAGTCTAAGAGTGTCATGATTTTGAATTTGCATCTCAATTTGCAGATAAAATCCTGATCAAGGTCTTGCTTTTAAAATTGCTTTCTTAAGACACAAATCTTTTTCCTGGCCAAAGTGTTGGCTATGTATTATTGACACCGAAATGATATGATTGATTGACCTTAAGTAACCTATTCCCTGCACCATTCCCTGCACTATAAAAGCCTAAACCTTTTACAAAAGAACACTGCACATTATAATCTGGAGTGTCTCTTATATGGAATACTTCTGATTGTATTTACTGATGTGAAAGCCATTTTAAGTGGTAGATGGAAAATCTATCCTAAAAGTGATGCATAATACACAGATTTTAATGTGATATTTTATCATATGCGCGATGTAAAAGCTATAAACTGGTGGTACATGCATTAAAAGTCTGCTAGACAGACATGGAATGGTCATGGAAACCCACAAATTAGCGCATACATCAATTGCATAAGATTTATTTAATAGTTCTACATATACAGTTCAATATAAAGTACGCATAAACTGTGTAATTCTGAACCGACCCCCCAGAAAAGATTTTTTTCCCCCCTCCGACTAAAATTTTCAACATTTCAAAACCAAATTCACATAAAGACACATCAGCCGAAACCCTCGACAGATAACTGTTCACATCGACGGATGACAAACACAAGAAACACTCATGAATTACAGTACAGACCAAAAGTTTTTACACACCTTCCCATTCAAATGAATGGAAAGCCAACATGTCTAAAGTTTTGGACGGTGGTTTGTTTACATGTTACTCCCAAGGTTGGGAGTTAGTGTGGTCACAAAAGTGTTGGTTTCATTATTATCAGTCTGTTTTTTGTAACCCTTGTGCTATCTTAGGCATGATATCACATGAAATCTTTCCACCTTTATCCACCTTTTTCATGGTAGGAATAACACGTCAATGTAAGGGTGGGGTCATCTAAGATAGCACAAGGGTTAATGTGTTGCAAACAAAGTTGGAAGTTACCATGTGAATACAGGTAATGAAGTCTGACTGTCTGATGGACTTATCTCATTTTTATTTTTAATGTGCCTTTTAATTTAGTGCACCTTACATATGACAAGTTTAAAAATAGACCATTCATTGACAGTGTGCCTTGTAATCCAAGGCACTCTATATTGTAGAAAATACGGTAAATGCAGTGCCAGACATTCTCAGGGCCATAGTATAAAATCCCCCTTTTTTTTTTCAATTCCTTTAAAACTAATATTTTATTACCCACAAAATATACACAAAAAAATCTAAATTTGAAAAAAACTGGTTTATATATATTTATGTTTATAAAGTTTCTAAATATGAGAAAATTTATTTAAAAAAAATACCTAAACAGCAACAAAAAGCAGAAAATTCCAACCCAAATAGATGTCTACTGAGCCCAACCTTTAAAATCTGAATTGGTCACAAACCTAAAAGTACCAGATGTTTCCTGTTCCGCTTGAGGATTCATGTTCACCACGTTGAATCCAATAGGCAACATTAAGTACTATCAGTCCAGTGTATATAGGTTTATTGTGGCTGAATAGCTCCCGCCCAGCCACAACATCATGTCAGGAGGCACTTACCACTACAAACCTGGGGATTTAGTGATCTCGTGACCCTACTCTTGCCAGCCAAGACCCTGCATTTTCTGTCATCTGCTTTGTTGGAATTGATTTGAGGTTCTTTTCTCCTGATAGTGACCTCCACCGTTCACCTAAGGCCTTCTCTCCTTGCACACAAATCAATGATTTCATGAGCACCTTCTAGTCTTTGTTTAAGGGGCCTATATCATGTAAAATCAACTTTTTTGACCCCTTAAGTATATCATAATGTTTATTCCTCACGAAAAAAAAAAACAAAGCGGTATTTGATATGATCTGTTCACGCAACTATTCCTCTAAAAACTTGCGCTCCCAAACCACGAAAACAAGTGGGTTCTTACAATGTAACAAAGATAAGTAAGAACAACCCCTTTCAGGAAGAGTCTGCGATGCCAGCACCGCCCCAAGGCTAACACACACACACAAACACACAAACTTTCTCCTAGCAGTGATCTGCAAAAACTCTTTCCTTTTATATGCACAACATGCACATCTATCTTTGCAATTTGGATGTTGTTTGTTTTCGTGCGAGAGAAATAGACACGTCCTTGACGCCATGAAATCGGCGGCACCCATGAAGAGCGAAAGGCGGAGCCTCAGAGACTGAGTCATCACACTTCTGGGTAGGAAAATGCAAAAATAACTCGTTTTTCATTTAAAAATAATAATTCTTTAACGTGTCAATAAAATAAAAAAGATACCAAAATGCAAAAGATTTAAAAAAAAAACTTTAATCTTTCAAAGTAAGAAAGAAACAAAGCAGTTACTATGTCACGCACACATGAACACATATAGCAAACGTGTGAAACAATGTTACATCTCAAACTTTTCTAGACACCCCATTGTGATGACAACTGTGTCTTCTGAGAGACAAGATGTGGTAAAGACTAGATGTTTCAAAATTATAATGGTCATTTTAATGATGCATTTGTAGTGATGATGTGTTATGTTGCATAAAAACAGAAATTCACTGACTGTACGTGGCGTATACAACTTTTTTTTTAAAAACACAGCTTTAGTTATGTTTTTTCAATTGTAGTGTGAAAATGTTTTCCCATAAAAGTTATGTTGCAGTTGGGAAAAAAAGGAAGCTCCTCTCCAACATCTTTTCGGATGTTTTTTCTGCATTCCTTTGCATCTTTTAGATGAATGTATTTTGAAGTAATGTGAAGCGTCCATACACTACAGTTTGTTCAGCATGTTACAATTACACACCAGATGGCCTTAGCAGCATGCCAGAGGAAAACGTAAGTAAGGGGATTTCACAGTAAGACATTACACTATCAATCTCTTTCAGAATTCCTGCTGCAATTCATAAATCAATAATTCTCCATCATCTGAAGTCACAGTGCAAATTGCAACACGGCACGGTTTTCAGCGCAAATTGGAGTTCAAAGGCTTTGCATATTCCAGAGAATTACATAAGCTAGTGCCTCTGCCGGCTTAGCCTCAATCTCATGATGGTGCTCAAACCTTTTCTGAGGGATCCCGCCTGAAGTGGGGGCTATCTGAAGTGGCTTTGGCAGCTGCTGCAGGAGCCTAGGTACCCATTGCAAGAGATAGAGAGAGACCCATTGTTGAAGAGTTGGCCAACATTTCTTGCTAGGTTTGCCTGGACATGCTCCCGACATGATTTGGCCCTGCAGTGAGCTTCTCATTTCGGTTGGCTTACAATGTTTGTCTGTGGTGAGATGACAAGCCATTAATGTGGATAAATGGCAAACTAGTTTGCAAAGATTTTCTGTTAAAAGTTCCACTCCGATCATCTCTGAATCTATTGTAAAAGTGTTCCCAGTGGTCTTTTAATTATAAATATGCCAATTTTAGGACAAAGTTTCTGCAGAGTGGCAGTAGTTTATTAGAAATTCGCCTCTGAGTAGTGGGCGGGACTGTTGACATGTAGCAATACCCGCCCTCCCTTCCCATCACCCATATTAGAGCTCTCTTGCCTCGTTTCCACTGAGCGGTACGATACAGTATAGTCTTGAATTTTGAGCATTTCCATTATAAAAAAGACGTATTAAGCCGTCCCATTTTGTGGATTTTTGAGAGGAAACGCTCACCTGACTTGTCTGAACTGGACGGGAGTGCTCAGGCTTCTGTTTACACTCTCTCCCACTAGCTTACAGCCCCCTCACACCCCCAAACCTAACATTACCACTGCAACAAAAATGGCAAGCAATATTGGAGCTGTCCAGCCGTACTGTTTTAAACCAGATGCCAGGTCAAATGAGGGAAAAGAAGACATACATAGATTTAGTCATCTACTAGTGGATGCAGGGTACTTGGGCGTACTTTCTACGTCACAAATACAATGTTTTTTTTAAATAGCATTTTATCATCTGCTCATAATGATTTGAATAAAAAAAAAAACTCAGGCAATTTCAAACTTACTTTCTTAATATTTATTCTCCATCTTCAGAAAAAAAGCCACAGGAACAAGTGGCATTCAGAATCCGTTGTGGCATTGTAGTTGGGTGTAATTGCAAGCATGAGCTTTGTATATAAGTGTTTCTAAAAACAGCATCAGAAATAAGTCATCACTCAAAGCATGGTCACAAGTGACCACCATGTAGCAAAGGTAGATGCTGCAGTGATTGTTGCTAGGGAAATGTCTGCAAATCCATTTTCTGGAAAGCAATAATTCCTAGTCTTAAATCAGCATGAAGGTTCACTCTTTAAAAATGTGATGTATTTTTCCAGTGCACTTACTACGGAAGTCATTGTTCCAAGATG
This sequence comes from Oryzias latipes, assembly GCF_053564925.1. Lineage (NCBI taxonomy): Eukaryota > Metazoa > Chordata > Actinopteri > Beloniformes > Adrianichthyidae > Oryzias > Oryzias latipes. The sequence goes on from NC_136254.1 coordinate 19,680,952, forward strand.
GAGTGATTTAGAAAATTGGGCATTTTTCTGACCCCCAAACATGTAAAAAGCCAATGTGCTGAGTTCTGGGAATACCACTAACATGTAACTAAAAAGAGAATTATATTCAAAAACCTAAAGTAAGGTCATTTATTTATATTTCTGTGTTGAATACGTAATGTTAATACGTCTGCTTAGTTGTCAGATTTACATTCCATAGGAAGCAATAACAATGTGCTTCTGATTATAATTTGAAAACCGTTGCTCTTCTTCTATCCCCCCTGAAATAACTTTATTTAACAGCACTTTTTGTTCCAAGGACGCTCAGAGCCCTTGTTGTCAGGAAGTCTATGAAAGGCCAAACAGGCCGCAGGGGTGTGTGACAGGATTGGTTGTCTCAGCATTCAGACTCATAACCATGACTATTGAAAACAGGTGGTTAAAACTGTTTTTTATCATCTTAGAAATCTGGCAAGGATCCGCCCACTACTCTCTCTTTAATTATTAATTTAGAGATGCTAATGCATGCTTTTATCATGAGTAAAGTTGATTATTGTAACGCCCTGCTTCCTGATCTTCCAAAAACCAACATTAGGAACCTTCAAATTCTCCAAAATTCTGCTGCACGAGTTCTCACAAAGACCAGGAAGCGAGCTCACATCATCCCAATTTTAAAATCCCTGCATTGGCTCCCCATATGCTTCAGATTTTATTTTAAGATACTTTTAACTGTTTTTAAATGTCTTAATGGTCTTGCGCCTTCTTATTTATCAGATCTTTTAGTAAAGTATGAACCCTCGGGGACCCTGAGATCCTCTGGCACTGGTCTGTTAACCATTCCGATGGTAAAAACCAAAACCTATGGAGAGGCTGCGTTTCAGCACTATGGCCCAAGTTTATGGAACAGTCTGGCAGAGGACCTGAGAGCCGCAGAGAGCATTAATGCTTGTAAGAAAAGGCTAAAGACCCATGTTTTTAACCTGGCTTGTAGCTAATTTTTTTCTACTTTTATTAATTTATTTATCCATTTTATCTTGTTTTATGAACTTGAACTAGATTTTTAACACGTTATTTTCATTTACCTTATTTCAATGTTTTATTGTTTTTATCAATATGTTTTATTTTTTCATTTTCTTTTTCATTTTTTATTTATTTATTTATTTTCCAGTGCTTCCTCAGTTGAGACCTCTTCCTCTGGGTCGGATGCTGTTCAGCCACTGCAGCTCTAGATGGGAACCTGCATCACTGCTTAGCTCTGGTGGAGTGATCCCCGCCTGTGATGCTGCATTTGGCTGTCTATGCGGCTGTTCACAGGGGAGGTTCCAATTATTTCTATTTCTATTTCTCATTGTCTTTCCCCATCAGTTGGGGGGTGGGAGGGTTGAAATGAGTGGGGGGCTAGGTATGGGGAGGGGGGCCCTATTTCTTAATTTTTGTGCTTATTTTTATCCGTCATGCTTGTTTTTATATTTTGTTGTGATTTAATGTAAAGCACTTTGTGTTATATTTAGTGCTTTACAAATAAAGTTTGATTTGATTTGATTTAATTTGATATTGTGCATGGGCTTTTAAGGATCAGCAAATTTTTGTGTGTTTTTGTTTTTTTGCTTTTAACCCTTGTGCGATCCCATGATCCCACCCTTACATTGATGTGTTCTCCCTACCATGACAAAGGTGGATAAAGGTGAAGAGGATTTCATGTAATCTATGGACACCAGTGGAGATCACAAATAATTGAAGAAAAAAGGTTCAGCGGACTGTCTTGTGGGGTCTAGATGACCCAACTCCCAATGTTGAAGTGCCTAGGATAGCACAAGAGTTATGGGACTTTTAAAGCAAGCAGCAGTGGATGCAGTTTACTTTTTTACAGACAAAAGTATAGCTTATGTTTTGTATTAGAGTATGAAGAGTATAGACTCTTCATTTGTATCTCAAAGTCTATACTCTGCTGCGACATTTTGTTCTGGTAAAACATCCAAAGAATCTGTTGGCTTTGCTACATTACACTGTTGCAAAATGTATTATCTGATGGATTTACTCTTCAGAAATGTGGCATATATATAAACAAAACATAAACTCTGCTTTTTTTGTTGGCTGTGGCACACACGTTGAGTGGCCAACCTCTGATTGGAAGGTTGCAGATTCAATATCTTCCTTGCCTGCCTATGTGTTCTATGTGTCCTAAGTGTTCTTGGGCAAGACACTCAACCATTGCTCATGAGGCTTAAGGTTAACGCCTTTTATGGTAGCGGATTCACCATCAGTGTTTGTAAATAGATAAATAAATAAAGTGCCACATATGTTGGCCTATAAACCATTCACTATTTTAAAAGGTTTAACTTTTGTGAATTGTTTATATTTCAATAAAAAATGTGGATTTTAGATTTAATTGGGTTTTTATTTGGAACAGAAATGATAACTCATGTTGTTCTTTTGTGACATCGAGTACTGACAAACACACCAGCCACTTTATGAGGCACAGCTGTCCAACTACTTGTTAATGCAAATTTCTAATCAGCCAATCAAATGGCAGAAACTCAATGCTGGTATTCGGATATGGGCAAAACGTTCTGCTGCAGTTTTACCTTTCAGCATATTTCTTCAGGGGTTGCCACAGCGAATTCAGGTTCACAGATTAGTACAGGTGGTTTGGCAGAGATTTTCTTGCCGGATGCCCTTTCTGACACAACCCTGTATTTTATCCTGGCTGGGGGGCACAGGGGGATCCAGACTGGGGCCCCCTTTTGGCTACATAGGTAGGCAGTAGTGTAAAGGGTGTTGCCCAACGACCAATTGGATGGTGTCCTTGCGCACCAATTGATTATTTTTAGAATGTAATTTGTGCTAAAAAGGACGGAACACTGCCGTAAAGTTTAGCCTTTGGTTGTTTCATTTGTCATAAATTAATAATTAACAGTACTTTTAACAAAAACTAAAAAAACTTTTTTCATTTTGGAAAATAAATGAAATAATAATGAAACAATTCCTTTAGAGTTTTGTTCCCTACATGTCAGTAAAGCAAACACCTTTGCACTGTTTTGTTCCCAGTGCCTTTGATAACATTAAACTGATGCACCATTTGGCTTGTGTTGGCCCTCTCTAAAGGAAAAAAAAAACACGTGGTTAGGATTGTCATGGTTTACAGAGCCTCTGTCATCGCCCTTTGCCTGGCATATGTTATCTGCAGCCACAGCTGCATGGCATCAAAAACAGAATATCCCCATCTGCTGATCCAGTCATGCACTCCTTTCTTTCCATCCCTCTCACACTCCAAAGCTACCCGATGCGCCCAGCAGAGGGGCTAACCTGCTACAAACATGGCTGCACCACAACGCTGGCAGGCGACAAAGCCACTCCATTCCAGGTCTGCGCTGATGTGCCATGCAATCTGCGTTGACTGGCTGATGGTTGAACTTAGTTCTACTCCCTGCTGCCAACAGGATAGGCCCATTCTGAGGCTGCTTTAGAGACGTGCCAGTGTTCCCACCAACCTTTGAATGGTCATGAGAGCATGGTGCCAAAATGATTGGTGCTCTTTGGAGTTTGCCAAATAGTTGGTCTATTGTTGGTGTGGATGCCCACTCCAAGTGACTGAGATTTGCAACTATATAATATTTATTTAATATGACGCAGTGATGAAACAAGGGAAGAATTTAGACATCTATAAATTACATCAGAATATTGTTTTTTCACATCTGCTAGAAATAGAGAAATAATTTCAAACAGTGTGTTTTTTAATTCTGTGAAAGTTATAGTCAAGAGAAAATAAAGGTCTTGTCAAACTTTTACTTTTGTGACTGTGATTGTGCCTTCTTAGTTTAGTTAAGGGCAACTTGATAGCCCAGTTGGTTAAGCATAGGACTGGTACCTGGGAAATTAAGGTTTGATTCCCAGGGTAGTGTAATGAACTCCATTCACTGCTGGTCTTTGGGCAAGACCGTGCTACTCCCTAACTCTGCAGCCACAAGGGGGCCCAAGTCTGGATCCCCTTTTGCCGGCCCCCAGCCCAGATAAAAAACAGGGTTGGGTCAGGAAGGGCATTCGGTATGAAAATCCCTGTCAAACCTGTGAGAAGCTGATTCGCTGTGGCAACCCCTGAAGAGATAAGCCAAAAGGTGGACAACTTGTGTAGATGTGTTCTGTTATTGACACATTATTGGTTTTGGTTGTGTTTATTGATGTTTTTGAGAGATACACGGCGCTCTGTCAAAATGTTTGGTTGGGTGTTACTGTGAAAATGCTAACATGACTGACATTTAGGGATGTCGGACTGTGTTTTTTTTTCTTTATGTGCTATTAACAAGGTAGTCACAGTCATGTTTGTTTTAACTTTATCGTGTTGAAAACAAAGTTGGGAGTTAGAGGTATCATGGATACGCTAACGCGGCTAACATGTTGCTGTGACGGACTCTGTTTTTTTTACGTGTTACTAGCAAGGTTGGGAGTTAGCATAGTCACAATAATGTTCGATTTAGTAATTTTAGTCTGATGTTTTTGGATGTTGCAAACAAGGCAGCGAGTTTAATGTATTGTGTATATGCTAACGTGGCTACCGATTCATACTCGGCTATTGTGCAGCGTGTTACAAACAAGTTCTAGAGTTACTGTGAGCGAAGTTAATTAAGTCTTATCTCTGACTCCTTTGTCTCATCTAATGCACCTTATAGTTCGGTGCGCCTTATATCTGAACATATGTTCGCAAAGAGAGCATCCATTGACAGTAAGCCTTATAAACGGTTGTGCAGACATAAATGGTAAGTAAGCACATTTTAACACACGTGCAAAATTTCAACATTTAAAAAAGGACTCTGCTCTACAAACCTGCAAGTATACCCACGGCAAAAGATAATACTAAAAAGCAATACAGATTTATTGTTAAAAATAAGCAGTACAAAAAATAAAATGTTCCAATTAGAAAAAGATAAAAGAGCTTCTTTCCCTGCTTTGCTATATTACAATGTTTCTGAGAAATAAATGCACATCATCAACAAAAAAACAGACATAAAAAGCCTTCTAGATTGGAACTATTATTAACACAGGGGATCTGTGGTGAAGAGGAAGTCGCCAGGTTGTTCCCCGACTAATCATGGCCCAATTCCAACTTTGTTGCAAGCAAAACAATGGACTAATAAAATTATTTAACAGGAAATAATCCACTTAGGAAGGGCGAACGTGGGTCAATTGGAAAAGAAAATCAGGTGAAAGATAGAAAGGAAGAGAAGAAGAAGAAGGGAATGTAACAGAGGAAGATCCTCGGCGACTGCAGAAAAGCCAGAGCCTTTGGGGACCCAGTGTGTACAAGGCAGCAATTATACTTGATGAAGTGCCTTCCCCCTGCAGTCCCCTTCAGCAGTCATTTCCCTACAGTGCATTCCATGCCACAGCCGCATACATCTTTCTGCTGCAGAAGATCTCATTAACAACCAATAGATGGGATGCCACTTATCTTTATCAAACATATGCATAAGTGCCCTCTTATAATGCTACGTCCCTTTTCTCTACATATCTCTCTTCAGATGCATTGTCTTCCAACCAAATCAGTTCTGTTTGGCAATAGATAACTGGTTGATTCCTTCAAAATGGAAACAACTTTCTACATTACTAAGCAAACGGCGGGTTTTTTCCGTTTCTCCAAGTCAGACGGATCGTGTGGGAGATCATTGACACTACAGAAGGGGTAATTATTTTGATGAAACTGTGGAAAAAGCAATAAAAAATGAAAATGAAAAGTCTTTGAGCCATTTTGACATTACTTAATAAACAGTTAAGTGGGCTGAGTGTCACTTATTTTGTGCCCTAGCTTATGCGGACGTGAAAGAAATGACTTATCAAAAATACTAGCCATACATTAGGACACCAGGGTAATATCTTAATCATCTAGTTTAAATCATCCTAACCCTTGTGCTATCCAGGAACGTTTGGAGTTGGGTCATCTAGACCCACTAGACAGTGCGCTGAACCTTTTTTCTTCAATGATTTGTGATCTTCACTGGTGTCCATGGATTACATGAAATCTTTCCACCTTTATCCACCTTTGTCATGGTAGGGAGAACACGTCAATGCAAGGGTGGGGTCATCTAAGATAGCACAAAGGTTAATCTGACATCTTTTTACCAGCATTTATTTGTATGTTGTGCACAGCAGGTGTTTCTGATCCTACAACCAGTTCCAGAGTTGGAAGCTAACACCAGTTTACCAAAGATTGCAGTTCTTCAAATGACCACTGGGGGCAGGTTAAACTGAAAGAAGAAAACTATTGATGTCATCAGTTTAACCCTTGTGCTATCTTAGATGACCCCACCCTTACATTGACGTGTTCTCCCTACCATGACAAAGGTGGATAAAGGTGGAAAGATTTCATGTAATCCATGGACACCAGTGAAGATCACAAATCATTGAAGAAAAAAGGTTCAGCGCACTGTCTAGTGGGTCTAGATGACCCAACTCCCAACGTTAAAGTGCCTAGGATAGCACAAGGGTTAATGTGTTTTCCCTTATCCTAATATTCAAAAAATGTTAGTTAAATCTTTTAAACTTTAAATTAGCAACAAATTGATTTTGCCAAAAAATGTCATAACAAAACCATAAACACCACTGGCAACGCTTTTACAAAATATGATTGGAGTAGAACTTGTCTAATACCAAATAGGTAATTTACCTTATAGTATTTTCTCACTGATGTAGTAGATTCTACTTATCGGGGATAATTAACACTTGGAATCTCTAAAACATAAAATTTTCACAAGTGCTGTTCAATCTTTGAGAAGCCTGGTCCATTTTGCACTACTTTTGAATTTGCTTTGACAGTTGCGTCATATTAATAGTCACAACGAGGACCCTTTTATTTTAGTAATTGATTTTTCAGGAGGCGATTATAGCTGACTTTGAGGGCCACATGAAGGCAGCAGTTTTATTTTTTAGTTACATTAATGATTTATCTCAGATTTTATAGCTTCATACAAAAAAATATCCCTGCAAGATCCTCCTTTAAAAATGAAAAAATAAATAAATAAAACACTCATAGGCACTGAGCAGATACTTCATATTCAGGTGTGCCACATTCATGCAGATCCCTCAGAAAGAAATAGATGTTTTTGCCCCTTCCAAAAGAATATTTCTACTCCCAGTGCAAACTTATCATACACCTTTCATCTTCTCTTGTTACTATACTCACCTCTCTCCTGTCTGTCTCACCTCTTCTCCCTTTTTCCATTACGTCCACCTCTTCTCTCTTGTCACTCATATGCTCGGTCTACAAAGGTACCCAAATGCCTCAAATCTTCAGCGCTGATCTCCTCCAGCAAAAAGGGGTGACCCACGTGGGATCTACCTCACTAATCACTGCCTGAAACCACTCAGGGTTCACAGGCCGAGAGATAAAGACAGCCGCAAGCTTTACCGAGCTTTAGCAGGCCTCAGTGGCTGTCTCTGCCGGGAATGACAAGCTCGACTGTTACCGAGGTGAAAAATCGCCGCCGGCCAACCTATTCCAAACTACCTTTCCATCTTTCTATCAGACTGTCAGAAAAGTTCCAACGCAGTCTGAACAGGAACAAAGGAGTGTCACCTCTTAGCTGGCGTGGCTCCGCGGGCTAACACGGCTCTTAGTCTGCATGCAGAATAATTATCCACTTTTTTCTATGTTTATTGTTTTTATTATCGTTTATCCCCCCCCCCCTCAACGAAATGAGAAAAAAAAAACTAACTCTCAGTGATAAACAATGAACATTGGATCTCAGAGAGTGAGCTTCGCATGGTTGCGTCGAATCAGCAATTAGCCATTTCATTAGCATTCATTAACATTTCATTTAATTGTGCATATTGGAGCAACAGTACAGAAGGTGAAGGCAGATGTTGCATTTTCCTACTGACCCGTGAACACACATGAATGCATTACAGTGCCTCACTAATGGCAGCTGCTGTTTGTGTATGTCATCAGTGAACACCAGCAAATCTGCTCTTTGACTTTTTAAGTTTCAAAATAAGCTAAAAAAACACGGACAATTGCAATAATAATAGTAGCAAACTTGGGATGCTACAGTTCTTCAGAGGGTAGTGTCAGGAACAGCATTCTACATAAAACTTTATAGACACATCAAAAAGCTCAAAGGTGAAAATTGATTTCTTGATAGATGAATGAATATGATGATACATTATTTTTTAAGCATTTTAGGGGTTGGGAGGGAAATGTCACCCCAAACTCTCAGCACACCCAGACTTGACCCCTTTCGAAATTCTATCTGCACCCATAGTAGTGCTGGCCCCATTTCACCAACCTTCTGGATTAGTAGAAACTAGTTACAGTAGATTTGCAGAGTTGTCTGATTGTACGTGTGCAATGGTGTTTGTTGGTCCTTGCCACTGACAGAACAAAGGCAGTAAGTACAAAAGATGAGCTGGAGGATCTATTAATTTCTTCGCAAGCTTGGCCATTACGAAGGTAAACGCTGACATTTCAGGCAGCGTGTTATTTTGACTGACTGCCTATTAAAGGGTGTAATGCGGCGCGCAAATGTATACTTCAAGCCTCAGTGCCTTACCAATGGGCAGGGAAAGCAAGCGACTCAATCTACTGGTTTTTATTTAGCAAGGTCACTCAGGACATTAGGAGCTTTTGGAGAGAGGAAGTGTAGAGTCCTTCCTGAACACACACACACACAGGGACATGGACACCATCGCCAACGCCGTTCTCTGCAAATCTCTGAATTGCAGGCACTATTAAGGGCCTGTCTCCATTTACAGAATATTGGTTGTGTTTATAGAGCAGAGGAGTTGTAAATCCCCTGTTATGACTGCTCATCAGCCTCTAACAAAGGGACCGGCTCTGTATTCACTTGCTTTCTGACAACTTGCTTAGACACCAAAGCCGGTAACAATGAAAGTGGGAACTGAGAAATGTAAATAAATCTAATTGTCACTCTTGGAGAACACCAACAATAATGGCGCACAGAATTATAATTGGCCTTTTCTGAGCCACTGCTAGTGTGACGGTGTAGAACCGTCAGCTGCCGCTGCAGGCGCACACGCATGCACACAGGCTCGCACACATACACACGTGCGCATAGACGCGCACGCTCGGACCCGGTAACACGTCATTTACATCAGCTTACCCTTTTCATTCCGTCCCTATCCCTCTGCAGGTAGCCCTGGGTGCACACTAGGTTGCCGACTCACCATCCCCATGCATACATTAACACGAAGCACACACGACGCCAACATTAACGTTGGTTTGTTTACCCGGAAGTAACCCGGTAACCCGGAAGTGGTCATGGACACCCTGGGTCATGTGACGCATCGGTCACTGTTTGTATTTATTTTTATTGATGATTATTGTTATTTTTCTGTACACGACACAGAATGTTTAGTTGAATGAAACTGTTTATTCCTGTATGTTTATGTTCTTGAACAATGTAAACACTTGTCCCTATTTTCTCTTTGGACTGATGGAGAGCAACGCCCAGGAGGAGGGGCTTACCACTTAAAAGAGAACCAGATACAGCTGTCAGTGTGGGAGTCTGAGTGGAGAAGTTGGAGAGTCTGAGAGGAGAATTTGGAGTGTTGGATTGGAGAAGTCTATGTTGGTTAACCTTTGTGGAGCAATTGGTGTGCTCTGTTCTTGCATTAAAGTCAAGAATACTTTCACCTTGGCGCCTCTGCCCAATCATTCCCTGGTGGGACCCACGACAGCTAGTCACGTGGGTTGACACACAACTGGTGTATCCTTTGAAATCAACCGCCATATTTTCTTAGAACATGTCAGCATTGTGTTTTTGTGCCAGCTGTCCTTACTGAGCACCTGTTTATGGATGCCTGAACCTCCACGGCTGAACTTGTCTCTTTGAACTACTGCAAGCTCACTGGGAGCACACTTTCCACTTTGTTTAGAACGGGGAAGGAATGGGACTCTCTTTGTTCCCTCCAAGCGTCACCCCTCAAGGGTGTCTGATAGTTCTGGCCTGTTGCCCCATTTTGCTTTCATAGACACATTGTTACATTGAGTGGATAGTCGGTCATGGAGGGCTAGGCACTCGCCTCATAAAAGCCTGTGTCCAGGAAAACTGGAGGACTTTTCTTTTTTTTGGGTCTAATTGGAACTTGGCAATGTAGGCATGCGGGGTGCTGGTAGGGATTAGGCCGGTGGCTCAGTTGGCTGACTTCTGATGGAACACTATGGACCCAATGCTTCCCTTGTTACCCTGGAGGAAAGGGACTGCATGCGTGTATTTGTGTTTGTGTGTGTGCAGAGCACAGGGATGGTGGGGAGAAGCTGCAGTCCCGCTCCAAAGCGATTTGTCTCGGCCAAAAGGCTCCCTTGTCCTTCACAGATGGCTGGGCATGCATCCCTATTAGTGTCGGAGACAGAAGAGCGAAAAAAATATTGAGGAAAGAGTGATACCTGTGTGTCCCTTAAAAAAAACGAACTCAGCATGATCTGTGTTTGCATTTGATTTGTTTTATTCACAACCTAATTTCAAGACAATTTTTAGCTAATGGAACAGAAAAAAATGATGGATAAAGCAGTGAAGAAACCACATGGTGAGGCCCTTAGAAAAAATTCCAACAATCCTTTCCAATATTTAGCATGGCAGAAGGCTATGAATCCTGTAAAATTCATGTTTGATCAATCTGGAGGAAAAAAAGAAAATGTCACTTGTCTGCGATCAAAGTGTTTTGTTTGTCTCCTATCAGACACCGTAGGGTAGGTTGTAAAAGATTGAAGCAAATCCGTTTTGCACAGTTTCAATCATGTGTTATTTATTTAGAAAGATTGTGCATCACTAAATAAGGAGTTCATAGTGTTTGAAGGTTTTATCCACCTTTGTCATGGTAGGGAGAACACGTCAATGTAAGGGGGGGGTCCTAGGATAGCACAAGGGTTAAAAACACAAAAAATCCGCCAGTGAGGTAATTTCAATTCAATTCAATTCAATTTTATTTGTATAGCCCAAAATCACAGCAACAGTCGTCTCGATGGGCTTCGAAGTAAAACATGAACTCAAAAGGATCACGAATACAAAGAGTTCAATAGGAAAATACTAAAAATGAACTAACAAACTGACTAAGCTATACTGGCATCCCTGCCCTTAGATCCCCCTTCGCGGTAAGGAAAAACTCCCCAAAAAAACGGAAGGAAAATGGTTTTTAGCAAGAAGTGTCAGGAAAAAATTGTAATCACAAAGTTTCCTTAACCAAGATTCAGTTTTCGCTGTAAATATAAATAATTGTTTTAAAGAAGCCGGCGCAGTGATACAAAACATTTAAGCTAGGTGACTGGAACTTCTTTTTTCACCGTGTGGTTATCCTGTGGTTTATCACTTTTTAATGCACACCCAGCAGCCAATCAGAATCGAGGATTCACCCGGACCATGGTATAACACTGTGGTATAGCACTTTTTAATCCACACCCTGCAGCCAATCCAAATCGAGTATTCACCCGGATCATGGCCACATCAAGTTTGAAAATATGTCAAACTTTTAATAATGATTCAGATACACAGTACTAACCTAAGTTTTACAGAGTTTATCTAAGATAAATATGGTTGCATTTGTTTTAATAAAGAAAGGACTAACACAATTAACTCTCTGGCTGGGTCATTATTGTGTTTTGAATGACAGTATATGGTTCTGATCAACATTATATCTTAATTTTCTATAATTTTCTTTTTTTTTTTTTTGCAAGGATTGCTTTGCAGCTGCCATCTTTAAAAAAAGGGGAAACAAGTCTGGGCTAACCTTTTAAACCTCTTTTGAAAATAAACAAAAATAATCTGTCAGTCTAAAAGAGGGATTAAATCCATTTCTATATATAAGTGGCAAAAAAAGGCTCTATAGAGATGCTGACCACTTAAAAAGCTTTCATACTATATGCATCGGTCCATATGGTATTTCTACTTCAAGGGAACAGAAGTTTTTCTTTTTTTTCAGAGCATTTTTATTTACACATCAATGAACCGACATGAAGGTCAATGTGGGGTTAAGTGCTTTGCCTGAGGACATGTTGACACGCTTGCTGGTTGACCCACTGTCCCCTCAGGATAAAGCAACAGGTAAAAGTTTGAGAGAAAGGCAATTGTTTGTGGCTTATATGAAGCACTTTTCAAGAACAATTTAAGTTTAGAGGTTTTAGGACAAGATTTTAGTGTTTAGAAAGCAGGATGAGGACTGCAAGTAAGTCATTCACACGTCCTGATGTAAAAAGCTGAAACACTCTAAAAGTGTTGACACGTTCGACCTAAAATCTGAAGATCTAATCAGGTGAAGTGAATGAAAGCGAGCCATGATGACCAATGATTCCTTTATAGTGAAACATAATCGAAAGCTCCCCAGTGAGGCTTTTAAAGACCATCAGCGCCAAACCATAGAGGCTAGAAGAGTAAAACATCAACTCATGGTTGACACCTCTTAGCAGCTCAGGTCACTGCAGCTAATGGTCTTCTCAGAGCCAAAAGCAGCCACAAACAAAACTCGCATACCATCTTTGGGGCACAGTAGGCTTTTTAAGACATTCCACTATTAACCGGTCAAATCAAACAAACTCAATTGTTTTCTCAAAACGGAGTGTTGTGACAGAAATAATCCAGAAATATAAAAAAGGAGGAGAAGAAGAACAAGCTGAGGTGAAGAAGCCAAATGGAATTGCAAGCTCTAAAAGCCAATTGCGCTGCCATTAAGTGTTGACACAGGAAGAAAAGATAATGTGTCGTCAAAGTTGTGTTAAAGTTGAAGAAAAGGTGCATCTTTTGGCAGAGAAACAGTTGCGGTCTGAAGAGAGACGGAGTAAACAAGTGTGTCATTTGAGATGCTGCCGCTGAAATTCCATTTCAGACTCAATTTTCCTTGGAAACAATGAGAATAATTAGCTTCATAACTCAGACACCGAACGGGAAAAATAATAGCCCCAATGAATCATAATGTCATACTGTATCATTGCGGCGACACAGAACCCTTATTAGAGATGTCCCGCTACAGTCACACATCAGGCACAACCATCTGGCGGGGTTTACAGACAAGTGGGCCTGCAAAGAAAAAGACAAGACAGTTGTTTCCTTTTCATATATGCACAATTAAAAAGTGTGTTGACAATTTTATTTCATTGGTTGGTTTCCATCACCAATGAAAACTCAGAGAGGTGCGTCTGTCCTTATTACCAATTTATTCTAAGCATTTCCAATCAAACCGTAGCTGAGACATTTTTGGATTTAATTGTTGTACCATTGTCGTGCATGTGGTGAATGTATTATAAAGTGTTCATGAGGATAAAGTAAGTTCCACGCACTTATAACATATGAGTGATGGTGTTGTACCTTAGGCACACACTGGCTTCTTACTGATCGTGCGCAAATGCTGCATGTACAGTATGAGGTGTGCAAGTGATGTACAAGTGCCTGTAGGATGCACAATCCAATGGAGAGATAGATAGATAGATAGATAGATAGATAGATAGATAGATAGATAGATAGATAGATAGATAGATAGATAGATAGATAGATAGATAGATAGATAGATAGATAGATAGATAGATAGATAGATAGATAGATAGATAGATAGATAGATAGATAGATAGATAGATAGATAGATAGATAGATAGATAGATAGATATTTGTCATTGTCACACGTACAATGAAATTAAAAGTGCCTCATTACTCACCCTTGGGTGTGGTTTAAGTGTCAGGTACGACCTGCTGCTTGTACCATGCCAGTAGAAAATTTCCATTAGTACTTTTTCTCTCTATGGGCTTACCGAGCAGTCTAAGGTACACTCTTTTAAAATTTCATATGAGCCACCTGCATGCCCCGTACAGGTTTGCTCATTTTTTGCACGCGGATTGGCTATATCCACCCGTGTGTGACTATGGCATGAAGTAGGTTAGGTGCTCCCCATTTTACAGTTTAACCTTTATTTCTCCAGGCAAGACAGATTAAGAAAAATATTTTTATTTTCAACTCTGGCCTAGCAAGAGTCTGAACCTTTATGCTGCAGGAAATTTGTCACTTGTTACATGAGAATGTTGGGATTAGGTAAAAAATCTGTTTTTTAATTAGTAAAGTCTTAGCTTGGTTTTCCAAAAAACAAAATTGTATAGTGTTAATTTGTATAAAGTCAATTTGTATTTGAGGCTGAGCTTTATTTATAGTAATTATGTTTATACGCATTCCTTGTTGGACTGGATGGAAAAAAGAAGAGAAAGTAGGATGTTGAGATGGAGGATAAAGGGTTAAGATGGGGGTGGGGGAGCAGTCGATGGTACAGAGTCACAACATCAGAGTCTCATAAGTAAATTGCATGTCTTGGTTCTCACACACACACCAACAATCAGTATGCACACAACTATTCACATGATTTAAGTATATTCATGATAGAAGACTTATCGCACCGATTGAAATTAACTTATGCACACAGACAGGTACACAAAACATTTGCATAACCAATTTTCTTAGAGAGAGGTGTAAAAACAGTACCCATAACCATATTTGTGCAAAAGTGAATAAGCAGGTAATTTGAATGAACGTTGCACTTCTTAGAGTGTACCTTGATCACATTGAATGCTCCAGCAAAGGCAGGAGGCCCAGCACCCCCAAACCCCAGAGCTGAGGGCAGACAGCACAGCTGCCCGGCAGATCCTCGAACCCAAGAACCCCACTATCAAACAAAGACCCTGGACTTAAACCAGTTCAACCTTGACCAATCAAGGACTCTAAATTGTTACTGATGTAGGGATAGCATCCTTTTTTAATATCCAGGAGTGTCAACTGTTTGACCAAAAGAAAATCGAACATGGATGAGAAATTAATGATTGTGGTTTGCGTGCAGCCTAAATCATGTGACACCAAGTCTTTCATATATCGGAATGGAGCTGGGAAAGATTTCCGAGATTTGCGCACCAACTCTACCAATTGTCAGCACATGAGCTAGTATCAGGTAGCGACAGTGTAGTGTGAACACCATATGCTAAAAGCACATTTTAGCCTGTCGTTGAATGCGCATCACATGCATTAGGCAGACCGTCATTTTAAGAAGCTCTAATAAGCTGAGGACATTGGCAATACGGTAGGGTGATCCAACAACAACAGTGAAGTAAAGTTAAGCAGATATCATAATTTAACCAAAATAAGCATTTATTCTGGGCAGCTAACGATATGTAAAACTTGAAAAAAAAATAATAATAATAAAAGCGCATTAGTAAATCTCAACTCTTGTAGCTTCCTCTGAAAGCTGGAGCAGTGTCAACATTTCATGCTAAAAGAGAAGCCGCAGCTGCTTTCATGGGAGTGAAGTCTGGAAGCTCAAAGCTCTGGACCTGAGGACCCTTGAAGCTACAAGTATGCCTGCACTTTGAAAGTGAAGAGCTCTTTTAGGTTGAGACAAGCATTTTTTTTTTTTTTTTAGAACAGTAAGCCCTTCAAGGTCTTTGCATGTGATGAGTGAGATTTTATTATTTGTTAAAATGCCAATAGGCAGCAAATGTGGAGAAGCCAGAACAAGAGAGGTGTGCTCTTTTTTTCTAATTAGGCTCAGTAGTTACAGCCATTTTGAAGGTACTTATTGAAAGGTAATTTTTTTTTTTTTACTTGTCCTGTGCAACAGCTAAGCAAACAGATGATAGCTGAAAGCCTTTTGTGTTGGACGTATTTTACTTTTACAACAGGGGTTATGAATCTTATGATACACCAGATTTATATTTGAATAAACCCCTTTTGTAATTTCAGCTATACTTTATTTATGTTAATTATATTTGTAAATATTTTTTGTTGGACTGGACGGAAAAGAAAAGGAGGAAAGAAGAGAGAACACAACTGACTGGTTAAGATGCATGAAAAATATAAAATGGGTGGGGCCTGTCCACACACTCAAACGTTACGAACACACCTGTTGGCTCCAAAAGTGTTCACACACAAACAAGTCTGTATGGACATACTACCACTAACACTCACACACGGCTACTTATGCATCCAGACTAACACATGTGACACATGTTTATGGAACAGTCTGCTAGAGGACCAGAGAGCCGCAGAGAGCATTAATACTTTTAAGAAAAGGCTCAAGCCCCATCTTTTTAACCTGGCTTTTAACTGATCTTTTACTACTTTTATTTACTTATTTAGTTTATTTATATGTATTTCTTTATTTTGACCCATAATGATATATAATTAGGGGTCAAATCCTCACCAACCTCACAGTGATCCCAAAACGTATTCATTCACTGAGATTACCCACACACACAAAACAATCCTTGATTTAAAGTAAAAAAAAGAATTACTAAAAGAGTTTTTGCCTCACTCTTTCTTTTTTGGTGGAAGAATCAAATTAAGCAGATGCACACCAAACCTTTCGGCCTGCTCAGCTGGTGGAAAAGGTTACAAAAAAGGGAATTGGCCCAACTGCAGTGACATTATTCACGAAAAGAGCATCCTTGGTTTCCCTGCAGGTTTATCACAACTTCTCTTGTGTGGACCGATGTGTCCCGAATAAATGTTATTTAACAGGTAAAAGAAGGAATACAGCTCAGTCTGAGACGCAGAAGAAAAGAAAAAAAAATGCTTCTACTGTATTATTTCATCATTTTATTGCATGCAAATGCTGGGATAGAGATGCATGTTGCTGTATTTATACGTGTTAGACAAAACAAAGCATGAATATGTGATTAGAAACGATGCTTAATTAATTTTCTTCATCAATTTAATTACTTACATGTATATTAGTCTGATCTGCATGGCATTCAATTATCTTTCAATGTGTGATTCATTGAATTAACGTTACAGAAATGTAATCATAATTAATATTAAACCTAATGAAGTGGTTCCATTTCATTTGAGGTAAAATGATTCAGCATATTTATTTATTACACGAAGAAACAGTATTCTTTACGACTATTTTGTGCCGTAATTCTGATTAAAGAATGATTAAGCGGTTCAAGCTAAAAACTTTGATTAAAATTGTCCGTAAAATCCTTTCAACGCGAACCGCCCCCCCCCTCACGGTTTTTACAATAACATTTGGAGTTAAGTGCAAATTTCTAACTAAATAAAGTTATAATTGTCTTTATTAATAAACCTGACCATTGCAGCTGTGCACAAAAGGAGTCAAACCATCAGCATCAACTGTAAAAGATCTTTAAGTTCAATTTTTTTTCCATTTTTTCTTATTACCATTTACTAGTATAGTAAAAAAAAATGGTAAAAGGCAATATGCAAGGCTGAAGGTAAGCCAGATCTGGTGGCTCTTTACTGCTTTAACACTTATTCACGAAGAGCTGCAGGGTGATGCCGCTAAAACTGTGAACCAGGCAGCACTGTGGTTGTTAGTGTCTTATCATGGCTACAAAATGTGATCTACGTCCCTCTCTCCTCTCACATTATCCGCTAATTCTATCGCTTCCCTAAACAATATGTATGTGTCGTCCTGAATGAAAATGCTCTTTTGGAGCCACTGTTTGGAGTGAAAGACAAAAGTCTGTTCTTTTTAAAAGAAATAAACTTTTCTTCAACCTTAATATTCTCTCTTCAAACCGTACCTGGCTGGTCAATACCCCATGTGCTATCTTGAGGGGTCCATTTGACCCCGCTCTCAACCTTAAGGTGCCTTTGAGGCATGTTAACGTTGGGAGTTGGGTCACCTAGTTGAACTTTTTCCTTCAATGAATTGTGATCTTCACTGGTGTCCATGGATTACATGCAGTCTTCTCCACCTTTGTCATGGTAGGGAGAACACGTCAATGTAAGGGTGGGGTCTTCTGGACATCTGAGCGCCAGGTGTACCAACAACAACAAAAAACATCAACACAATAACGTAAAGTAGAGAAGATAACACCGGACACTGGAAATAAAATAAAATCGGGAACCATTTCACTTTTATTGACAATACAAAGGAAGAATGTGGAGTCTGCAGGAAAATAATTCCATAAAGAACTGTCTCCACAATCAATCTGTACAGACAACTGAAACAATCTTCTCCCAAACAGGACAGATCAATACAGAAGAAACCAGATCAGCTCGTCAAAGCTGAGAGACAAAGTTTTCTAAATGTCAACCTTTACTGTGAATAATGTTGTTGTTTATTTTTTTTTACACATTTTAATTAGTATTTTGTGTTGTGGTTGGAGTGTTTTGTGTTGTATCTGTCATGGTGGCTCTGGCAGTCTAAAGTTAAAAGTTCAAGTCCCATTAATTGTCACACACTTAGTTGTGTGATATGTGTTCTCCACATTTGACCCGTCCTCATGGGGAGCGGTGAGCTGCAGACATAGCCACGCTCAGGAACTACTTAGTGGTCTAACTCCCCAATCCAACCCCTCAATGTTGAGTGTCAAACACAGGAGGCACTGGTTCCCATTTTTAAAATCTTTGGTATGACTTGATCGTGGGTTTGAACTCACAACCTTCCAGTCTCAGGGCTGAAACTCAATGCAAGGCCACTGAGTTGCCATGGCATGCCACTTGGTTGGTACCTTGGTTCCCTCTGATTCTACAATGTCTCCTCCAAAACAATCGTCATCATCCATATTCATGTCATTCAGTTAACCCTTGTGCTATCCTAGGCACTTTAACATTGGGAGTTGGGTCATCTAGACCCACTAGACCAGGGGTCGGGAACCTATAGCTCGCGAGCCATATATGGCTCTTTTGATGGTCACATGTGGCTCGCAGACAAATCTTTAATTATACTTTTTTTTTCATTAGACCAGTCCTTCTCGGGCGCGATGTGATCCCAGAGGCGCGCAGTAGTAGCGGTGCTTAGAGAGAAAAATCTGTGGCAGCACTAGTATAAGTTTACAATTGTCTATTATATCACAGAGTTTGTACCACCCGGAAACCTGTGAATTGCCGTGCCTAAAACTGCGCGCTCCCGTCTCTGAGAAAAGAGCGCGCAGTTGCGGGGACGGGATGTGTGAGGAAGAAAGCAGAGGGTGGGGGTGAGGTGTTGTGGGGACAGGCAGCAGGTGAATCGCGCAGGGATTGTAATAACGTAAAACCCACTGCCCGTCACTCACTGCAGCGTGAGTGTGTGTTTGGCTCCGCATCTGCATGTGATCAGTCTTTCTCACATCTACAAAACATTCATACCAACCTAAGATCACGTTTGAAGTCTCAACGCCTGCATGAAGCAGAAACTCACCACGTATCAACCAGACTAGACCATCAGCAAAACCACCACGAGAAATACTCATCATTTATTAGCAACTGCATAACAATGTTATTAAAAAGAATCCACAGACTTATTGTACTTTAAAAATGTTGAAATTACATCAAATACACATATTCATTTGTATATTTAGTTTTAAACATGTTGTCGCGGACTGAGTTGGACTGGGTGGCTGTTGGGCTGCGTTATAAGTTCTGGAGTTCTTTGAACGCATCAAGCAGAGTTCTGATTGGCCCTCAGTTCTGTCGCTCAGCCTGTTGTTAGGTAATTTGGAACAAAGGTGGTTCAGCTTTGGGTCGAATAAGGGAAATGGGAGGGCTGGAGCGGGAGCAGGGGAATATAAAATTGGTAGAAGCGCTCTCGTCTCGTCTCGGCGGGAGAGATTCAGGAGTTGCTGAATTAATTGTACGGCGTTTGTTGCGGTCTACAGTAACCAGAATAAAGAACTTTAAAAGAGGTTAAGTCTCCGTGCCTCAGTGTGGGAAAGGGACGCTACATTATTGTATGGCTCTTTCGAAATTACATTTCAAAATATGTGGCGTTTATGGCTCTCTTGCCCAAAAAGGTTCCCGACCCCTGCACTAGACAGTGCTCTGAACCTTTTTTCTTCAATAGATTTGTGATCTTCACTGGTGTCCATGAATTACATGAAATCTTTCCACCTTTATCCACCTTTGTCATGGTAGGAATAACACGTCAATGGAAGGGCGGGGTCGTCTAAGATAGCACAAGGGTTAAAAGCCTCCACCCAGACCCATCAGTGCCAGATGGTAGTGGTTCATTCAACTCGTTCCGGCATTACTGTCAAGTTCATGTTGTAGACCTTGCTTCACCCTCTGACCATGATTCGCCCTACGTCCTTGTTCACAACTATGTTTTTGTTCTTTGATCAGGCTCCAGTAATAATCTCCATTTCTAAGTCCGCTCATGTTTTTTGGCCACGCCCCCTTAGTGTGCATACCTCAAGGCTTACTTAGAACTGCCCTTACCGGTGGGTATAGTCTGTCTCCGGGCAAAAATTGGGCTAACCTGTACGGGGCACAGAGGTGGCCCACATGAAATATCAAAGTTATAGACCACTCAATGATTCCATGATGGTGCAGGATGTACAGAGTTTTCATTTTCTTAACCTCTCTGAAGCCTTTCAGTGCTATTCAAGTGAAAGGTGCTTGTGCCTTGCACACCCCTTATACACAAACTGGCTGTTAGAAATGAGGAAAATGGACAGAGTGTAGTTCATGTGGTGGCCATCCTATGGCAGCATATGCACAAGGTCAGTAAGGACCCAGTGCTTTCATCTTACTAGTGACTAGAGAGCTGCATAAAGGGCACCATATGAGAGCAAAGCACGTATGTCATAAATGTGTGTAACTTCCATTATCCTTACAATTACTTCAGAACACATTTACCACATGCGCGACAATCATACATTCCATTTTCTTGACATCGCTCAAGGTGGCCACATAAATCTCAAGGATAACCCAAAAACCTGTAGCACCCGTATTAGTCAACCCCCATGCGGCATCACCACATTCTTGAACCAGCTAAGGATATCAATCACAGGATTTCATATTCGCAGCTCCTGATTGAAACCTTTAAGAAACAAGAAAAGATTAAATTCAGTTCAATTTTATTTATATAGCCCAATATCACAATTATCTCAACAGGCTTCACACCAATAATTGTAGTAAAACATAGAATCAGTCATGAAATATAAACAATAGCTAAACTAGACGGACCCTTGACATCCCTGTCCTAAGATCCTCCATCATATGAGGAAATATGTCAGGTAAATACCTAGGAAAAGGCAGACTTGATCCAGAAAGGGTAGTCCATCCTGGTTTTATAGCAGAGAACCACAGAGCAGACAGTTCTGGGTGCTTGGTAACCTGGTTTAGGTAAGGAGGGAAGGGTGGAGGAAGCAGGAAACAACAAACCTGAATCTAAAAGTAAGAAGTATGACTGCAATTCTGAAGAAGGGGGATGATATATCTTCAATTCTTACAAATCTTAGAGCTTATAACAAATAATGGGTGTTCTTTTACCACTGATTGTCAGTATGATACATTAAAAACTAGTGAAGACACTAAAAAGAAGTATTTCTATACTACCACTGACAAAAATATAGTGAAGACTGCATTTTCCTTTGAGTGAACATTGATGTCTATATCAACAAAAGGAAAGGAAAAGCGTTCAAAACTTATCAAAATTGAGGCCTTTGATTGGTGCTTGATTCTAGCAACTTTGCCCTCATTTGTTGTGGTTATTTCTTTAAAGTGCAACCATGAAGCAAATCAAAGAAAATAAATATTTTTATAAATATATATTTAAATATATAGATTTTTTTTTACTCGTGTTGTTCTATTGTTTTCAGCGCATTGAAATAGATATAGAGTTTTTGCTACTGGAAGCTTTTCACAGAATTACGACCGTTTTGTGTGTGACACAAAACCCTGATCATTTTAGAGTAAAATGCAGGTCTGTGCAGCACTTTGTGAAATTCAGTGTAAAATTGTGTAAAATGAGTTGTAAGTTGGAAACCAAACAGCATGTAACCTGAGGGAAACCGGAGATTGTAATCTATGTCTCTGCCTGACTCTTAAGGCAGACAAAAACTATGAAACATGTTGCTGGCTCTGGAACATTGCAGTCAAATACACCAACACAACAGAGACCTAGTAGTGTCGGTCCCTTGTGTAATATATTTGAGCTACCAGGACCTTTAAAAATATGTTTTAGTCTAAAATCAATCTCATAGTCAATGCGCGTTAGTTCTGAGTGCTTCATTTCTTCTTTAACATTCGTTCTATATGTATGTACTGTATATATGCCTGATGTTGATGAAAAAAACTATTTCCACGAACATGCTTATCCTTATTCCACTGTAATAATAAGGATTACACGCCTCACTTCTCTTCAAAAGCAGGATAACAGAGCCCCTGTACTGCAATGTGTCTACAAAAATCTAAACATGGCCAAGACATTGTTAGGTAATGTGGGGTTAATGTGAGCGGTCAGATGGAAATCCTGCTCAGATTGCAAAGCAGCATGGGTGTTCATCCACCTCCTATGCTGCTTGTCTGTAACACTGGACAAGCTGCCAGGTTCTGTAAGAGCACTGGAATGTCAAGTCCATTATAACATCACAGCAGAGTTTGATTATAGATGACAGCTGGGCACAGATATCACACATTCCTCACCACAGCTGTGATGTTAACCCTTTCCTTTTTTTTGTTGTTGTTGCCATTGTTTGGAGAAATCCCACTATAGAATGTGGTTACCTCAGGTGTATTGCTTCTACACCTGGCAGGAGGTGTGAAGGACTTTGAAGTGACATCTTATAGTGTTAAACCCTTGTAATCCCCATCAAATTTATGCATGTTCGTCGCAGCATGAAATATAATTAGAGGATAAGAAAGCAGTTTACATCAATGGCCTGATTCACTACTTTCAATTTCTACATACAAAAATTTTGCCTACACAATAGATAGTATTTTATATGTACTATAATGTAGGGATGTTGTAAAAAATTGATTTGGCAATATAATGGGATAGTTCATTTGGCAATGCTTACATCGATTCCAAATGCTGTCAGGGCGATATTTAATTATTTCTGATCATCCTTTTGTGTCTGGCTCTTGATTTCCACTTCAACCTCCGACCGCTAGTTGGCAGCAGAGCACACAGAGCCTCTTTGAGCAGCTCTACTCTGCACAAAACAACAGGAAGACTTTGGCCAGAGGCTGATGGAATGCTGTTTTCATACAATGAGTTTGTAACTAAATACAAAATTAAGGATTGTAGCTGTTATAACAATGTCTGTAAAGCAATTCCCATACCTTTACTAACCCTTGTGCTATCTTAGATGACCCCACCCTTACATTGACGTGTTCTCCCTACCATGACAAAGGTGGATAAAGGTGAAAAGATTTCATGTAATCCATGGACATCAGTGAAGATCACAAATCATTGAAGAAAAAAGGTTCAGAGCACTGTCTAGTGGGTCTAGATGACCCAACTCCCAATGTTAAAGTGCCTAGGATAGCACAAGGGTTAATCTTATCAATACAATGCAATCAAACCACAATTTCCAGAGCTGACAATTAATGATATTCCCCTAAAAGATAAAAAATGCAACAATAAATTAGTAACTCTAACCTTTAAACAAAACATTTTCTGGAACTTTAGCATAAACAACAGATGCGACCTAGAAACCACCCGAATGGACAAATCGTTTTCTGTATACACAAAGTACCCACTTCCACCTAAGATGAAAGAAACACATTTTATAATAATATCTCAAATTTACCCTGTTGGAGATTTTTTACATAAGAGAGTCAGATTTCAATCAGGATTGCATATTCTGTTCATCTGAAACTGAAATGTTAGAACATCTCTTTTACAGTTGCAACCAGATAAAAATATTTTGGACTGATATTCACAATTGGTTGTCACTCAAAGTTTTAAATATTCCCTTTTTTTTCTTTACCTGATGTTCTTTTCTGTGTGGAAAATCTGGACCCGGGAATTTCTGATGTCATCAATATTGTTATTATTTTATGCAAACATTTCATTCATTTATGTAAATGGGAAAAGACATACATGACCTTTGTTTTGTATTTTTTTCTGATTTTGATAAGTGTCTTAAATGCATTCCAAAGAAAAACAAAAAAACTACAGTAATTTATCAAAATATATCCAAAGTATTGTAATTTTGAATCGTTTTTTGCCTTGCCTTTGCCTACTTTTTTTATTTATTTATTTTTTTCTATATGCTCATTTATAACGTTTGTTCACCCTAACTTGGTTTGCATATGAGCATTTAAAAAAATAAAATAAAATAAAAAAAAGACACACACAGAGCTTATTACTATTGTTGCTTGGTCTTATTTGTGTGTGTTTTATATTAACAATTGTTTCTTTATTGTGCAACTGAATGTGAATTTCTGTAAATTAAAAAAATATGCAATAAAGTTTATTGAAAAAATAAATAAATAAAACTACGACCAGAGGCAGCTTTTTTCGTTGTTATGAGACATGAACTACTTAGTTTTTACTTGGGGTTGGTACCGAACTGAAACTTATGTTGCTGCCAGCAACATATAAAAACGCAGATTGCAGTTCTTTTTAGAGGCACAGATAAGAAAGAGTGAAGCACTGCAGCTGTACAGCGGCTTATGCCCTTAGCATCGGCCAAAAGGCTAACGGCAAAGTAGGCCAAAGTTCTGCAGAACCTCCAAGCAACAGATTCTAGTTTAGTGACCCGATTGATCAGAGTGATGTATACAACGCTCTGAAAAATGCCAACATCGTGCCGATGACCGTTACTAGTTTACTTCTGCGTGTGAGAAAGCGGGGCTGCGACGTGCAGACTGTGATGTAGACAAAGCATCTTTGCCACATTAATGCACTGTCCTTCACCCTGTCATGCTGCCTCATCACACTTTATTGTTTCTGGAAAGAATTGGTCCCCCACCCCCCCACCCCCTACACACACACACACAATTATTTTTGAATGACCATTTAGGCTCCCCGACTGTTTTAGAGTACTGGAGAAGCTACAATAAGCAATATTGAAAATAAACAGCACTTTTTTTTTACTTAATGCTACTTTTAGAAGCTTATTGGTTAAGGCACATTCATTCCATTTTTGATTTTCAAATATTGAAATATATTTTGTTGTGGAAATCAGACAATGCTGACTGTTCCCTTTCTATATTTTAAGTTACCAAAATAAAGCACGATTAATTTGCGTGGGTAAAAGCAACTTATTTATGAGAGACAGTTGCAGTGCATAACATTATGATCAATAAATACAAAGATTTGACAATATTATTAAAATGAAAGACGTTTTGAAATTCAAGTAGAGTTTTGTCTTAGTCATATTTTTTTTAAAAGAAAGAAAATGTGTTCCTGTTCCATGTATCATATCGCCAGACTCTTGCCAATACACACCCCTCTTATAATGTAAAGGCCTGCTCTTCAAGGTTGGAAACTAGGCACCAGGTACTGGTTAAAAATTTAAATCTGAATTGTTTAAATATGGGATCCTCTTGATTTTAGTCATTTTAATTCTTTGTTTAATGCTGCTCCAAATTAGAGGCCGACATTTTTCCAGGATTACTGTGGGGTGGGCGTTGTCTCTGCCATTAATTATAGGCCTGTGACGGGATCAAAGTTTTTTGGAAACAGGAATAAGAATTGCCCACAATGTAACTCAATTGAAAAAATAACTACATTACCAAGAAACCATCAGTGTTCCTCGTCATGGGGAGCAGATAACTAAATAAAGAAAAAAATTATAAGGGAGTGGAACCGGAGCGAGATCATTTTTTTTGTTCTAACATATGCCAAGAACCTATCCTCCCACACGACGACACCACCACAACCAGCCTGAACCGTTGATAAAAGGCAGGATGAATCCATGCTTTCATGTTGTAGGTGAAGTTCTCATTTATCCAGGTGGTTTAGTATTGTGGTAGAGTCATAGCAATTGGACTTAAAAAGTCATTTTGCACTTGAAACAGAAAAATACACTTGAAACTCAAAAATATGTGCAAACAAAACAATTTCACTCGTAACCCTTGTGCTATCCTAGGCACTTTAACATTGGGAGTTGGGTCATCTAGACCCACTACACAGTGCGCTGAACCTTTTTTCTTCAATGATTTGTGATCTTCACTGGTGTCCATGGATTACATGAAATCTTTCCACCTTTATCCACCTTTGTCATGGTAGGGAGAACACCTCAATGTAAGGGTGGGGTCATCTAAGATAGCACAAGGGTTGAAACGTGCAATAAAACGAATTTACACTGGAGAGAAATTCTCTCTTGTGCGCTTGAAACAAAGCAGGGCACCATTAACAAATGTACCACAAAAGCCAGCCAATCACAGACATGGACATGAAGGTTGATTCTTGTTGTGCTTATTTTTTTTAAGTGTCATTTTTCTGTTTTAAGTCAAAAAGAATTTTTTGAGCACACAAAATGTTTACATTTTTACATTGAAAACAGTGATGGCACAAAAATCACTGCATAATTGTACATGTATGCCTAACAGTGCGTGTAAATCAAAATGCGTTGAGCCTTTGCATGTGTTATAAGAGACAAAATAGTCCAATGGTTTACGTAGAAAATCAGTAAACACAGTTTCTAGTATGCTAGTCAAAGAAAATGTCTTTGAAGACCATTTTCTACACAATCTGTAGAAAGTCTAAGTTTACTGTTTATGAGTGCATTATGAGCCTCAAATAAAAAGACAAAAGGTGTAGTGTTGCATGAAATTGTGTTACGTTTAAGCAGAGAACAGCTGCCTTTAGGTCACAGAGTGGGTTTTTCCTGACACTCAACAGACTAATGCAAAACAGTTCTAAAGATCCCGTTCCAAATATTGACTGAAAGATTAGCCTCCGAGCATAGTACGCTATCATAATCGAAACATTTCTAAGCTCTGGTTCTAGAAAAAAAAACACACACACACAATTTCCCACCTAAATACATTAAAGACGTCAAAAAGACCAACCTGGAGAGAATATAATCTGCCATAACCTGACCCTCCTCATGGGAATTCCTTAGGTGACGGTAACTTGCTTCCATCAAACACCTACGTTCACTAAACCAAAGTCATAGGAAACACTGGCATTCACTTGATGTTATGAATAAATGGAACGTACAAGAGGAACACAAAGTCAGTTGTGCCAATACATTCATCATACTGCCCTGCCCCTCCCCCTACAGACCAGGTTCACTGTTTACAACCTCCCACAGTAGCTGTGAAGTGCACTGATGTGAATTTGATGCAGAATGGCAGTCACTCTAGCATAGTAAATATTATCTTTAATAGTTTGTGCCGCTGCCGCTGCTGTATTCATTATTTTTGGCAGTTTTTGTCTCCCCACAAAGCTTTATTTTTGGAGTTAATGAAAACTGAGATTCATATAATCACCAAAAAGCCCACATATTTTATGTCACATAGCTACCCTCCATTTCCCCCTCTGAGGAGCGAAACTTTGGGATATATATTTCAGTCAATAGTCTTTATTCCTTTGACATAAATTCCAACTCCTCTAGTTGGATGTAAAAATAATTACTTCACAAAATAATAATATACACGTGCAACTGTATCTTTCCCCTTTCAGCATATCCCTTCAGGGGTTGCCATGGCTATGCTGGATGCCCATCCGAAGGGTCTTGCCCAAGGAACCAAATTGGATGAGGAAAATCCAATTTGGGAAATCAAATACTGATTTCCTGTGTACCAGTCCTGCACTCAACCAACTGAGCTATCCGGCCATTGTTATACACATGCAATTGTATCACCTAGTGTATTAGATCAAATACAACAAGCTTCTTTTAGACATTACATAAGCCAAATGTGATGATCAGTTGAAACACCTATTTGCATTCATTCATTTTGATAAGTTCATTAAGGTAAAAAGGAGGCAGACATTACTTTACACAAAGCAAAAACTAGACTACCTATAATACAAATAAGAAAAATAAATTTATTAGTAGAATCATAAGGTTCTACTTCATTGATGATGTGATCATCAATGTAGTAGAACCATAAGGTAAGGTTTTAAGGTTGTTCTAATGTTTGGTGTGAACGCAGCTTAACAGTTTCTAACTAGAGCTAACTAAAATTATTTGCGTCACTTCTGTTTTTTCAGGCCATATAGCCCCTTGTAGCACCTCATTTTCTCATAAATTGACTGAACGCTTTTAATCCGGTGCATCTTTTGCATGAATTCTAGTTGTATTTATTGACCCTGATGTTTTAGTACGACTTTGGTATAGTATGAAGCTGCACTGCTTGATGGATTGTTGGAGCATTTCAGGTACCGTAGTCAGGAGCCTGGTGAGGTGATACATACTGTGCTTTGACATAATGAACTGACAAAGTGAGTGTATTGTTTTATAGTTTGTGTGTTATGGCTTACCAATACTGATTTATAGTCAATAAAGTTTGACTTATGCGTTGTTTTGCACTCACTGTAATGACACTTATTGCAGATTAAAAAAAGCAACCATGAAGAACAACGCAGTTGAATAGAAAACATGAAGAGCTTCCTATGACCAATTGCCTACTGCCTCTTGGCATTTTGGGTGCCATCATTGTATATTCAAATAATAGATATACTAATAATCAAATATTTGTGTTGTGTAATCTGTTCCAAAACATAATGCATATGATTCTCATCATTTTAATGCTTTTTTTCCTCAAAATCCCTGTATTTTGTGTATTTCCTGTTAATGACAGCCTAGGCTGCTAGGCAGATTGCGCAACCCCATGCTAACTGGTTGGGCATGTGCTTTTAGCTTACTCAGGGTATATTAATAACGTAATGGTTTAATAAAACCTTTTTAATTTTATAATTTTTTTTTTACACATGCTCACTTTCTGTTTGATATACGCTGTTTTTTCCCACATTTGTTTGTCGTCTATTTAGCGTTCAGATCTGGCATAAAGCCGAACTAAAATAAAACCATTAGGTGAGGCAGGTAGTTACTCTGCCTCAACAAAGAGGGCGCTATTTAATAATGTTTAATTCTTATTAGTCCGTGTTTTGTTTTGTTTTGCTCTAACTGACTACAAAATGGTGGATGTAGTATTAATGAAATGTTAAATAACGGATGACCAATCAGACCAACATGGAGACTGAGAGACTTCTAAAAGATTAGGTCATTGAGATTTTTGCCCAGGAGAGGTGTATTTACTACAAGTTAAGGTTAGACCAGCGTGCATAAGAGTGTCTGCGTTATCAGATGTCTGTAGCATAAACATACAAACTTTGTTTATTTGAAAATCTGACTGAAAGAGTCAGTGTCTTACCAGTCATCACCAGTGTAGTCATACCACATGATCTGATTGTTTAGTCTTCCTTCATGGGCCCTATAATCCCATGTGCCTCATTCATAAAAATAGACCGTTCAAGCTTTATTCAATTTATGTTGCACCCTATAATCCAGTGTGCCTCTTGGTCTGTAAAATACTTTACTTTGCTTCCTGTGCTTGAAGTGTTTTGGAGAAAATTGTCTAGATTGAAAAGTGCAAACATTTGTCTGCCTGCCCCAGTTCTGGCTGTTGATTTTTACACTCTCTTCTTGTTAGAATTTTTTTTTATTACATTAAAGGGAATTAGGGAACCAATATCAGATTTCACAAAATGAAATGCAAATTTTTGTTAGACTGACCAACATATTTAAATCCAAAGTGTCTTGGATTGTTGTTCATAAGATAAAAAATAAAATACAATAAAACCAAGAAAGCACACACTTTTCTCCAAAAGACTTTCAGAAACGCGTCTAAAAGATCTCAACACTGGAATTAAAAAAAAAATTTAATCTCACCCAGAGTTTTAAATAAAAGTATATAGACTGAGGAGACAGTACGTTTTTTTTCCATTATTATGTCCCTGGGAAAATGGAGGTCAAGGAGTGATTGGAGGCCCAGGGTCTGACATCTGAAATGCTCCTGGCTGGCCAGCTTTGCCCTCAAAGCAGAGGTCCCCACCAACCCCTGAACATAAATGTGTACAGCAGCGGACAACTAGCAAAAGGAAGTCTAACAAAGAACATCCTCATAAATCTGGCATACAACTCCAGAATAGATTAGTACACCGTCTGGAGAACCTCCCTTTGATCACCTTCACCATTTCTCCTCCCAAATCAGAGTAAGGAGTGAGAGTAAACATGGAACAGGACTTTCACACACACACAAAAATAAAAAAGAAAGAAATAAATAAACAATAACTGGGCTTGAAACTTAGATTGTGGATAATTACATCCATCCATTTTCTTGACCTGCTGTCATGGGGCTGCCAGAGCCTAACCTGGCTACTGTTGGGTGACGGTAGGGTACACCCTGGAAAAAATGATTGCGGATAAAATGTAAAATTGAAAAGCAAAAATATGTTGATATGTTTTTCCCTAGAACATGGTCTCTGAGCCAAGAGAAAGAATCCCAAACATTTAGCTAGACTCTCAACACCTACAGTTAGCACCATGAAGGTTGGTGCAAATGATATTTTAAAAAAGGTCAATCAAAAGTTCGAAAAAATTTAACTTTACTGATCTTCACTGAGGTTTTGATCAGAGGTACCCAACCCCCACTACTCCGCAAAAACCAGCCCTTTAGAAAGAAGTCCAAAATTCTTACCCCATTGGCAAATTTTCCGTAAATAAGCAAAAAGTCTACCTCCTGGATAAGAAAAATGGTCTTACCAAAAACTGTTTTAAAGGCAAAAAATTCTAGTCCCTAAGACATGTTTTCTTAAACTAAGATTACTTTGCTATTGGAAAACTTTTTTGATCAAATTATTTTTCTTACAAGACAGATAATACAACAAATCTTTTTACTTTCTTTACATTCTATACTATTCCAGACTGTATCCAGGATGCATTTGTTTGTTGTCAACCTTCTCCTCTGTCATTGGACCTAACTAAAGACGTGGAAAAACACCTTCAAGAAGCCAAACATCACAAAAGTATCCCCTACTGCAAGAGTACCTGGCTGCGGACAACAAGATGGCACCCAGACATCATTAGCCCAAAACGTGACGGGAACCAGACGTGCAACCCTTACAGTTGTGCAGCAAAAACTTTTAGATATACTGGAAACCATTAAATGGTACAACCTATAGACAGAACTGAACAAAATCAGCATCTTATGTTGATTCAATACAGCACATGGATGAAACCAGATCTTCAGCAACTGGTCATAAATTTAGGTTCAAACTTAACCCTTGTGCTATCCTAGGCACTTTGACATTGGGAGTGAGGTCATCTAGACCAGTGTTTTTCAACCAGTGTGCCGCGGCACACTAGTGTGCCGTGGGAGATGGTCAAGTGTGCCGTGGGAAATTACCCTCATTAATCATTCACTGATCTAAAAACATTTTCCATCTCCAGGAAATCAGCTCTTTGTTCATCCAAACAGGCCTTGATAAAACACTGAGTAGTGAGGAATATAAAAGATCTTAAAATTACTTTTTCTTTGTGTTTATTTGATTCTATTAAAGACATTTTGATAAGAATGACGGTATTTACCTGCAGCTATAGCGGTTTGCGGGAAAGTCCCGCCCCTTTACCTGTCTCCGCCAATCATTGTTGAAGGCTTAATCACATGTCAGCAGTCTGACCAATCAGAAGTGGTTAAAGTCTTCACTTCCTTGTTCTTAATTCTGCTCATAAATTCTCTCAGTTCCAACAAAAATACCAGCTAAAGCTCGTCTTTAGCGGTGTAGCTTTCCACAGAGTCCGGTGTCAGACCGTGAACAAAACAATGAAGCTCACAGACGCGAGTCTTTCTGCCCTTTTTCGGCAGTTTTCACACTACATCTCCCATGATGCATTGGCTTAAAGGGCCAGTGTCCCAGCGCACAATGAGTGCGCGTGAAATGTCTAGAAACCTCAACGGACAAACAAACAGTTTCTAAATTTTCTAATTTAACTTTTATTTCATCTCTTAGAAAAAACAGCCGCAACTTCCTGCTTTTTTGGCCACAATTATCACAAAATGTACGTGAGATTGCGGGGGGGGGGGGGGGGGGGGGGAGAGACCATGAATTTCTGCTTATTTTTTTTTTTTTTTGGATGCTGGTGTGCCGCGGGATTTTTGTCAAGGTTAAAGTGTGCCGTGGCTCAAAAAAGGTTGAAAAACACTGATCTAGACCCCTCAAGACAGAACTTTTTTCTTCAATGATTTGTGATCTTCACTGGTTTCCATGGATTACATGAAATCTTCTCCATCTTTATCATGCTAGGGGTAACTCGTTAATGGTCATCTTGGCCCCATAGGATAGCACAAGGGTTAAGATGTTGCAGCTTCATTTAATATATCTAATATTGATATTTTCTTTTGATTTACCGTCACTGTTTCGTTGAAGTTTAGGTACATCTATAAATCACTTTAACCCTTGTGCTATCTTAGATGACCCCACCCTCACATTGACTTGTTCTCCCTACCATGACAAAGGTGGATAAAGTTGGAAAGATTTCATGTAATCCATGGACACCAGTGAAGATCACAAATCATTGAAGAAAAAAGGTTCAGTGCACTGTCTAGTGGGTCTAGATGACGCAACTCCCAACGTTAAAGTGCCTAGGATAGCACACGGGTTAAATCACATGTGTGTACAAAAGATGCTATGAAAATGAAGCTGACTTTGCTTTTGTTTTACGTTTTATTAGCAGTAATATAAAGGGTTTTTTCCCATTTTGCTAATATTGTATATAATTTGTACAGTCTAATGTAAGCCAGTAGGACTCCTGCTACAATAAAACAAACTGTACATAGAGAGGAAAACATTACCGTGAGGTAATTGATTCCTGACTTATTTTGTTGTACCCCATGCATGAAATTAATATATTCATCTTGTATGTTCGGTAAAGTTCTCCCATAGCAATTGCTTGTCCGCCTCACTTATACAAAAATTGCAGCCTGGGCAGAAATAAGATGTTTTCCTACTGAGCACAAATTCCATCAAGAGTTTTATGAAACATGAAAAGGGATGTTAAAGGAGAAATCCTAAGGAATGAACATGAGCGTTTTGCATTTTAAAACACAACGTATATAAGTGATTGGGAATGCAGATAAGTCTTCCAAGGAGTGAGAAATGTTAGTCCTAGACAACAGTAGAAGTTTTTTTTTTTTGTTTGTTTTGTTTTGTTTGTTTTTTGATTGGTAGTTGGGTTGACCAATAAAAGCTTTGAACATTTTCTGAATGTTGCAAATTCTACTTAAACTCCTGCTACGATCATTTTATTGATCTATTGTAAAGCCGTTCCCCGTGGTTGTTTGATCATGATAATATTGTTTTTAGCCAAAATTATAAAAACTGTGTCGTTTTCTAGGATATGGAATCTGTTTACGTGCTTTCACACCTTTCAGCCTAATATTACCTGCCATGCAGCTTTGAGCCAAATGTCAGCTTGAATAATAAAAAAACAAATTGTACATGGATGTGTCAGAGTAGGGAGCCATCATTTTTTCTACGTAACAAACACAATCTTTTTCAAATGGCATTTATTCATCTGCTCCTGATTCAAATAAGTTGAATCGAAATGTACTCAGAAATGCTATTTTGATCTTAATTTTCTTTATGTACATCACAAAACAATGTGAAAAATCCCCTTTCATCTGAGCAAGTCTTTAAAACCTCTGCCCGACTTCGAGGTTCATTTTTGTCTTGTAGAATCCGATGAAGGACGTCAAAATAATTCCATCTAGTGTATATATTTCTATGATGTCTGTACCAACTCTGTTCTTTGCTTTTTTATCTCCCAGTTTGTCCTTTTTTTTCTACTTAATCAGAAGCGGCTCCAGGTGTGCAGCAGCAGGGACCCAACTGTCACTCAATTTTGATCATTGTCAGCTGTAAAGTGCAGGTTCAGGCATTAAGCCTCTGGCAAATTGATGACTCAGCTGATTGGACTGAGATGATCCAGTGAGTAAAAAGTCATTTAATGTTCTTTTTCTTTGATGGTTTCGGGTAGTTATAGAGAGCAGACAAAACCAACTTAGCTATGTTCATCATCCGTTCCTATTTGTAGAAAGAATACCTTTTAACTTTTGCTTTTTGTTCATATTGTTTTTCTAGATCAAAAAAAGATTTTAATGTTTTTTATATTTTTTGGGTTAGGACAGCCATCATATTAGTTTGTGCCACTTGATGAAGTCCTGCCCGCTTTATTGGAGGCCACTCTAAGCCAGCGCCACACAGGCAGGCAACCTTGAAGTGGAATGGAAGAGATTTAGCACTTCTCAGGCAAAAGCCATCGTCATCATTCAGTAAAGAGTGGACAGGCCTCTTAAAGTAAAGGAGCTGAAACCACTCATGGTTATGCAAATAAATGAGATGCGATAAAGAGAAATGTCAGTGAGACTGCGGTTGTGTCCTGTGTAAAGCAGATGCTGCGACTGTTGTGGTTTAAAAAAAAAAGGACATTGACCACAACATTTGGTAATTTTCAAACTTATATCTGTTGTGACTGAATAAATGAGATGATATAAACAGTTAAAAATGTATTTTGACTAAAAGCAAGGTTTATCTATGTTACTGAAGAAAGTTTAATCGAGCTAAAAAAAAGAACACTGACATTTGGTCCCTGGTCCAATTAAAATCCAATTTTGGAGGCATCCAGGAGGCTTTCCAACCAGGTGCCCAAGACACTGGCTCTTCTCGATGTGGAAGAGCAGCAGCTCTACTCAGAGCTCTCTCTGGGTGACCGAGCTTCTCACCCACTCTCTAAGGGAACACCCAGCCACCATACGGAGGAAGCTCATTTCAGCCGCTTGTTTTCGGGACCTTGTTCTTTCGGTTACGACCCAGAGCTCGCCGCCTCTCACCATGCGCAACGCCAGAATTGTAGAGAGTCCAACCCCTCTAGAGGGACTGAGTTTCAGAGCCTAGGTAGTGCATGGAGGTGAGCCCAGTTATATCTAACCGGTACGTCTCAACCTCTCACACAAGCTCAGGCTCCTTTCCTCTCAGAGAGGTGATGTTCCATGTCCCAAAAGCCAAGTTCCATGACTGGACTTTGGGCCGCTAAAAAACCTTCCTTCGATTGACACCCAAAGTACAAGCATGCTTCATTTTCTGAAAATATGTTACGTGATGGTAGCATTAATCTTGACTTAAAGAAGCAATAGTTAGTACATTATTCATATCCTTGGAGTATAAACAATCAGGCTGAAACTGAATTTCTTTCCTACCCCTATGGCGTCACCCTATCCCTACATTTATCCCTCCAAGCGGAGAGATGTGGAAAAAATAGTGTCTTCAAATTCGGACATTACTACCGCTTGCTGACGATATCAACAGTTGCTGGTCATCTACGTTAGTCCGTAGCTGCCAAAACTCGAAAAATACATAACAACATTGGCTTTATAACCTTAAAAAGTCATGAAAACCACAAAGTCAATGCTTACATTAAAGTGTTAACTTCTGTGCTTAAGGACACACCCATGTGAAAAGGTGCGTTTCTCCTCCACGCCACAGCGAAATGCGAATCGCACTACCAGCAGAGGGATAGCCAGCCCTAAGTCACTACAGCTCCTCCTCTAAAAAACAAACACTTTCAGACACTTACACCTGCAATTGAAGCAATAGGGAGGAGCCGTAGGGATAGGGAAGCCATTTCGTGTTTAGCCAAAGAGTGAACGCTGTATATTTGCATTACAATTTTTATCTTATAACACAGTTCTTGCGCTTTCAGCTCGGTGGAAATTAAACACTAAATTAAACACTTTTGATTCCCACAATCAGTCTGGATTACTTTACGAGAGAAATCGAAGACGAGCAACGGTGCGGGTAAGATGACCTGAGCATGGAGACATGAACTTCAGCTTTTGTAAAATTCCATCCATTTTCTTAAACCTTTCAAGGTCACCAGAGGTTAACCTGGCAGGGCACATCTTGGACAGGTTGCCAGCCTGTCACAGGGCTACATACTCACACCTTTAGTTAAGAGTAATCAATCTCTTACACAGAAAGGTCCCAACTGGTGACTTCTTGCTAGGATGCGAAAGTGCTAACCATTGCGCCACCAGCCCTAAAAAATATTCAATCTTAAACCTGGCTATAGGACAACTTTATTAACTTTTTTTGTTTTGTTTTTTATGTGTCTGATCACACACCATGGACACATGAATAACACTGCATGTTTAGAATATATATATTTTTTACGATGGTATTAAATCAGGTCAACTTTAAAATTTTATAGAAAGAACAAC
The DNA here is from genome assembly GCF_053564925.1 of Oryzias latipes. Lineage (NCBI taxonomy): Eukaryota > Metazoa > Chordata > Actinopteri > Beloniformes > Adrianichthyidae > Oryzias > Oryzias latipes. Next base: position 19,716,808 of record NC_136254.1, read on the forward strand.
TCAAGGATATTTGCAGGCTTTTCCATTTAAAAACATTCTCCAATGGTTGGGCACAAACAAAAAAAATCTAGTTAAGAAATGTCAGTCATATTTTAAAACAACAAACTTTCTAACAAAATATGGTAGTATTATAGTAATAATCTATCTACAGATGATCTACATCAACCTTTTCATATTGCACATGCACTGACCTTAATTCACCACTGGAGGCAGATCAAAATTTCACAGTTGTAGATAAAACTGGTTTGTATTGTTGGCTATCGTTTTCTTTAGTGTATCAATAAAGACCAAGCAGTGGTTACTATGCTCTCAATCGATTATGATTTTCATCCTCATAGAATACCTACTATCTGGTGGGGAGGGGGGGGGGTTGCTTGTGATCTGTATCTTCTGTACTAGAAGCCCTCCGTTCAGCCTTGGGGCTACCTCTACTGGATGCCACACTCAGATCAATGATCCTGTTGAAATGCTAACCTGAGAGTGGCATGGTGCCGCACCGCTTCCTCCAGGTCCCTACCCTCTTTTTTAGCTCTCCCTTGCAACAGAGAACAGCCACGACCCTTTGATTCATCCCTCCAGACAGACACATCGGAATGCTGGAAATGCAATGGCACAATCCTGTTACGGTCAAGCATTTTCACTTTGGTCTAAGCTGTTTAGAGAACTTAATTTCAGAAGTGTTTCACCATTGTTTGGATGGAAAATATAAGCTTTGTTGTATTGCTCATGTAACCCTTGTGCTATCCTAGGCACTTTAACGTTGGGAGTTGGGTCATCTAGACCCACTAGACAGTGCGCTGAACCTTTTTTCTTCAATGATTTGTGATCCTCACTGATGTCCATGGATTACATGAAATCTTTCCACCTTTATCCACCTTTGTTATGGTAGGGAGAACACGTCAATGGAAGGGTGGCGTCATCTAAGATAGCACAAGGGTTAAGGTCATTAAACAAGCAGTAAAGAATCAGCTTTATCTTTAAAAAAGCTAACAAACCAATCACAATTAAGCTTTTTTAATTATGTCTGCATTAAGCACAAACCCTCACTGACCTATGTGGAGATATTTTAAATTTTCAACTTTTAATGAGGTGGTGCAGTTGTTTAAACTCCCACCTTGCAGGAAGAAGGCCCTGGTTTGAATCTCAGCTGGAAACCTTTATGTGTGGAGTTTGCATGTTCAGAGTTTGCATGCATTGGTTTCCTCTGGCCACTCTGGTTTCCTCCCACACTCCAAAAACAAAATTCTTTCATAAAAGAGTAAAAGACATTTTTAAGCTTAATATCAGCTTTTTAAGCTGATTCAGGATTCTTATTGTAAGTGTTCCCTTCTAAATATACACGGTCAACTAAAATGTCTTACTTCAAAATTTGAAAGATGGGTGTATATAATTGAATATTTCCTTTACAAAATATCATCTTTGCTATATAAAATCAGACACTTATTTAAAACAATCCAACATTTGCTGTTTGAAAGACAGTTTTTTCCAATGAAGGTGGACTTCAGGGTGGCCGTGGCTGACGTACCCGAGCGATTAAGCATTGCACGCCGCTACCTGCAGGGGCGGATATCAGGCTGCAGGGGCGGATATAAGGATGACGGTGATGGCCTTCTCTGTCCGATTTAGCAATGCACTCCAATCGCCGCAGGGAGTAATTTCCGGCTGGCTGTTGTGGCTGTCCTCGTGCGATGGAGCTTTGCACTCCACTTGGCGGACGTCAGGGTGACGCCTATGGCAGTCCTAGTGCATTACACATCGTTCTGCGGCTCTGCTGTCGTACAGTGACGCCAATCTATTACCAACAAGAGTTCAATGTCTTGCCCAAGGACAAGTCGACACATGGGCGGGAACCAAACCTGAATTCTTCCAATCAGATGTCAACTGCTTTCCCCCTACGCCATAAGTTGATTGGTATGTCTATATTGCCTCCTGTTCAGGGTCTACCACGACTTTGCCCAACAGTAGCTGGATTGGCCCAAAAAGCTCTGTGACCCTCAAAGGGGGAATACAGTGGATTTAGAGGGAGGATGGATGGATGGATGGATGGACGGACGGACGGACAGATGGACAAAGGGAGGAAGGGACAGACGGATGGATGGATGGATGGATGGATGGATGGATGGACGGACGGACTGACGGACGGACGGATGGACAAAGGGAGGAAGGGACAGACGGATGGATGGATGGATGGATGGATAGATGGACAAAGGGAGGAAGGGATGGACGGATGGAGGGATGGATTGATGGAGGGATGGAGGGATGGATGGATGGATGGATGCAAATCACTGGTTTTGCGCTATACTAATAAATGTTTTTACCATTTGCCATTGCCAGATGTTACTTGACATCGAAATTTCATACTAATTTTTGCTATTCACTCCTCAGCAAATTGCTTCCTTTTATAACAAAAAAAACACACTTTAAAGATGGATTTTGAGGATTTAGGCTGAAAGAAGGAAGAAAAAAAGTGTTTTTTCCTAAATAAAATATATTCAAACTTACTTTTAACAAGCTTTAGGGAGGGAACTCAGTCCCCATCTCTCCAGATCTTGCTGGTTTAATGACTAATAAAGCCTCTAGTTTGTCCTCAAAGTCAAAGGAGAAGAAAACCCAGGCAAAGCAACCGAGTCTAATCAACACCACTAAATGCAACCTTGTAAGGCGCAAGTGCAGAAGCTTGAAGAACACAAGGAGCACATGTTTGTTTTTCCACTTAAATCCGAATAATGTTTTCCTAAGAGGTCTGGATGGAATATGACATCTGAGGCGTCCTTTGTTTCTTCAGTGTACCATTACCCCCCTCTGCTGGCTGCCGTACAGAAATCAACCCTCCTTTGGGGGGAGTTTATTTAAAAGATCTTTACCACCTCATTGTTATGACCCAACACATTCTGCCATGGTGTTAAACAAGGAGAAACAGTATAACACATGCTGTAGATTTTATTAGTCGAGCGGAGGACTGTGACTCATTTCCAAGTCAGCGGCTGGAGGAGTTGCTCCCGTATGCAATATGCTGTTCTCACAGGATGACACTCTTTCTCCCCCCTCCTTCGTTCCTCGCCGCCTCTCTTTCATTCGCAGCTGAATTCATTAGCTCTGCTGCCATGTTGCCGACGCGGCGAGGAATGTAAATTAAAATGACAGAGCAGATATTAGCAAACGTCTCTTAATAAAATCAACTGATGCTATCAGGGAGAGTACAATACACATGCAAAAGAAAAAAGAAAAATCCCAACAACTCGCTTCTCCCTTTTTTTTTTAGCAGCACTCTCTTCATCTCATTTATAACTATTCTACCCCCCACCTCTAAAGCCCCTCCCCCCTGTGTCTTCTTTACACCCCATCACACATGGACTCCTCCAGCCCCATTATGCTCTGTTTTGTGTCACGTCCGTGGACACCGTAGCACGCAGCATATGGACAACTTCAATCCATCTTTTTTTATCAATTGTCCTTGCCCCCTTTTTTTGCTACATCTGTTCCAAGTGCTTTGACTTCATTAACCATCATTCCTTCAATTTTCTTTTCATCCAAGGAGGACTGATGCTATAGTTTAACTGTGACTTTGATGTGTATGACATGATGAAGGCTTTCCAGTTTGACAAACATTGAGAGATTCCGAAAGCATACTTACACTAGGTAATCCCTACCACATAGGGCGTAATTATTAATTTATTAATGATTAATGAATAGATTTCTATTTCTACGATCCAACCAGATTTATATGTCAGAGGCAAGTTGTTAACTGAATTGACCTATACCATTATAAAATCATTTCAAAATTGAATAAATGGATTATATAGATATTGGAAAACACCATTTGGATTAGTAAAATAACGGTAGGTTTATTTTACTACAACGTAAAAACGACTAAGGGCATCACAGTAGACAAGACAAATGTGATGGCAGCAAAAATGATAGATCTATCAATACAGTATAATGTGTGGAAACACTTTGAATTTTGCATTTCTATTATTTTGATGAGGAAAAACTACAGTGGGCTGAACTTTAGGAAACCTAAATATGAATGGATTTGCCATTAAGTCTTGTTTACTTTTTTGTACACACATTTAATTTACACTGTTATATCTTGCAAGAAATACAAGTAATCTGGAAAAGTTCACCTGCACTGTTCAGTACCCAGGTATTTGTCCCACACTGGTTGAAGTTTTAGCTAAATATGTACTAGATCGATTTTAGGTTAGTGAAGCAGATCAAATGGGATAAAACATCAAAATAAACCAATTGACTATGAATCGGATCAGCAACCACAAATCATGATATGAATTGAATCATTGTTAAAATGAACCATTACACCAAAGCATGTTTGGCTCATTGATGTATTTGAGAACAGCACCAAGCGTGATGTCACACATGCAAAAATGAATTACTTCTGGTTCCAACAAAATGAAGTCAATCCAGTCGCTGGTTTTTAGCGAAATGGATGCCCCCATGTTGAAACTAGAAATAGTCAGTTGGCAATGATTGGTCATTCAAAGTCAGCATTTTTACGACAACCACTCTCACCAATCAGGAGTGAGCTTGTTGGAAGACCACACCTCTACTGCTTGAATGTGAGCTCTGGAGAATCTGTCAATCAAATGCTTTAAATGTGAGACCACATTCTTGTAACCCTTGTGCTATCTTGGATGACCCCACCCTTACATTGACGTGTTCTCCCTACCATGACAAAGGTGGATAAAGGTGGAAAGATTTCATGTAATCCATGGACACCAGTGAAGATCACAAATCATTGAAGAAAAAAGGTTCGAATAATCTTTGCTTTTACTAAAACAAAAAAAGTTACATTTTGGACCCTTGAGTCTTACTGGAATCTATTTTACAAGTCTTGAAATTGGGTACAAACTACAGCATTTCTTTCCTGTCTATTTTTAGAAAAGGTTTATTGACAGCAATTTAGCGGTTTGTCTCAAACACATCAAGTTTGTCTGTCACTGATAGACTTCTGAAAGATTTTCTTCAAATGTTTTGCAGGAAAAAAGTTGAATTTCCAGCAACTCTAACTTCAGTAGCTTTGGCGGAAGTTCATTTAAATGAGTATTTAGAGATTGAACTATTTAACATCTGAGATCTAGCTCCAGTGTTGACATTCTTTTGAGTACTGTAACTTTTAACCATTTACGTAATTAAAGTAAATCCAGCAAATTTTGAAGTGGAGATAAGCGCTTCGCCCTGATATGCAACAATCTACTGTAGTTAAATTTTTATGTAATCAATGTAGTTTAATTAATTTTGGTTGATTCTGTAATGGAGAAAGCAAGCTTTTTTAATGTAACACTTGATTGAGGTGTTATCAGTGCAAAGGCCATATGAAAGTCGATTTTCTTCGCATCAGAATCAGCTAATTCACGTTAATCGCATAAACGATCCATGAGTTTAGCTACAGACACACCTGATATGTAAGGCGTGTTTAACAACGTGCTAAATGTGGGTATTTGAATGCACATTGAACCCATTTTGTTCACACTTTACTAGCACATGTACAGCACCCACGGGTAGAAGAGGCTTGGTGCAAAATGTCTTAATCTTTCTCCAGCCTTTTTATTTTTATTACAGCTCTATTCCAAAAAATGAAAGACTTGGTGTCATATATTTCCGGCCAGCCATAAACTTGTTGGCGTTTCCATGAATTAAAGGGGACGGTAACCATACTTCACTACCAAATCTGAGTCCCTCACTCGCCAAAGTTTCACCTGGTTTAACTTTCAATGTGGGTTTAACGGCAGCATGTTTTCTAAGTAGAGCACGAAAAGGGTCGTAGAAACTTCAACGCAAGAGTGTAGAACCCGGTGGCCTGAAACAAGTTCATCCACATTTCCGTAGACTTGTAATGAAAAGTCTGTGAGAGGGAAAATGGTCCCTTGAAGGCACGTTGGTGAGGGTGGTGTGAACTTAGCTTCACAGCTGGTCACAGAGCGTGTGTTATTTAGGCGTGTCAGGCGACATCTCCAGTGTTAAAGGATTGAACAACGTCACAGATGGCCCATACCTAGGGGTATTCCAAAAAGCAGGTTATGTGAGTTACCACGGTAAGTTTGAGGCTAAGGAAGTTGATAACCTCAGCTTTCGGTTCCAGAAATGGAGGTATGTTTCAGGGTATGTCAAGTTGCCATGGCAACTCATGCTCTGAACATAACCTGGTCTGGAGTAAGTTTAATTGAAGGTTATTTTTTTTGCAGAGAGGTGAAGCAGCATGGCGTGTCCATTTGAAGATGATTTAGTGGATGAAGAAGCTTAGATAATAATTTTTCCACTGTGAGAGGGTGATAAGACCACGTATGAATGTTGGAAAGATAAACTTTTTTACATTGATCTAACTTCATTATTTGCTTCAGTTAAGATAAATCATTTTTTGAAGTTCAGTCAATTTAAATATAACACATTGTTATGGCATATGTTTAGCTGTTTTACTGTGTATTGCAGAGTTACTTTGTCCTGCTATGTTTAATTCTTTATGGGCCATGAGTGAGAGGGAGGGAGAGGATGATTAGGTTATGTAGCACCCCTAGTGCCACAATATTTTGCATGAACTAAAGTTAAAGTCAGATTCATGATACATGAATAAGCGCTTCCTATTGAAAATCCACATGGAATCATTCATTTTAATATTATAAAACTTCAAGAAGTACCATAAATTAAGATGGAAATATTGAATTGGAGTAATACGACATTTAGTTTGATAAATATTTACATTTGAGTTGTAAAAGCAAATATTATAAGAAAATTGGGTTGAATAAATTTAACTCAACTACTTGTTACCAATTGAAGCAATTCATTTAAGTTCGATATATGTACATATATATATATATATATATATATATATATATATATATATATATATATATATATATATATATATATATATATATATATATATATATACACATATATATATATATATATATATATATATATATATATATATATATATATATATATATATATGTGTGTGTGTGTGTGTCACAATGAAAATGGATATGAGATAGAAACTCATGCGTTTACTTTGTCCGTTATTTTCCTCCAAGCAGAAACTCTTTCTTTTGCTGATTCTGCTGTATTACTTTTTTGATGGTCGTATAATCTTCATACGCCGTCATGAAAATGTCCGACTCCGTCTCACTGGAGTATAGCGCTCTCTTTTTTTCTCCACGCCTTTCCATGGTGACTCCTGAAATGAGCTATCAATTGAATATGCCTTTATGTACTTGCCGTGCACACGCATTAACCCAGGGTCACCAAGTCGAGCGTAATTACGCTAACTCATATCCGGTCTTTTGGAACAGACATACCCAGAGTAAGCAAGTTCAGGCGGACTTCAGCCAGAGTTCAGGCTTAAAGTCAGGTTAGTTTAAACGTGCCTTCTGGAATGCCCCCCAGACCTCTGTTTACAAATAACAAAACATTGCTTTCATGATCTACATTTTGCCTAAAGACATTGAGGCCCATGTGTCCTCACACCCATTAAATCCCATGCACCATTCATAACTAAAATGGCATTACACTAAAGAAACATCTCAATAACAGCTGCTTTTTTTTTATTACCAAGTTGGCTCGATCCACCATTGAGTCCTCAAATCAGATGACCTTTGAATGTGGGTATATGTATCTAATGTGGAACCACAAGACGAGTAGGAACTAAAATTGTTCACAAGAGATCTGACAAAAAAAAAAAAAGATGAATGGAGTGACATTCTGGAAGTGTGCACTGGTAAATGCTAACGCTAAGTTAAAAAAAAATGCCAATCAGAATGTACAGACTCCTTCATGTAGTAACAAAACTAATTACTTGCATCAATCATGAACACCTACCTGTTGACAGGTCTTGCTGAATATAATTGCTTGTTGTGATGCAGCAACAATATAGCTGCAATGCGTTGAGAAAGCAGGAATTCTCCCAGGTTAGCTTGTAATAATCGAAAAAAGTGTAACATTCCGGTCTTCTTTGTTAAGAAAAAAAAATGGTTTCACATAAGTTAGGCATTAAGCATGACTCACATAAAGGCTTATTAGTCAGAAAAAGTGTCTGCTTGTCAGATATTGATTATGTTTGAGTCTAATTCTTTAATGCCAAAACATCCTCTTTTCTCTCCATCCCTGCCTTTGTCATCGCATCCTAGTTGCTTTCACATGCAAGCTTTTGCCTTTTTCTCAAGGGCTTTAACTTTCCTCCTCTCATCTTCTCTCAGTCCCACCACCACCACCCCCCCTCGCACACTTCTGCCTCTCCTGCAGTCTAAGGAATCAGACGCGGGTTTGCCACTGCTGAGGAAGCAACCATGGTAATCCTCGGGCTCAACTTCAAAAAGAGTCTTTAAAGACTACACTCTCTGCGGTTTCTGGAAACCAGGTACGAGTATTGGGGAATAAAGAAGTAGAGAAAAAAAAGGGGGGGGGGGACTCTCCCCTTCTCACCTGTCTCCTTCTCCTCTCCCTGAAAGCTTGCATTATCTACAAGCAAACTAAATGTTCTTCTGGAGAAAATGCCTAAAGACCCACTGCGATAAAAATAGTGTTTTTTGTGTTTTTAACATTTTTCTGATGATGGAGGACATAAATAAATAAATAAAATTAAGCTTAAAGTTGCGTTTCTGAGTATTTTTTTCTTCCAAAATTTTGTAAATAAGGACGAAAAAAATGCAGTTTTACAAACTCTGTATTTTTAAGTTAGAAAATGCGCGATAAGCAGGCTAAAAACGCCATTTTAATGCCTCCACCTGCAAATGACTAGATCCGTGTAAGTCTTTGTATTCCTCGTCCAATATGGCATTAAAAAATGGCTCAAAACTGTACAGTAAGCTCCAACATTGCTTGCCATTTTTGTTGCACATGTTTGGTTAGGTTGGGGGCGTAAGGGGCTCTAAGCTTGCGGGAGAGGATGTAAACAGAGACCTCTCAATTATTGGTGACAGTCAGGAAGGGAATTTCTAATAAAGTACTGCCAATTTGCAAAAACTATGTCCTTGAAAACAGTACAGGTTTTTTGGTTTTGCCTAAAAACAGCATAATCATATTTTATATGATTTGCTCCTTGGTTTTTGCCCAGTAATTCATCATTATTCCACTAGGGGCGGTAGCAGGGCAGTAGCTGCTTCCGTGAAATCTCAGAAACTTTAGGAGCAAAACATTTAGCTAATTTACAGAACCTTATCGTGAGAATAACTTATTTTTTATATTCATTATTTTAAAAGTACTACTTGCTTTATAGAAAGAATGCAAACTTTATCAATAATTGGTTATTTATAATACTAATACACAATAATAGAATTAATATATTTGAGTGAGTGGCTAAAGGGCCTTTTCTCCTGAGCATGTCAATATTTTTGCATTGTAAGCTTAAATCACTGTGAGCAAAAAACTTCACCCAACGAATCACAATTGATACCATCTGTCTTATACAGGGCAATAAATGCGGTTGCAAATATCTTTAGTGGATTTCATCAAAGAGTTTAAAAAACATCTTAATTCCAAATTTAAAAAAATAATTTTCTGTCAAATCTTTGATGTAGCCTTTTTTTCTTTTACCAGATTGCTAAATTCAAAGCTGAGGAAGGAAAAAAGAAAAAAACCCTGCTGGTTACTGCTTGAAGCTCATTAGTTAAAATCATAGTAAGGCAGGATTAAACATGCACTTAGAGTTTGTTTCATCACAAGTTGCCTAATTAAAATCAATGATTAAAACAACTGCATTCATTATATGAAATTGGGTTCAAAAATCTTTTTAATATTACATGTTCCCTGTTCTTCAAAAGTCAAAACACCCATGGAAAACTGCAATGAAAAAATAGCCAGCAGCAGTTTCTTTTAACATCCCCCAACAACAGTGTGCAACTCACCATCTCAGCTGACACTTCTACTGTACTGCAATTTGTACTTTCCTAGTATAAATATTTCAAACAACAAATAGCTACATAAAGAAATTCAGACGCTAAATTAATACTGAGAGGTAGAAGTCATACGCTTGTTTTACTCACATGCCTTAAAAACCAAAAAATAAAAATAAAAAACATTGCAAATACTAGATATGCTTGTATGTTTAAAATAGGGATTAAAAAAAAAAAGTTTAGGAGTCGAAATTTGAAACGAAGCAAAAAATAAGGAAGGCTTTAGTTTGTGTAGGTGATGTGCACACAAGCAGAGCACGGAATAGTTTTACTTGCATCTTTTTATCCAGTTATTCATTGTGTGTTTGGGAGTTTATCCTGAAAAAAACCTGCGATAGGTTTACTCTTTGAAATAATTGTAGCTGTATCAAGGCTGTAAAAGCCCTCACTGCACAAGTTTGTCACTTTCACACTTTTTTTCCTCTTGTTTAAATTCTCAAAGTTCAAACCCTCATCAAAAAATGAGTCCAAAATTATTAATTAAAGAAGATCTGCTCGTATAGTTGAAGATTTATGTAAACGCATTCTATACATGGGAAACACTTCAGAGAAGATTTATAACAGTAGTCTTTGGCCAATCAGGATGCAGAACGCAATGGGCAGTAAAAAAAAACAAAAGTATGCAAAATTGCACAAAGTTAGAATTAGCTCGAATGTATAAGGTTCATTGTGTTATAGCGAGAGTGTTTCATGTCCAACCTTATGGTGAGTTGACTTTAAATGCCAATATCCACTACTCTACCCCAATTAGACATATTCTAAAAAATTGTGTGTATCGCTACTTGATATGTGTGCATTTGTGCACGTACTATATTTTTTTGTAGTATATGGTTTATTTAATATTCTTTCATTTTCTCAAAAGTTGACAGTGCACCTCATGTACGAATTCTGGCTGTGTTCACACACGACATGTCGCCAACCCATCGCGCCTATCGCTCAGAACACGCCAGAGTACCTCTGATGGGGTCTTTACGTTGAATTAACATTGAAACTGGACACCCCTGCCATGCGTTTGATGTGAACACAGCATTTGCCTTCCTTTACAGATGCATTACCAGGAGAAAGACACCGACTTCCAACTGGGATCTTTGGGGAAAAAAAGCTACAAATCAAGTACCTCCATTCTGCACATATAACAAAGCCAGCCACTTCTTTTCAGCCAAGGAGGTGTTTCTGCTCTCACTGAGAGGCAACATCGACTTTGAGGCCGGAAGAAGTCAGACAGGCGCTGGTTAAACATTTAAAGCAAAGGAGGCCCACTTCAAAGGAATGGCCTCTTACAATCAGTGTACCCCTTTCCCTTTCAATTAGCACACAGTCTGCCAGGCTGGCACGCTCACCCACGGGCGAGCTGAGGCCGTGAAATATTGATGGCCCCTTCTTGGGAGTGAATGGAACACTTTGTGTTCTGTTCCCCGGGGTGAGTTTATGTGTTTTAGATTTTTTTTTTTTTCCAATGGCACACAACTGAGTGTTTGATTGTGTGAACTGAGCGGTCATGCGGTGACGCACCAGCGGTGGATCGCACTTAATTCAATACATTTTTATTCCAACTCAGCAGCACTTTAATCTATTAACAGCACAACACAAGAAATGATTATTTGTTCAGTGAGACGAATCCCATGTTTTACTGTCTTTTCTCTTCAGCCTGTGCAATGCTTTCTTTTTGCAGTATTTTTCATACTGTAGGGCTCACCTGACTATCAATTAATCAATCAATCATTATTTATATAGCATTTTTCATGCTTGGTAACACAAAGTGCCTTACACTGATGAAGTCACAGCATCAATACACGGTCCATTTTTTGTTTCTTTTGTCATGAATGAGGCGCTCCGAACTATAAGATGCATAAAGTGAGACAAACGAGTACGACATAAGCCCGTGAATTGGTAAGACTTTGTCATCTGCGTTTACAGTAACTTCAGAACTTGTTTGTAACATGCCGCACGTTAGCCACATTAGCCCTTGTGCTGTCCTATGGGGTCCAGATGACCCCACCCTTGCATTGACATGTTCTCCCTACCACGACAAAGGTGGATAAAGGTGAAGAGGATTTCATGTAATCCATGGACACCAGTGAAGATCACAAATCATTGAAGAAAAAAGGTTCAGAGCACTGTCTAGTGGGTCTAGATGACCCAACTCCCAATGTTAAAGTGCCTAGGATAGCACAAGGGTTACAAGTGTTGAAATATTCACAATAGCTGTAACTCTCAACATTGCTGGTAGCACATAAAAAAACAGCCCAACACTGCTAAACAATATGTAAAAATTGACTGATAACGCTAAAATACACATTATTGTGACTAAACTAACTCCTGACCTTGTTTGTAACATGTATGAAAAAATGCAGTCCAACTCCACTACACGTTAACCATTGGAGCGTTTTTTATTGTAAGACCGAACCTTACTTGTTTGTAACTTGTAAAAACACAGGCTTGTACAATTATTAAACAAACATTACTATGACTAGCCTAACTCTCAACCTTGCTGGTAACATGCTAAAATTTTTTTTACAAACAGTCCAACACTGCTATGCACTAGCCGCATTGGCATATTTACAATAGAACCCAACCATGTTTGCAAACATGTAAAAAAAATAGACTGATACCGCTACATATCTGTGACTACGCTAATTCCCAACCTTGTTAGTAACACATAATAAAAACACAGTCTAACACCGCAACATGTTATCCGCATTAACATTTTCACAATAACACCCAACCAAATATTCTTACAGAACAAAGTGTACCTCTTTCTATCGCTTTGATATCAATGAGCAAAATCATGTTCACGGGGCTCCAGATTATAAGGCACGTAGTCGTTTTTTGAAATAAAAATTAAGGCTTAAAAGTGCGGAAAATACAATAACTGCAGTTTTGTTGGTTTTTTGATCAAGCCCATTTGCAATGCCTCACCTTTGGCAGCAGCATAAGAGCTGAACAATGGTAATATATAGTGATTATGCAGTCATCAGGAATAAAGAACAGACATCTGCAATTGCCATCAGTAATGCACTCAATAAATGAATAGGGCTTAACAAAAATAAACCCATATGATTTTCAGAACATATCTAGACTTAGCCAAGAAGGGCAGAGCGTCCTTTGTGTTTGTGGGCCCCACATGAACAAGATTTATTTAGCTCATCACTAGCAAGTGGGTCAAGTTTGGAGTTTATTCATGCGGAAAGCCTCTCAAAGTGACTTTTTCAAGGCTTTCAGAGAGCTAGAATATAGATTAATTACCTGTAAAGTGTTTAGTCCTACAAACCACTTTACATCTAGATTTCTTTAAAGGAGAAAAACCTTCATTTCCAGACATTTTGACATTTCTTTTAAATGAGGGTGAAGCTAAAGGTAGGAGATCAGATTAAATTTGATATTAGTGAAGGGCCCAGGCGAGCAGAGAGGTTATATACTTAGCCACACGATGACACAGCCCTTAATGGGGCAGAGAAGCGATGCGCTGATATCATTAATTGATGGATTAGAAGCATGTAATTCCCTGCAGAGAGTCGATGATCAAGAGCGCAGTGCAGGGCGAGAGGAGCCCGGGTAAGCACAGGGACCGAGAGCTCCAACATGACCTGAGCGGTTAATTGAATTGGGAAATTCCTGTGATATTTTATTTTCAATGAGAGTTGGAGAACAAATTAGAAAAAGGCGAAGGAGGAAGGAGCTGAACTAATAGAAACCACAGATGAAATTTAAGGCTTAAATGATATAAAGTTTTTACAGATAACCAAAGTGGGGGATAAAGACTGCATCTCAACTATCTGGCAACTATCTTTTAATGGTTTGTTGAAACTCAACCAAATTTCCCCAAACACTCAAAATAATTTTTTACTACATATCCATAATTTCCTTTCTCATCAATTTATCTATCCTTTCCTTCTTTCAGACCTACCCCAATGAAAACTGTGTTTTTGGTGTTTTTTAATAAATTATAAAATAGCCAGTGGGAAAGCATGTTGACAGAGGGCTCTTAGCAATGGGGAGGGGAAGGGGTGGCGGGGTAGCTCTGCACCAATGATGCCTCGCACAACTCAGGGGTGAATTTCTAATGAACCACTGCCACTCTACAGAAACTATCATAAAAACGGCACTGGTTTTTTTGATTTTTGCCTAAAAAGGGCATAATCATAATAAAAAGACCTCTGGGAACACTTTGAAATAAGGTCAAAATAAGATCAGAGTGAGACTTTCAGAAGGATATGTGTTTTCTTACTGAATCATGTCCACTAAATTAGAGGCTTTACAACTTTTTCACGAGTCACGCCTTTTTCACAACGTTTACTACTTTTTGTCATTCACTTCCACACTTTGCTTCTTTCATAAAGTAAGTCCTTGCTCCCCTGTGGACCAGAGTTTGTATGTTTGATATGTACCAAAGTTCAGATTAGCGTTCACACTTGAGAAAAAACAAGGAACAACGATTCATTTTTGCACTGATCTGGTTCGAATCTGGAATTTTGGATCACAGTTTTGTTTTGGTTCGGTATAGCTAACCCTCCATCCATCTTCATATCCTGCTAAATCTCGTTCAGGGTCACGTGGCTGCCGGCCTCTGTTGGGGAAAGGCAGGATCAGTTTGATGTATGACTTGTGTATAAAAAAAAAATTTAAACAAATGGAAAAAAAGCTGTCTTTAAATTTGCTAATAAGCAAATAGCAATAAAGAAAAACCTTTCGGTTGACTCATACTAAGCCTGGAATCCTGTAATGAAACAATAAATCCATCTTAAATTTAGCACGTCACATTTCAACGTAAATGTACTGGTATGAAGTATGGATGCAAAGATTTGCTTTCCCCACTATTCACTTCAATGGTGCATCATACTGTTGGGTTTTAAACAGAGAATCTTAGCATCCCTACCATCTACCCATACATCTACCTCACTCACTTGTCTAGGCTTTCCCTATTTCACCTGAATAGATATATTCATCCGTACAACCTTCCATCCATTTATTCATCCATCCATTCAATTACATTTATGTACAAAGGGCCGGTTCACAAGTGAAGTCATCTCAAAGTGCTCAAAAAAAGCAAAAAAATGTCAAACTGATTCATTATTTATGTCTGTTATAATCCAATTGAGTCAAGTCAGATTATCATAATCCATCCATCCATGGGCCGCTACTTTCACATACATTAAACCGTCCCTTTTTGCTTTTTCTTTAAATCTTCTTCATCCATCATCCAAACGCTCCTCCATCCTCCATCTGCTGTTCCTCCTCCCACACGTCTTCTCATCAGTCATTCCCATTGGTCAGATGTTGGCCTTATCCTACTCTACGTACAGTATACACAGCCCAATCTATTTGCCTCTTTGTTGTGGTTCAGAAAATTTGGCCTCATATACTAATCGATATATAGTAGACATCAAAGAAAGCAACCGTTTAATTTGCATACATAAAGATGGAAAGGTAAATGTGGACGGACAGGTGATAAGAGAGGAGAAACCTCCGGGGCAAAGCAACAGATCTACGTTTCAAATCTTTCATCTGGCTCATGCAGTGCCGGATCAATCCGAAAGTGCGTCCATCATTAGGGCATCAAAGACTTATGGGAAGTAGATTGTTTCTGCAAATCCGTCATTATATGCAACCCGTCAAAGAACAAAGCCCAAGCGGCGATGATGTTTTTTTCCTGGAATGTTTCATAATTACAAGCAAGGTGGCAGAGAAGTTCCAGAAGAAGTACGCTGGGAAAAGTTCAGACATTATTTCAATGTCAACTATCAGGTAGTTCAGCGCAAACACGGCCGCCGTTCATCACATTTTTTTAGCCTAAATTCTTGCAAATGTAAGCATCTCAAGAGGGACAAGTTCACATTTTGAACGTCTCCATTTTTAGCTCCAGAACTCTTGCCTCACGTTGATAAATGTTCCGACACAGGCTTAGGGGACATGTAAAACAAAGGTCAGGTGCATTCGCTGCAAGTAAAATCATTTCCATCGCATCAGATGACAAATGGAGTCCGTTTCCTGTTTCTGCACAGACACTCTTTTCCCTTTTTTTTTTATATCCCTTCACTTCTTATCCTCCCTGTATGTGACTCCTACTGTTCCTCCATAAATAAATAATTCAAGACACAGATTTTTCATTTTATGATGGAATGTGATATTTATCCGCTTTTTGCCACACACCCAGTGCTGTGAAGGAGCATAAAAAAACATCCTCCGACTCTTCACCTGAGTTTTAAACGGCGCTAGAATTCACTCTTGAATATATTTTTGGGCCCTGAAATGTCTCTGGCCCACTCGGGCTTCTTTGTTTTCCCTTAAGTACCATTTCCCTCCCTCTTATCCTTCTTATTCGCACCGTGCCATTTGGCCTTTACCTCTTACTCGTCCCTGAATCTGTGACAGTGACAAACGCTGACAAGAGAGCTGGCAATCTTGATACCTTTCTGCATCTCAATAATGGAACAACTTGATATGAAAGTCCTGTTATCTGCTCCCCCTTGGCTCCATGTGTGTTGTGCCCCATCAGTCAACAGGGGGAAGGCAGGAAAAGGAGTAGAAACACAGCCGTTAGAAATGCAATAGGGAAGCTTTGGAATGGAACTGCTTTGGGATTAATGGATCTGTGGAATTTACACTGGGTCCCACTGACAGCAGAAGCTTCACTGTGTTTTTTTTTGTCAAATATCAAGGAGTTCCTTCCCCTCAGTCAGTCTCTTTCTTCTTCCCCCTTTTTCCTGCTGCGTGTAGCTGAATTTTATTCCTTAAGGTTTCTGCATTTCTGCATTCCTCTTGAACTATTTCGTCTCCTCCTCCTCCTCCTTTTTCAAATCCCATACTGTAGGCGGAGTGATGTCCGAATTAAAAGATGTAATGTTAACTCATGAAAGTGAAAACCCTCTAGTACATTTAGCATAAATGGGCTAAATGCACATTTTCTGAGTTTGGATGGCTTTAAAGTTGTAGAGCTGAGCCAGTTGGGAAGTCTAATCCCTTTAAATCGTGCATTCCTGCCTGTCACTGCAAATTTAATCTCTACCAAACAGGGTTAGGGTCATATAAAAGATTGGTGATTATTTTTCAGAGAGGACATTATTGTTGTAGTCACTAACAGGTTTTTGTTGGTTTGCCAACTGCTCATATGATTAAAGTGGACATAGCTAGGAGATGGCCTCTATTAAAACTTTTTTTCCTTTAATTCTTATATATATATATATATATATATATATATATATATATATATATATATATATATATATATATATATACACACAGTATGTGTGTATATACACACACACACACACACACACACAGCGTTTTAAATCAGAAGTCTAAATTTGACGAATTAGCAAAAGAGCAGCAATAGTAAAATTAGTGTTGGTAGAACAAATATATTTATTTATTTAATGTATTTAGAGTTTTGTTTCCACGTGAGTGAAATGCAATGTTCACATCGGCCTCAGAAAAGCGCATTCAAGCGACCCCTTCCAAAGGTATCTCAGGCTTTCGCATTGAAAATTCTCCAGTTCACGTGTTGCTACGCATGTTCTTAAGTCCGTTTTTCAGGCTTCACATACAAAGTGCACAGCCACCGCATTGAAGGTTAAACTAGCTAAATTTTGACCTATTGTAGACTCGGATTTCTTACCCTGGATTTACACTGGTCCGTCTGCTGTGCTAGTCAGTTGCAGTGCGTGGGAAGTCCGTCTCATGGCGGACTTCCCACCATGTTTTGTCCGGAGTATTGGCCGGGTATTGGATACTCCGGACAACTGCCCGGAGTATCAGCCCTAAGCCGTTATCTGGGTCTTTCTTGTGGATGGTGTTTTTGAAGAACTTTTTGAACATGGCTATTTTGACTTCAGAAGGGAGACCTGGATCCCAGAGAAACTGTCTGAGGTTGCTGAAGCCCCAATCTCATTGGCCAAATCCACACTTTCCCTGAAAACACATTGTATATAACTTGGTCCATGTCTTCTGCCGTGTAGTTCATCGTCATAAAAAAAAAAGTAATTATAATTTGGGGTAAAACCGACCAAAGTGCTGTTCAGCAAATAAAAAATATGTGAATCTTTTGGTCCAAACAGTCATGAGTCATCCAACAAAAGCTTTCTGCAGTGAATCACTCAATGGGAATAAATAGAACATCAGCTGCAGCAATCTTTTTTGTTTTCCATAAGAAACTTTCTTCAGAAACCGCTTCAGAAATTCTTTTGTTTTCTTCTTTTTTTGTGGGAAGGATATAGTCAGAAATGTTGATTCACCAATCCCTTTGCTTCAAAAGGATTATTCATCTGGAATAGGCTTCTGCTCGTGATGGCAGATGGTCTCGGAAGGAAGACACAGCACCAACAAAAACAGTCTAATTACTCCTCACTCTCATCGTTCTCTGTGTTTTACATTTAGAAGAATTGGAGAAGGAGCTGCAGCAGGAGGAAACCAAACTTCATTTAGGAAAAGAAAGACGTTTGCAGCTACAACCTTGGCTGGCAGTCACAGAAACTCCTTACTATGCAACATCCTCAGCTTTCATGACAGGCCCTCTTTTGTGTTCCCCTCTTTTATGTCCCATATCCTCTGTTTCAAAGGTCCCCTGAAGGGCTATTTTTCTCTTATGAATCCTATCAGTTCCAAAACACAAATGGGGATGCTGGAATGTTGTTTGGAATGGTTCACTCAGTTTTGCACGAGCAGGGTGCAGTATTGAGACTGTGATTGGCAAACATCTGCTACCGATGGGAGAGATACTCTCAAATCTCGATAGAATGCAGGCTGAATGTCATCTATTCTGAGCAATTTCCTGCTGTCTGTTAAAAATGTGGATTTCCAGGAAAATGACTTCGTTCTCAGCATTGGAAAAAAAATTTAAATTACACAGATGCTTCTTAAAAAAAGGAGAAAAACTGCAACAGACTCCCCCAGGATGTTCTGCACACATTAAAAACAAAGTTGGAATGATAAGACTTACACTTGACAGCAAATTCCCAGAAACAATTCACCTTACATCTTTGGAGGAGAGACATGAGGTGGGTGCAGCCGACTGGAAAGTAGTGTTTTGCTGTCTGTTGTTGGGAGTCTTGTTGGTGGAATGGGGTGGGGGCGGGGGGGGTCTTCTGTACAAGTAGCATCCCCTCAGTGAGGGCGAAACGGAGGGTTGCCTTCAGGGCAAAAAACAAGGACAGGAAGAGCTGGCAGCGTCTCAAAACCTTAAGACAAACACACGTGCACACCTCGGGCCCCAGAGGAAATGGTGAGCCTGCCTTTTCAGCACCACGGACAGCTACCACCAAAATGTGTTATTAGAGTCTTTTACTAAGGTTTTAATGGTTAATCTAATCTATATGATCCAACAGTCTAACTGGAAAATAATCTGAGCATGAGCAGGGAGGCATGACTAAAAGGAATGTTGCAGCTTTCCAATAAACACATTTTTGAATATTGGCAAAAAAAAAAAAAGATATAAGTAATTTCTACAAGTCTTAATAAATGACAAATGTGTACACTGTCATCTGCAATAATCACCTGGAATTAATTAGGCAGATAGTGCTGAGTTTCCCATTGGATATTGACGGCATGGATGATTATGTTTCAGGTGGCGACATTTAATTTTTTTCCAGTAATGCAGTGATCAGCTTATCAAATCTCAAGCATGTAGGAAGACACATTCTGTTGTTTTGGGAAACAGATGTAGATCAGTTTTTACAGGGTCAAACATCAGGCTAAGAAAACCTCTACGGGACTTGCTTAAATTTCTGAAATTGGGTTAAAAGTATCCATACACAACAAACTGGGATGACTGTGGATCATTGAGAGTATTTAACTTCAAAACACTTGTAGATGCAGATGCTAAATTGTGGTAAGTAAGCAGAAGTGGTTTGATGCATCAAGAGGCCTGCCTCTCTCTCTCTCTCTCTCTCTCTCTCTCTCTCTATGTATATATATATATATATATATATATATATATATATATATATATATATATATATATATATATATATATATATATATATATATATATATATATATATTCTCTTGATGAGCTTCTAGAGGTAGTCACCTGAAATGTTTTTCACTTCACAGGTGTGCCCTGTCAGGTATAATCAGTGTGATTTATTGCCTTATAAATGGGGTTGGGACCATCAATTGTGTTGTGTCGAAGTCAGGTGGACACACAGCTGATAGTCCTACTGAATAGACTCTAAGAATTTATATTATGGCGAGAAAAAAGCAGCTAAGTACAGAAAAACGAGAGGCCATCATTACTTTAAGAAACGAAGGTCAGTCAGTCCTAAAAATTGGGAAAACTTCGAAAGTGTCCCCAAGTGCAGTCACAAAAACCATCAAGCGCCACAAAGAAACTGGCTCACAGGCGGACCGCCCCAGGAAATGAAGACCAAGAGTCACCTCTGCAGCAGAGGATAAGTTCATCCGAGTCACCAGCCTCAGAAATGGCTTTGTGCGACGCAGAAAAGGTGAACGGATGGACTCTACATGCCTGGTTCCCACTGTAAAGCATGGAAGAGGTGGTGTGATGGTGTGGGGGTGCTGTGCTGGTGACACTGTTGGGAATGTATTCCAAATTCAAGGCATTCTGAACCAGCATGGCTACCACAGCATCTTGCAGCAGCATGCTATTCCATCTGGTTTGCGTTTAGATGGACCATCATTTCTTCCTCCAGGCTGTGTAAAGGCTATCTGACCAAGAAGGAGTGTGATGGGGAGCTGTGCCAGATGACCTGGCCTCCACAATTACCGGACCTGAACCCAATGGAGATGGTTTGGGGTGAGCTGGACTGAAGGCAAAAGGGCCAACAAGTGCTAAGCATTCTGGGAACTCCTTCAAGACTGTTGGCAGACCATTTCAGGTGACTACCTCTTGACGCTCATCAATAGAATGCCAAGAGTGTGCAAGGCAATAATCAAAGCAAAAAGGTGGCTACTTTGAAGAAACTGGAATATGACATATTTCAGTTGTTTCACACTTTTTTGTTATATATAATTCCATGTGTTAATTCATAGTTTGATGCCTTCAGTGTGAATCTACAACTTTCATAGTCGTGAAAATAAAGAAAACTCTTTGAAGTCCCTTACACATGGATTAATTATGGCTCTGCACTTTTATTTAACAACAAATTAACAAGTTCCTGTTTTAGATACTAGATAATGCACTTTTTATGTATCATTTATTATTTTTAGTCATAGGTTTTTGTTTAAGGTATGAGTAAAGAAATATCTGTTCCATTCTATTCTATTAATTACTAATGTAGACATAATTTTGAGAGGAACACGGCTCTCTGTCAAATGCCCTTCTGAGTCTCTTTATGGTTTGCAACCACAGTTGGATGTTGTTGTAAATATGCTAACGTGGCTAACACGTAGCGGTATCAAACACGTTTTTTTTCTTACATGTAACTAACAAGGTTGAGTTAGTGTAGTCAGAGTAATGTTTGTTTTAGCAGAATGTCTATTTTTTTGCATGTTGCAAACAAGGTTGGGAGTTACGTGTAGCGTGTTACAAACAAGTTCTGGAGTTCCTGTGAATGCAGTTGATAAAGTCTGACTGAATGACTGACTTATCTCTGACTCTGGTCCCACTTAATGCACCTTATAGTTCAGTGGGCCTTAAATTTGACATTATTATGAAAACAGACCATTTATTGCCAGCGTACCTTATAGTTTGGTGCACCCCATACTGAGAAAAAAAAATACAGTACACCAACAGTTTCCAGAAATTTACTGAGCTTTAAAAAAAAAAACAAATCTTAAGGACAGTGAAATTACTTTTGACTGCTTTAGCCTAGATGACCTCTGTTGTGTAGATGTGTCTTCATACTGATAAAATGAAGACTCTTTTTCACTTTATTTAATTAACGATGGTAGATTGTTATCAGTCTCTTTCGATGACCCTGATTTCTTTTTTCTTCATTTAAGCAATTAGTCTTAAAACAAAGTGACTTTCTTCTCTAATCTTAGCTTTAACCTATTTTATTCATGTGTAACTATATTAACAGATTGATATTTACAGATATAAATTCTCACAAAAAAGTAACAAGGTCAGTAAAATCAGACATAAAAGTACATTGTTTACGCCCATCTTGTTTTTAAAAAAGTGAACAGAAGTTTGAGAGTTTTTGCAGGTTTTGCTCTGTCTAAACTCATTAATCAGAACTTCATCAGAGCACACATTGAAATATTGATCAGTGTTGTCTAATTGTTTAGGTTGTCGACGTTGTTTTTGCCCAATCAGAGGTACGTTTCCTGCTGTGGATGGCCTATTCTGATGCCAAGGGACAAAATTACTGTCACTGAGGGGATATTCTTGCTAATATCTGTTACTAACTATCACACTCAGCATGCAGGGTCAGTTGCCCCGTGGAGCCATTTCCCACTTTGTCTTATTTATTCAGAGAAAAGCTTATATTGTCTGATGCATCAAGAGGTGCACCCAAGGAACCTTTGTGCATGGCTAAACGGGAACTTTTATTGCCTTTCCTACCCAGAATGGCAATTAGCTGCGGTAGACTGGGGAAAAACACAGTGCAGAGTTGGTATGCAGAGAGCTCTGCAAAGTTAATGGACTTTTAAATCGACACTCTGCGCCAAATTCCCTCATTAATGCCATCCTTGGTCCCTGCCTACGCCACCATTTGATTTCAAAGGTCAACTCTCAAATGTCAACATAGGAACAGTAAATAGAATGCACTTTTTTTGATGCATGCAGTCCGAGTTGGAAGGAAGCAAAGGAGCGCTTGTTTAGTCGAAGTCAACCAACAGTTTGAAAGAAAAAGACAAAAAAATTCTGGTAAGCTCTGTCAAATTGATAAAAAAAGTAATTACGTTTTATGGATAGACACCAAGCCTAAATACAAGTACACTTATTTCTAAACTGAAGTATCCAAGTACATCACTCTAATCTTGGAAGGAAAAATGTTCAAGCAAAAAACTAATAAAAGAAAATATTGTTTTATTTGACAGCAAAATCTCAGTACATGATTTTGGAATCTAAAATTAAGAAGTTTAACAAAATGTAAATAAAGATAAGGATCATTTTGATTTAAAACAAATTATAGTCCGAATACTCATTTATGATTGGCTGCAGGGTGTCCGTTACAAACCGATAATGGACAGTAATAATTAATGGACACCAAAAAATTATGTTCTGGTCACATAGCCTGAATGTTGCATAACATTGAGCGGGCCCAAATGCCCATTAGAACAGTTTATCACAACAGTAGAAAAGATCTCTGAAGTGGTTCTCAGACAGGAAATGGTGCAAAGAGAGAGACCCCTACCAATCTTTAAACAGGGTTGCTTCACCTGCTTTATAAACTCAATAAAATAATTCCAGGTTTTGACACAAAACACTTGAAGAGGTACGGTATAGTTGCAAAACAGGCAGCGTGCTGAACCGCAATGACCACAGTTGATGACTCTTGTCAGTAATATGTTTTTAGTTCCTTTTTGCCTCAAGAAATCATGGGAAATTTAATGGAATTTACCTTTGTTGGATGGTGAGAGGATTTTTTTATAGTCGTTTGACTCCTGGACACCCAACAAAATATTTGGAGAATCTTTTTCAACTTTGGTTGCACCCCGAAAGGATAATCAGTTGAAGGATTTATCAGGCACAGGTGGCCAAGCAGATGGAGATTTGTGAATGTTCGACCAAGAAGGTCACGGCACTCACAGGTGGAGGCACAGGTACAGCCGAGTCCTTTCAGCTCTACCCCTCTTTAGCTGTAACCTAAAACTGAATGTGCACACTTGAAAACCTGAATGATCGTGATAAAGGATTTGTGCATTTTTCCCTGTTACTGCAGGACTTTGTTCTCTGCTGTCTCGATAAAGCCTGCTGGTCTATAATTTATGGATATTATAGACCAGGGGTCGGGAACCATATCTGGCTCTTTTGATGGTCACATCTGGCTGGCAGACAAACCTTTAATTATAAAAAAAAAAATCATTTGACCACTCCTCTTACGGCGCGATGCAATGCCAGGGGGACGCCCAGTAGTAGCGATGCTTGGAGAAAAAAAATCTGTGCGACAATCAGTTTACTATTATCTATCCCGCACTAGCCCTCCTATTTCCCTTATTCAGCCCATAGCTCAACCCCATTTGTCCAAACTCCCCAACGACAGGCTGAGCGACAGAACTGAGGGCCAACCAGCATCTCTGCTTGATGCTTTCAATTAACGTCATGGTTAACATCATGAAATGGGCAGATCCCACGAGGAGCGAAAGGCGGCGCCTCAGAGATCGAGTCGTCTTACTTCCGGGTTGGAAAAGAGCTCAGGAAAATAAGTTATATTTCATTTAAATTCCTTCTTTAGTGTGGCAAAGGTAATATATCATCATATATATGGATATTATTTACAATAGGAAGCTTAGGAATAGCATGATATAAGCCCTTTAAGAGAACAAATAATGGAGTAAACTTGCTTTATTAATACGAATCATTGATAGAGTTCATCTAGAATGTGGCAAATATTAGAAAGGTCACCACAGAAAACATACAAATTATAATTAAAATTTGCAAACCACAAATAAGAAAAAATAAACAAATTCAGAAGCCAAAATTATTCAGGGAATTTATATGTGCAATGCGTTTTACTTTGATGCTAGATATGAAAAGAATCGAATGCATACAAACACTCATATTACCTCATATTTCATCCCGAGTGTCACACACTTTTGTGAAATTTGCTCTCCACATTTACTCCTCCTCTGCAGGAGAAATGAGCTGCCGTCACAGCTAAACTCAGTAACCTTTTCCTGGTTTAACCCAACAATTCAACCTTTAATGCTGAGTCAGCCATTGGGTTCCATTGTTTTATCAAAGAAACCAGTCTCGTTTTCTAGGACATAGTCTCTGAAGAGCGGCAGTGGTTCATTAGAAATTCACCACCGAGTTGTGGGTGGGAATGTTGACGTGGAGTAAGCCTGCCTTCATTGCCCATTATCCATCTTTTAACACGCCTCCTGCTAGCTTACAGCCCCTCAAAACCCCAACACAACATTACTGGTACACCAAAAATGGCGAACAATCTTGAAGCTATGTAGCCGTACTCACAAATGCAATTTTAGGCTTAAATTGTCCTCCTTCATCAGAAAAACACCACAAGAACAAGTTAAAAACACCAAAACCATGATTTTGATCAAAGTAGGTGTTTAAACCATGACCCACCTCAACTAAATATGAAATACTTTACAGGTCATCTGTCATGCGTTACAGTTTGTCAGTACCTTGGTCAGAGAAGAGACCACACACATAGAGGAACATCTTGAGCTTATACTGTATGTCTGCGCTTTTGGGGGGAGCTGGAAGTGGAACATAACATATACTGTAGCAAATCTTTACATTCAGCCAGAGGCTGGAGGCCATGATTTTTGATCCGCAACTCCTATAAACCATGCAGGAAATATTGCTGCAGGCCATGGTCATACTAACACACCATGATCAGAATACCACCATAGTTTTCTTGTGCAGAAGTTTAAGGAAAAAAAAGCACAAAAAAAAGCAAATCCACCTAGACACAAATCCATTAATCTGTGGAAGTAAAGTGCTGTGAAAATTCCCCCTGGTATTGATTGTGCTGATGCAATTTAAGGTGTAAAAGGACACAGGAGCTTTTTACGGACTAGAAAGAAGGAAAGATGCAGAAAGAGGAGGGGAAAAAAGCAGCATTTAAACATGGCCTCCAGCAAGCAGAGTGTATCTGTCTTTTTTAATTTGCTTTCCTAATTATCTGATTACTGCCTGTGCCTGTGGATTCATTTCCTTCTCTAAATATAGACACAGATTGTTCTAAAGCGCTGCTTGCAAATTCTCTTTGATTGTTTGGTGATGAAAACCTTCAACTCATTGGAGGGGTCCCGCTGAAAAAGGCCCCTCCCCAGTCAAAAATGTGTTTCTTTGAGGATTTTTCTTTTTTCACCTTATCAAACATTTGTTAATTTAGCCCAGAGTTTTTATCTTCAGTCTCAGTGGAAAGGCCCTCATCTGACTTTCCAGATGTTTTTCTCTTCCCATTTATCCGCTGGCTTTGTTGTCGACAAAACAGGGAAGTTTTGTCTCATTAATTATTGTTCGCCCTCCGCCTTTGTGAGTCTCAAAATGCCACGTTTGGGGCCTGCGATGGAGGATGTGCCGCATGCTCTTCTGTGGCTGAGGGGACTCGGAAAAGAGCAAAAACAAGGGAGGAGAAAGAGGCAGCACCACTAACATTTGAAAGTTATGTTTTTGTGTAATTTTTCTGACGATGAAGGACGAAAATTAAGCTGAAAATTGCATTTCTGAGTATGATTTCATTCAAATGGTTGAGAATCAGGAAGGGACAAGAAAATTCTCTTAGAAAAGTCCTGTAGTATAGTGACAATCGGCAGCCCGCAAGCCTCCTGTACCACTCCATTTGCATCCACTTGCAGACAAATAGAGCCATGTTCACCTTTCGTCATATCCCTTCAGGAGTCTGCACAGCTTTCACTGATTTGCACAGGTTGTCTAGCAGGTATTTTTACGCCAAAAGCTGCTCCTGACACAACACTGTATTTTCTCCGGGCTGGGGACGGGCACAGGGAGAACCCAGACTTGGGCCCCTTGTGGCTACATAGTTAGGCGGTAGGGTTAAGAGTCATGCCTAAAGACCCACATGGAGCTCATTGCATCCCCTAAGAAATTAACCCTGGTGTCCCACGCACCAGCACTACACTCGGCCGACTGAGCGATTCAGCCTTAAAAAAACGTGCACACTGTCTTTGTAGCTTTAACATCGTGTTTTAGAAAAATTAACATCTTGGTTAGTAAAACAGATTTAGCAACAGTTCAGAGATATTTCCTTGCTACTTTGCTCAATAGTGGAAATGCCCACTTACATACCTTCCACCAAAGCAAAGGTTTCTTATTTCTTGGGATCACTTTTACTTCCATGTAACTGTACAATTGCTCTGAGAAGTCAAAACGCAAGAGCCAGGTGTGAACTCCCACAGCTCACACCTGGCTATAGTTTTATCAACAGTTGTAAAATATGTCCAAATAGTGTTTTTGGAAAATCCAACATGTGCATCTTGTGGCTCGTCTGGTCACGTGACTGATAGAAAAGTTCAATATGCACTGGGCTAGGGGGGCGTTTCAACACAAAACACTGGAGTAACTCACCTAATAACCAAAAATATGCACACTTTATATTTGTTAACTATTAATTGAGCATTGTCTATGCCAATGGTCCCCAACCACCGGGACACTTGGCACCGGGCCGCGGGAAATTTTGGCACCCGGACGAACAGAAAGAAAAAATAATTTCCATTTTACTGTTTTTCTCGAAAAAAACGTTTTATTTTGAAAAGTGACCGGATTCTCTCTGTTACATCCGTCACACTTAACGCACGTCAAAGTCGCGACACACCAAACATCATGTGATACAACCCGCTAAAATTAAACCCAAACAACCAAAATGAGCAAAAAACAAGGGGAAACGGTCCAATGAAGGGACAGAAGAGGAACCTGCACCCGCTAATAAATCTGGAAAATCCGGAAATCTGCCTTTAACAGGCAGCGGTAAACGTGCCTTGCGCTGCACCTCAACCCCGACCCCGACTTGAGTGGGCAAATGCTCACATGCGATGGCGTCTGGCACGTTGGAGAGGTGTTCTCTTCACGGATGAATCCCGGTTTACACTGTTCAAGGCAGATGGCAGACAGCGTGTGTGGCGCCGTGTGGGTGAGCGGTTTTCTGATGTCAATGTTGTGAATCGAGTAGGCCATTGTGGTGGTGGGGTTATGGTATGGGCAGGCATATGTTATGGGCGAAGAACACAGCTGCATTTCATTGATGTCATTTTGAATGCACAGAGATACCATGATGAGATCCTGGGGCCCATTGTTGTGCAGTACATCCAACAACATCCCCTCATGTTGCAGCATGATAATGCACGGCCCCATGTTGCAAGGATATGTACACAATTCTTGGAAGCTGAAAACATCCCAGTTCTTGCATGGCCAGCAAACTCACCGGACATGTCACCCATTGAGCATGTTTGGGATGCTCTGGATCGGCGTATACGACAGCGTGTTCCAGTTCCTGCCAATATCCAGCAACTTCGCACAGCCATTGAAGAAGAGTGGACCAACATTCCAAAGGCCACAATAGACAACCTGATCAACTCTATGCGAAGGAGATGTGTCGCACTTCATGAGGCAAATGGTGGTCACACCAGATACTGACTGGTTGTCTGAGTCCCCTGACCCCCTCAATAAAAAAAAAATGAAGATTTCAGAGTGGCCTTTTCTTGTGGCCAGTCGAAGGCACACCTGTGCAATAATTATGCTCTCTAATCAGCATCTTGATATGGCACATCTGTGAGGTGGGATGGATTGTCTTGGCAAAGGAGAAGTGCTCACTATCACAGATTTAGACATATTTGTGATCAATATTTTCAGAGAACTGGTTATTTTGTGTATGTGGGAAATGTTTCATATCTTTGAGTTCATACCATAAAAAATGGGAGCAATAACAAAAGTGTTGCGTTTATATTTTTGGTCAGTGCATTTTCCCTTCAAACCAAATGTTTCAGACCACATCTCTGGCATCTTCACCCAAAATCCTCGGAGATGACGAAAAAAATCAGTATGTTGAAGGCAGCTGTGAATCACAGAAAAATCGGAGCAATCAGATAGCCGCCTCCCTCGGGAGGGGAATTTGCGTAGCCCAGATGACATGTAAGTGTCACATTCCTCCAGATGTCTCTGTGCAAATCGATTTCCTGTTCATCTTACGTGATTGATAAGCCAGACAAACGTATCTATTAATGTTGGTCCTGCAAAGCGACTCGGGAAGAAAGTGACAGAATGTGTTTGTGGTGAGAACGTGTGCGCGTTTTCCAGGCAGCTGCCTGTCTGCCATTGTCTAGACGGAATCATGCACTTGCATACTGAGAGAGGAGGTGACATGCTGAAAGCTGATAATTTCCAGCCACGCTTATTTTCTGTGAAACTAAAAAGAAAAGGCACCAAAAAAAAGTTTATTGCAACTAAACTTTTGCTTTTTTACTTTCTTTTCATTCAAGCAGTTCAGGGATTGAAAGCCAAGATCAGCTTTTCAGCGTAAAACAAACATAATGAGCTAAGGGGATTACGATTATAAGGCTTGCTAAAGTGTTTCGGCACAATACTATCAACCGTACGCTGTGCCTTCTCTGGGTATTTTTCTTCCACGTCAGGCAGAACTGATGTCATAAACTGCTCATTATTCACTGTGAAGCCACATACAGAAATACTTTCAGTGCATGGAAAGTCTGTCACACTTTCCCCTACAGTCGCTTTTCAGTCCTCCGCATCAGCTCCCCATCTTTATTGCAATCACCACACACACACACACACACACACACACATGTCCAAATCAGCCCCCATAATGCCTTGCTGTCTGCATACCCGCGGGTTATGTCTGTGCCGCGCTGTAACGGTTGCCCCTTATCTGACACGCAGTTATGCAAATATTAGGTTCCAGCCAAATATCTAGTGACAGGAGTTTCCCTTGCTCTCTGCCTTTCCACTGATTATGCAGCGATAGGCTCTCTTGGCCTGGAATAGACTGCTAGCTCGTAAAAGTGATTAGTCATATCTTGTGTTTGCAGCAAAGTAAAAATCGCATCGCTGCCCGCTCTGTACTCCCAACATGTGTCTTTCTGTTTGTGTGTGAGTCTTTTTTTTGTGTGTTGGACAGCTGGAGACAGATGGAGAATTCTTTTCATCCCAGCCTTTTCTGTGTTGTATGTACACAGTGTGTTTACAAACCATAGGCTGCTGATGCAGAAAGATCCAAAATCACGTCTATTAAAATTTGAAAGTATTACTTTCTAGTTTGCCAGCTTTCACCGATATTAAAGGCAGAGAACAACACTCCTCCCACAGAACTGCAAATACTCCACTGTCTTTGTTAAGGGAGGCTGCAAACATCCTTGTAAAGGCCGTGTCACAAAACCACAACGTACATTTTGCGCATATTTCATGGACAAAAATTTGTCATAGGTGAATATCCGTGGGAAGTGACAAAAGTTGCGGGTCTACACGTGAAATTTTCACAGCTGTATCACAAATGAAGCACGTTAAAACCACAGAACAAGTACGCATAAACCACACAACGACCTCGTAAATCTACGTGGAACATACACCATGCCTGATTATTGCGCTGTTTATAAGTAATTCACTAGTGATTTGTGCGTCACTTACGTAATTTTAACATTTGTGTGCTGTGTATGCAATATAAAAGTTATGAATCTGTGGTATATTTTATTTATGCTAAAAATGGCAAAATCACAAATTAAAAGACCAGACTATAGATCAAAAGACAAACAGAGTGGGTCTCTAAGAAGTGCCATCTTACTGTTTTCAGATAGCTTCCTGAATGAAAGACGAACTGATTGACGGGATTTGGTACTAAACACAGAATCTCTTTTTGTAGAACGACATGATATCCCATTCAACGTCTTTATGACTCGTTCTCTCTCACATATAGACAAAAACACAAGTACCAAACTCACACAAGCTTGGTCTCCCGCCTATTCGACTGATCTACAACTCCTCAGTGTTCTGTGCACGTCTGAAATGACAGCGCACACATGGTCAGAGGTTGCACGGTCCCCCCACAGCAGTTCTGGTCTGCAAAAAAAAAAAGACGATAGAACCCATGTGTTCAGACAAGGTTGGTGTCTTCTGCAGGATTCCCTCTGAATTCCACAGTGTCAAATTATGGCTGTGCAGACCAGAATGTGCAAATACTTTCTTTTTTTTTTTTTTTACATTGGTCCGCTCATGCTAGAAAATAGAAGACAATAGAGTCCCCTACCCCTTCCCTGGTGGGGGGTGCGGGCCCCTTGGCGATGGTGGCCGTGTCCCTTGGGTGCCAGCTCCCTGTGCTCTCTCCGCACGGTGGGGGGGTTCATATTACACCTGAGCCACCTGGGTGTTCGTGTCCCTGGGGGGTGGGTCCTGGTCCTTGCCCCTGAGCGCTGGGCCCCGCCAAACTTCCAACATGGCCGAGCCTGGTCAGGCCATATTTATAACACCCCTTGTGGGCCACCCTTTTTTCCCCGGGGTTCCCCCCTCCTGGGCGGGGGCGGCGGGCCCCTGCCTTGCTCCTCCCTGGACCAACCGTGGGCCGGGTGGGTGGCTGCCTGGGGTGCGGAGCGGGTCTCCCTTGGGGGGTCCTGGCTCGTACCTGGGGTTGGGGCGGGGGGATGCCCGGAACTCCTGGGTGGTGGTGGGGTGCTCGTCTGGGGCTGTGGGCATCCTTCTCCGGTGGGGCCCTGCGTTGGGCTCTTCCGGCGCGGCGGGGGGGCTGCTTTCTTGGCTGGGCTGGGGCGGCGCTCTCTTTCCCTCCGCGCCTCCCTGCTCTCTGGCTCTGGGGGCCTCGCGGCGGTCCTGCTGGCCCTGGCCTGGGTGGCGGTCTTGGTCGCCCGGGGGGCGGTCGTTCCCTGCCTGTTCCCGTGTGGCGTTGGGGGAATTCCGGCTGCCGCTGCTGCTGTGGCGGGGGTCTGGGTGTGGGGGTGGCTGGGCGCTCCTCCTCCTTCTTTTCACATTCCACCATCCATTTTAGAAGAACATAAACGCTCACCTGAGCACAGGTGTTAGCCCACTTTGCACTTATAGTTTGCATGATTGAATGAATGAAATATTTCACACTAGTTGGTTTAAAGGCATAGGTATGCGTTCGTGAACACTATCTGTTTTGTGTACATGTTGACATGTGAACATTTTTTGCAGCTAGCAGGTGTGTTGATAATATTTGAGTGTGTGTGAACAGGGCCCGCCCTTTTTTACTACATTTGAACTGTACCGTAACGATAAACAACCAGTAAACCTGTCTGCTCTATGCTGCTTCATGGTCTTACCCCCCCCCCTCTCACTATCACCCCCCCCCTCTGACATCCCTCCCTCTTCTTCCCTTCTTTCCTTTTCCGTCCGGTCCAACATCAAAGATTTTCAATCATGGTTGAAATGAATAAAGTTTGGCCTCAATTACAAAAGGGGTTTGTTCAGTCACACCTTTGGTTTGTCTGAAGATTAATAACCCCTCTTGTTAAAGTAAAATATGTCCAACACAAGAGGCCCTCAGCTCTCATCTGCCTGCCTAGCTGTTGGACAGGACAAGTTAAAAAAAAAAAAAAAAAAAGAAAATAAAAGACAACGGAAAAATGTGACGAAAGCTCAGTCAGTTTAACAACCATCGACAAAGAGTTAGGTCATGTGGTTCATAATACAGACATGAATCAAGATTTCACAACTTTTCACCATTTGTTTTATCATGAATCACTGATGACTTGCTTCTGAACCCTTAAATCAGCTCATTGTTCTTGGGCGAGTCCCTGAAAAATCTTGCTGGAGTATTAAGTGTAGAAAGAAACACAAGCTGCACAACCTTTTTTTTCTGTCAATAAGAGGAAAGTAATATTTTCTGACGCATGTGTGGCGTGACGCTAAAGTTCCCACTGATCCTGCCTAAATTCCTTAACCGTTGTGTTATCCTAGGCACTTTTACATTGGGAGTTGGGTCATCTAGACCCACTAGACGCTGAACCTTTTTTCTTCAATGATTTGTGATCTTCACTGGTGTCCATGGATTACATGAAATCGTCTTCACCTTTATCCACCTTTGTCATGGCAGGGAGAACACGTCAATGTAAGGGTGGGGTCATAAGATAGCACATGGGTTAAATGTATCAATTTGTTGCAGTTCCACCAAAAACCACTGGGGGCAGGCTGCAGCTCAATATTCAAGATGGATTCCCATGGAAATGTATTTTTGGTTTATGTTCAATATGTGTATTATTTTTTTAATCGGGTATTTTGACTAAATTGGAGCCAAATTGTGTCCGTATAGCAAATGGGCGGGGTCAACAGAGCTGTAAACTTTAGTTTGTCTCACCCAATGTCCTATTTTCATAAAAATTCATCTAAAACTCCAGTAAAACTCCATTTCAGATGGTTTCAACAAGGTCTCCATTAAATGTGTCATCAAAAAATGTTTGTCCATAATAACATGCCTAGAGTCAAACTGTGTTTCCGGGATCATCTTCTTTTGAGCTTCATGATGGTGGACAAAAAGGACGAGAACAGTCCACCTTTATTGGTGCAGTGTAAAATAAAATAAAGAGTGAAACCTGCTTTGTTCAAGTGATTCTTTCGGTGCATTACCTGTTTGTGGTAATGCACAGGGTTCATGCGTTTCGTTGATATTCTGCATCTTCAGCTTGTCCCCATATCATGATACATCCCACGCAGTTTTTCAATGAAACTTTGGAAATCCACACAAAAAGTGAGCAAATAATATTTTTATTGTTTTTGTGATCATTTGGTAAATATAATAAAATAAACACAGCTCTTTTCAAAAATATATCTATTTTTGAGATATTATTTGTATTTTATTCTATTAAGAGCTGTTTTATCTTAGTAAAAATGTAAATACAACATCATGTTCAGTATTAGCTTTGCATAATTTTTGTATATCAAAACTGACATTTTAAAAAAAAAAAGCTAAACTTAGGTACAAATCATTTCTTGACTATTAATTTGACCTGTCGTCTTTCAAAGAATTATCTTAGGTTTTTAGTTCATAATTATACATTTCGTTTCATTTTGTCTCCTTGTTTGCTTTCTTATGTGTTTTTTTTCGAGCATGAGTTCTAAATGAACCTCTTTTTTTTTTACGTCTGTCTGTTTTAAATCTATTGCAGTGACAGTTGTGAGGTTTTTCTTTTATGGGCAGATTAGTTCATGACTGCATCATGACTACACATCTAGCAGAGTGGCTTTACACCTGCAGCTGTTTCTCTCATTATCTAGAAATAACTTTATTTTTAGTTGAGTTTCAGTTTTTTTCTTTTTTTTGTGGGGGGGGGGGGGGGGGGGGTCAATTATAACAAGCAATGCCAGCTTTTGCAGAGAATTCTATGCATCCATATGATGACTCTGAAACATGTAAAATCTGAACTCATTTCACCCGATCACTTCTGATCATGTTACTTTCCACAGACAAGTCAGGAAACATTTTGTGTGTTACATACACACATATATATATATATATATATATATATATATATATATATATATATATATATATATATATATATACACGTGTCAGTGCCGTACATGTGGATATTTGTATCTTTAATTTCAAACCTGACACAGTTATTTCCTATCATTATCAGCAGAGGAAGGTGCAGGGCAGATTCAATTTAAGGGGAGGTAGTGGATCATGAAGGCAGTTCACCATTTGGCGAACAAATTTGATGTCTGTCTGGAAAGCAGAACCCATAACGGGAGTGTTGTCGTAGACAATAAAATAAATAAATAAATAAATAAAGACAAAATTGATGTCATATTGCAATTTTAGCCCCAATTTGACCTTATCATGATCCAAACTTTTAGTTTTGATCCTTATCAGTCTTCTGACATTTCCATGTTTCGGTCCATAGCTGACTTTTGTCTTGTTGCTTAAAATCTCCATTTGTCATCCACTTGAAAGATTAAAAGAAGAAGGCAAAAACTAAAGTTTTTTTCTTCATTTAACAAACTCATAGCAAGTGCACAACATCTACTCTCTTTAGTTCAGAAAAAAACAGACATACTTACACTGGATGGTGATCTTTAACTTCACCCAAAGGAGGTTTTTACATTCCTTCAATTGTTTATGCAATTATCGACAATCAGCGGATTGTGACGAGGTGAAAAGCTTTGCAGTGATACATTCCACTGTTGCTCCGCTTTAGAATTTGCTGAAATTACTCTAAATGGGTGTTAAATGATTGACAGATTTAAATCGTTTTATTGCAACCATAATTTTTTACAACTTTTTTTTAATTGTTTTGTTTTTTTGTCCAGTATTTTTCTTCCCATCCACGGTCTTTGTCTTCATCATCGTCTTCATCTATTTGCCTCACTTCTTTTTTTCCATCAATGAATCAGCAGCCACTACCTTAGTGCTTTCACACTCTCTGTTTCCTCTTGGCTATGAAGCTTTCGCCAAAGTGCTTTTGTGTAAAACTGTGGCACTTTGTAATGCACAAAGCTGCTGCTGCCGACCCATAGACGCTCTACACAATGCAAGCTGCTTACTCAGCATAATTTTCATTCAAGTATGAAATTACAGACTGCAGTTTGAAATCACAAAAAGCATGCACTCCGTTTCTTTCCTCTTAAAACGGGCTTTTGTTCCTCACACAGGGTCAGTGACCTTACAGAAAATGTCCTTTTTTCTGTACGGCTGGAGGCTAATTTAGCTTTGCTTCTGCAGCTTTTCCTTCAATAATTATAAATGCAAGAGGAAAATAAACCAATGAGTCATTATAGAACCCTTTGCATCTGTGCATGAAATTCTGAATGATCTACTCCTTTAGTCATTTATTCAATTCAATTTTATCTATATAGCCCAAAATTACAACAATAGTTTTCTCAGTGAGCTTCAAACCGGTAATTGTATACAAACATGAATTCATATTCATATATATCATAGGTAACTGCTAAACTAAACTAAACTAAACAAGACACTTTTAAGCTCAACTGTGGATTTGTCACAAAGACAAAACACGAAGCCACAAATGGTAGACTTTACATTTTCACATTACTTATACTTTGGTGGGGGGTAAGGATGTCCTGGTTTTCTTTAAGGTGGGGGTAGAGAAGATGACTAAATGGGCTTTTAAAAAGAATTACAGTACTACACATATCTGCATTACAAATAAAGAGCTGGGAAAACGTCTTCTGCTGTTTGTCAATAAAGATTGGAAACTTACAACTGAACTGGTTGTACTATGAATGACAATGATTTTAGTTTAGAACAAATGTAACAAAAATATATATATTTCTGCTATTTTTTCTTCAGTTTTACATTTAAAAACAAAAATGATTTTGTACCCTTTCATTGTAAAAACTATAAATATTAAAGACCCCAATAAAAATGGTGTTTTTAATAGGTTCTTGTTGCCTTTCTTTCTGAATAAGGACAAATGTAAAGAAAATTGAGCTCAAAAGCGCATTTCTTAATTTTTCTGGTTGTAAACCAGGCAGAGAGGAAAAAATGTGAAAAAGATTTCACCAGCGACAAGGACGCTGGGTGGGCTACAAGCTATCTGCTCCGAGCTCTCAGCAACAGTAAGGGGAAGGGGGGCGGGGTTGCTCTGTGTCACAACTCAGAGTTGAACTGCTCACGCTCTGCAGAAACTATGTCCTTATTTATATTTATTTATACTTCCTCCTCTTCAGATGTCACATAGTTTGCCAGAATCTCTTTATGGTCAACCAATGGTCCTTCTCCATGACCTCACCAAACTCCTCCCTGGACTGACTTTTTGCCTCCACAGCTGCCAGGGTCACTTGGACTGCCAGTACTTGTTAGCTGCAGCAGGTGGCGCACCAACCGGCCAGGCTAAGTAGGACCTGTTCTTCCACTTCATGGCATCCCTTACTTCTGGTGTCCAGAGAATCGCCATCACTAAAGGCACCAGAGACCTTGAAGTCACAACTCTAAACAGGCACAGAGACAAAAGAGTCTAGATATAGGGAGCCTGTGGACTCAATGTCCCTTAGTAGCTAGTTAAAGTTGTCTGGATTTCTCTGACAAAGAAGATTAGTTTTCCTTTTTTTAAAAAAAACAATATAACTATGCAGATTTTAGCATTTCTTTTCCTAAATTGAGTTTTTCCTTGAGATTAAGTTCTGAAGCTTTACACCTCAACAGGCCAACGATATTCATAATCATTATTATGCAATTCAGGCGTTTGTCAGGTCATCAGCAGCTGCTGCACACGCAGCTGCCACGCCGTCCAACTGGCAATCCATCTCCCCTTTTGTGCGTTCAGATGTTCCCCTGAAGAAACTGCAGAGAAACCAGCAGTTTCCATCTACATCCTGCAGAACCAAACAGTATGAACACGTTTTCATTTCCAGATCAAGAAAAGGTACTCAGTCAAAGCCAGCCAGAGATTCTTTGCCCGCCACACAGTGTCCTTTGGCTCTGCGTCCTGAACAAAGTTCTTAAAACAAGAAAGTGTAACCATTTCTTCAAATATATTTTTCTAAAAAATTAAACATATTGCAAGTTACTCTTTTAAAGATTTGTGCATCTTGGAATTTTTGTAGTCAAAAGCTTGTCCTGTCCAGCTGCTGAGCAAACAGATCAGCGCTGAAGGCCTCTTGTGTTGGACAGAAGTTACTGTTACAATAGAGGACCATGAATCTTCTTATTTGCATGAACCCCTTCTATAATTTAGGCTAAACTTTATTTATATCAACAAACATTGCTGCAAACAAACTGCATTAAATACAAGGTTTATTAAATAGAATTTTAAAAACGAAGAACTTCAAAAAGTATCTGCATGTTACTTTCAGTCATTTTATGTGTTTAAACTTATTTGGTCTCTTTCAAAAATGGGTATCAAAGAAGGCAAATACAAACTCCAGACTCAGTTTCTTTGTGACGTTTACAAAGAATTTTTAAAGATTCAGAATGGAGAAAACGAGAGAGAGGACAGACTGTAAAACAAGACAGCGCTAATAGCAACAAAGGAGCTAGAAAGAGCAAAGTGGAGGGGGAAAAACCAGGACAGAAAGCAGGCGAAGACAGTTTGACGCGTTTAACTGCAGGGGTTTGTGTATTAGTGAAGACAGACCCAATGCGGCACCCAGGAGTTTCTTCACAGGTGTGTTTGCATGTTGCAAACAGACAAGATGGCCCAATTGTTGTCGTTTCCTGCCTTAGGAGAGAATCCGAGCACAAGGGCTTCAAGTTCCCTGTTTTCATTTGAGACTTTACCTGCTGCGAATTATGAAGTTAACATAGGCTTCTTCTGTTTTTCCTCCTTGTCGTTCACGTTAACAGTCCTGGATTTAGCCAGTACCAGGTACCAGCTGCAGGTAGAATATCAGGGGGGTCAAGTCTGGGTGTGCAGAGAGTTTGGAGTGTCATATCCCTCCAAGCCCCTAAAATATATATTAGCTTATCTGTCCATATATCTTCTCTTTTAATCTATTTGATTTTTTTTAATTGACTTTTTTTATATTGAAAGCTCTTCTTGACACTACCCTCTGCATTTACCGGGCTTGGGACCAGCACTTTCTTTGTTTTTTTCTTTGGTAATTTTTCCTTTTTTAGATTTTGGATTTTCGCATGTCATCGGGGGGTGGGGAGTCACTGCATTAATGGGGGGCATTGCCCCCCCCCCCCCCCCCCCTGCCTATGCCTATATCCAGCCTTGTGCATTAAAGCCAAATATCCACTGTGCTGTCCAGTTTGGAACAGTCCGTTATTTTGAGCATTTCCATTATTGACCCATTAAGCCAGACCAAGCCGTACCATTTTTTGGCCCCCAATTATTGTAGGTCCATAGAAAAATTGAATGGACTGGTTAAGGTGGAGCTACTGTTGAAACCCATTGAATGACTGAAGGTCAATACAACAAAAGAAAGCTCCAATAAAGTGGCTGTATTCCTTTTCGCCTTCTGTAATCTTCTCTAAAAAAAACACTAAATGCTTTGTTTGCCAAAAGCCAAGCGGAAAGAATGAGCTGTTGGATGACCTCCATTGTTGTTGTTAGTTTAACCCCGCATGCACCGTCGGACGGACGGTCGAACTAAATTGCCTGGTCCATTCCAAACCAGACCGGACTGTACCGTACCGTACCGGTCAGTGGTAACGAGGCTTATGTTTCCAGGTGAGTTAAATTAATGAAATATTTCCAAGGGCTGCAGATGTGTAACACCCCTTCGGAATAAACCACACATACAGCCCCAGTAGCGTTCAGAGTCACCATTTGTCGACATGCACTATTCATTTAAACCTCATGGAGATTCAGTGGAAACGGCTTTGTGCAGATTGCAGCTCTGTGATGCCCCCCCCCCCTTTTTTTAATCACACTGAAAGATATGAAAAACAGAGATTTAATCATCTCATTTTTCTTTTGCAAACAATTAGATTGCGCATTTGGTTTCTCTCAATTCGATGAAGGAATCTGACACTATTTTTTTCCCTGCAGAAGACAGTCATGCATTATGGAGATGGTGGAGCGTGCTTCTGTTAATAGGAATAGACAGGAGCTGCTGTAGAAAAACACAGAAGCGGACTTCTCTGGTGTAGCAGGCCCCACCCAAGACTTAGAGCTTCAGCAAACACACACACACACACCAGCATCAGAGCCTGAAAGCATCGGGGCATCCACAAGACATCCTCATCAATTATGAAGGAGTTCTGAGTACCATCCATTACACCCAATCAGCTGGAGAAATCACTGTTTTACCACCATTAGC
Organism: Oryzias latipes; assembly: GCF_053564925.1. NCBI lineage: Eukaryota > Metazoa > Chordata > Actinopteri > Beloniformes > Adrianichthyidae > Oryzias > Oryzias latipes. The sequence continues at coordinate 19,755,973 of NC_136254.1, forward strand.
ATTTCTCTATTCATTAAGAAACCACATGCACACACGCACACACACGTCCCAATACAATGAGTCCAATAAGCCGGGATGAATACTGAGAAACGAAACAGTCTCCAGAATGCAAAGAAACCAGTTGCAATCCCTGGTTTATTCATGACCTGAATAGCATGCTTGCACAAACAGGCTCCAGCTAAAGTTAATTAAGCAGAAAAGAGGCTCTTTAAAAAAGGGAAGAGAGAAGGGATTAAACCACGGATGTGTGGATGGAAACATTTGATTGGAAATGGGAGAAAGATGATGTGTGTTGAGCGTTCTTGCCTGAAACAGGGTCGTTTTAAAAGCTGCATCTCCAATAGGACCTGGAGACCTGCACAGATGTTGCAGAACAAATGCAGACAGACAGAAAACGAAAAAGAAAGACAAAGACTTTCTTGCTGTGGGGATGATTCATATCACGAGGGCTGCAATTAACTTATTTATGGTTTCACTAAAAGCAGGACTAAAAAACTTAGTCCTTTAAGGGGCAACTTTGCATCAGCTTTCAAACTTGTAGGTCTTTTCCTATGCAAAAACAAGAGGTAAAACTATTGACTATGAGAGAACTGGAGTGAGTGAGAGTGACATCATCTATTGAACATGGCTTACTTCCGGTTCCAACCAACTGAAGTCAATTGAGTCGCAATTTTTTCATTCCGGACGCCTCCATGTTGGAACCAGGTGACCCTGGTACGCGGTAATTGGATCAAATTGGTCAGATGTTATGGATCTTGAGTCCATGACACTTTGACAGTCTCTGGGGATGATGGCTGCTGGCATGTTCCCCCATTAGTGCTGTTGGTAAGATATATTTATATAAGATATATTTCTTTGGTGTTTATTGCAATTTGAAATATAAATAGGGAAAAAAGAAGAGGACAAAGAAAAAATAAATAAAGGAAAACTAATCACAATTCCACAAAACAAAGACTTCCTTGGGTTGGTACAATAGTGTTTCTCGCTGTATCGCAGTTCCCCTTGTTTTGCGATTTTTTTGTTCCAATTTAATATTGCTTTTTTTGGGGCTTTTTTTGTTTTAGATCTCATTGTGTTCTGCTTCCTGATTCCTGCACAAAATGCATTTACCTTGCCATTTCTATATGAGTCTTTGATTGCGATTCTATAACACTGAACCTATTTTTCCATGAAGGTTAGAACTATAAGAGTTTATTTAAACAAGAGAAAAATGTGTGAAAATGAACAAGTCTGTCTAAAAAAAGAATATAAAGTGTGTAGTGAGGAGTTTTACAGCTTTAAAATATCTGTAATCCTACTTTGCTGATTTTACTCATTGCTGGTTCTTTTTAGAATGTACCTCCTGTGATAAATGAGGGAACACTGTATACTGCTAGTGGTCACTAATGCTAAGGTCATGAGCACAACTGCTACCACGCGATGGGGAGGAGTCAGCCAAATCTTGAGGTTTCATAATGACAGAGGATTTTTTTTTTTAAATCTTTGGCGTGGTCTTGATTGTAGACGGCAGCAGTCAGGTGGCCGTCAATCTGGTGGGTATAGTGCTCTTACAAAATCTGGTGACAGTGTGGTGGCAGCCAGATTGTCGGCCGGCAGCAGCTCTGATTTCATTGCAACTGAGATTTTGAGCACACATCATTAATCTTGTCAATTTAAAAATGTAGACATTTTTAGACAATATGCCCCCCGTAATACCCAGCAAGGGCAAACTGCCAGTGGCCAAGAAAACGAAGGTCAGAGTCTTGATCGGATGAAGAGAATCAATGCAGCTATGCAGCATCAATGCTGTTTCCTCATTTATATGCAGGACCCATGGTGGCCTGGATCACCAGATTACCGTCCAGTCATTGTCAGAGCTCTGGCCCATATCAACAGCCCTCATTGAGTGCCCGCGCTGCTACCGTACGATTTCTAACAAATTGAACGGTGGCAGTCGGACGTTAGAAGGGGGCGAAGGAAGGTGGCCGTCTGAAATTGGCCGATCATCAAACAATTTGGGAACCTTGGAGACCCTCCTAACAGTCAATTATTATGCTGCAACCTCCCTGCCACCTGCCTACCACTGCACGACCTTCAAATGTGCTTCATGGTCCACTGACAGATGTCAAAAAAATTGTCCGGTCGCATTAGAATTTTAACTTTTTCTTAAAACCTCTGCGGCCGCTGCGCGGAAAAATACGACTGCAGCCTCTCAACTAACCTGTTAAATTTGCTGGAAAACATTTAGGTTGCCACGCAGTGGAATTTTGGGATACGTGATCCTAATCCTAAGAAAAACCTTGTTAGTACCAAGTGGAAATAACTTTGATGCTGTTTTTCCTCCTATTGGTATGGATTTAGCACTGCGTTAAAAATCTTTTTGCTCTTTTTGATGGTATTGCTTTCTATAGCCGTAGCAGATTCTAAAGCTGGGAATCCAAGATGATCATTTTCTGTTCTCTGTCGATCTAAACATGTAATATTGAAGTGAGATCAAATAACTGTCAAGGCCATTGGAGTACGGTTTAATTCAATTTATTATTCAACCTCCTATTCATACACAAGGCTGTAGAAAGGCTCGATAGGACCAAAAAAACAAAAACTTTATATAAGTGATCAACAGTATGCAGCAATGGATTTTTGGTGGAATCCCTGCAATGAGACTGCAACTGTATGGCCTTTAATAGAAATACACCTCCAACAGAACCAGAAGAAGGAACATCTACAGCAAGATTAACATATTCCACTAATGATTTGGAACATCTTTCACATTCACACACACATTTTTACCTACTAACTATTTCCATGCTCAGCCTGTTGCTCAATGCCTATCTCCATAAGTTAAAGGACTGGGTTGTGCGTGGGTGTGATTGGCTGTATTTTCAAATGTATTTGCTAATTTAATATTATTTGTCTTGGTGTACAACACCTTGTGTTACCAAATATGACAAGTTCTATATAAATAAAGATTGACTGGGGTTGACTGGAGATGGCTAGGGTTTGGTTGGGTGGGTTGGTTGGATAGATGGATCGATTGTAACTGCAAAATTTTACTGGAAGTTGTCATTAAAGTATGGATCTCATGCAAATGAGTAAACACTGAAATCTCAGAGAAACATGAGTGTGGCTTTTGAAGGTTGATCCCTTTGCTCCAAACAGCCTTACTGGGCATGTTTTAACATGCCACAAGCATCTTTATTCTTCCTATTTCCCCCTTTTTATTCATATGGACTTCTTGAGGTCCAACATGTTGGGAGCTGAAAATCCAGCCTTTAAGCAGCCAAATACAAAACGGTGAGTGATTTCGCACACGCTGTACGGCCGCTGGTCAAAAAACTAATTTGGTGATAAAATTACCATTATCCTAATCTTTTATTGTCCTATTTCCTGTTATCCTTTACCGAGTCATTTTTGTAATATGGGAATACCTAGATGAAAGAAGCTGCTGCAATGTGAGTGACTTAATGATTGCAAGTAATTGCACAGATGTCTGTAATGAAGTGGCCAATGTGAGTAAAATGTGTTTTATAGGCTTATTATGCTCAGTGTTAGCGATTTTTTTTATCGCACCAACAACCTTGACCATTCAAAGATTTAAAAAAAAAGAAGAAAAAAACAACCTGACTTTTGGATACATTTTGATGTTATTTGAACATGAAAACTAAGATTTCCTGATCAATTGTTTGGTGTTATGTGTTAAATAAGCTCATGTATACACCAAAATATTTCCAAAGACCTGTAAGATCCTGTAGATGTTTATGTCTATGGACAAGTGCCGTCCAAATCACCGTTTCTCAAGCTTCCGTAACAGTTTCCCCGCACGCCGTCAGAGTTTACTGGCTTTGATGTCTCCTATTGTTTCAACTGAGGTCACTTTGTGGCTTCTGATGCTGTGTGTGACAATGAATATTTAATTCACCATGATTACCTTCTGGTTTGGTTCAATATGGCATGCATAATGAAGCGCAACACAATCACATCTAAAATGCAGCCAGACAGCTGTCCGACAGGGGCGGGGGGGGGGGGGGGGCATACCTGCTGGTGGACCTTCAGTTCCAGAGTAACACTGTTCATTTTTTATTTTTTATTTTTTATTTTTATTTTACAGTAAATCATGGGAAACCTATCATATGGTTGGATGTTTACCTTTTAGAACATATTGTTGTGTGGTGAGAGCTGTTGAGTCTGAATTGGTTAAAGTTTGTTTCTGTAGCAAACCAGTAAAAATCAATATACTCTGTTGGATAACGCCATAGCCAGATCACCTTCATTTGGTTATCTGTAATCAGTCTTTGGTTAATCAGTCTCTGATTACATCAGATCATTTGAGTTTTTGTAATTGGTAGTTAAACTTTATGGTATGTTTTTTTTTAATCCAAGCAGCACTTTTATGCTTTCCAGGTTGAAGCTTGTTTAAAAATAAAGATGACTTGATCTAGATGCAGTTCACCAAGTAGCCTCTAGGGGATTCTTACCAAGCGACTGTCCAACTGTAAGGCTGTTATTTCTGAACTGGGCGTTTTTTCTGAAAACAGCAAAGAGGTTTCCTAATAGATCTGGCTGAGGTGGTGACAACCAGAATTCTATAAAAAGAAAAGTGTTGCAGGTATATTTTTTATTACATTTTACCCATCAACTGTATATGAGAACTGGGGTGAGAATTTTCTCCCCCATTGTTTTTCAAACAGGAAGTACCCGTTGGTCCCCAAAAACCCAAAATACCATAGACTTCCACTAAGAAAAAAACAGCTATTAGTCAGTCATTCTATTCATAGAAATAACCATTCTTGCTCTTTTTTTTAATTTTCTTGCTAATCTGATTTTTTTCATGATATTTTTCTGTTGTTTAAGTTATTTAATGATATAAACTGACCAATCAGAGGCCTCGATAAAAGCAGGTTGTCTTACATGGAATGTTTGAAACATTTTACAGATTCTGCTGAGCTTCCGTTCAGTGGTAGGGACTTCCAACAAGCTCATTCTTGATTGGTGAGAGTGGTTGCCATAGAAATGCTGACTCAGACAAACTTGGACCAATCACTGCTTATTGGCTATTTCTGGTTCCAGCAAGGCAACAGCTGTATTGCAAAAAACTGCAACTTAATTGACTTATTTTGTTGGAACAGGAACTAAGCCATTCTCACTCTGTCCAGTTCTCTTACACATTCAATGCATTTGAACAACTAGTTGGGCACACATCCCAAAGAAGAGGAGGAAAGTGTTGCCATAGTAACCCTAACAACCTAACAGCAGAAGATCTTGGCCTCCCCGATCCAGACTGAAAGTGGTCGCTATGTCTCTATGGAGCTCAGGGAGAGCCCTGCTTACCTGAGATCTATACTGAGTTGAATAAGAAAGCAACCACTCTCAGACTTGCCAAACACAATCACATCTTGGAATGCAGTGGGGGCACTAACATCTAAATCTGAACCCCAGGTTGTCCCCCCACCTGGGCCATTTTTAGTAACTCCACACCTGGAGTGTTGTAGTCTACCATCTATGGGTGAAAAGAACAAATCCACCCCCCTGTGATCAGACACTGACCCCTCCCATCTGAAATAATGTGTTAAAAACACATCTAATAGTTTGAATATGAGAAGTTATCTGGTTGATTATAGGGATTATGGAAAAATACAGCAATTCATTTTTTCCCGATGTGAAAATCACTCTTTTTTTTTTAGAATAATGTTTTAAAATTCACCGTATTATAAAGTAATAGTGTATTTCAAAATGTAAATGTCGCTGCAGAGATTTTGTACTGAGAAAGGTGTACAGCATTGAATGCTCTCTAACACAAAGAGAGAAAGAGAAACTTTTTTTTTTACATGCTTCTATGAAATCTAATCAAGTCAAATAAAAATGTTGTGCCGCAGAAAACACTGATGTATTTTCTGAAAAACATTTTATTTTATTTCCCTGTGACGGTGTAGAACCGTCAGCTGCCGCTGCAGGCGCACACGCATGCACACACGCTCGCACACACACACACGTGCGCATAGACGCGCACGCTCGGACCCGGTAACACGTCATTTACATCAGCTTACCCTTTTCATTCCGTCCCTATCCCTCTGCAGGTAGCCCTGGGTGCACACTAGGTTGCCGACTCACCATCCCCATGCATACATTAACACGAAGCACACACGACGCCAACATTAACGTTGGTTTGTTTACCCGGAAGTAACCCAGTAACCCGGAAGTGGTCATGGACACCCTGGGTCATGTGACGCATCGGTCACTGTTTGTATTTATTTTTATTGATGATTATTGTTATTTTTCTGTACACGACACAGAATGTTTAGTTGAATGAAACTGTTTATTCCTGTATGTTTATTTATGTTGTTGAACAATGCAAACACTTCTCCCTGTTTTCTCTTTGGACTGATGGAGAGCAACGCCCAGGAGGAGGGGCTTACCACTTAAAAGAGAACCAGATACAGCTGTCAGTGTGGGAGTCTGAGTGGAGAAGTTGGAGAGTCTGAGAGGAGAATTTGGAGTGTTGGATTGGAGAAGTCTATGTTGGTTAACCTTTGTGGAGCAATTGGTGTGCTCTGTTCTTGCATTAAAGTCAAGAATACTTTCACCTTGGCGCCTCTGCCCAATCATTCCCTGGTGGGACCCACGACAGTTGGTGTCAGAAGTGGGATAAGCAGATGGCTGGCCGCAAAAAGGTGAGACACAGAGGTCTGCGTTCCCAGAAGGAGGAGATGGAACCAACATCGGATGCAGTCCCTCTGTTGTCCAATTCATCCTCTGAGGAGGAGGTGGTAGATCCTGGTGCCTCTGGTGGTTCTTCAGGTCTGACCAAAGGCCCAGAAGGTGACTTGGCGGCCATGATGAGAGACTTTCTCCATGGACAGCAGCAGCGAGAAGACCGGTTCATCGCTGCCCTCCAAGGTTTGGAAGCCTCTTTTTTCAGGGCAGAGCACCATTCTGGTCGGCGGCGTAACATCAGTCCCAAAGCCGCTGGACCAAGCTCAGCCGCAGTGAGTAGCCCAAGGTTGGATCTGCCAACACCAGCTGCAACGTCCCGTCGACGGCATCCAGTGGCACAGGAGGACTCCAGCTGGTCAGATCAACCACAGAGCAGAATCAGTTTACAGCCACCTGATTGGAGACCTTACATGGAGCCAAAGGTCCCTCCATATCAGACAGGTGAGGACATTGAAAATTACCTGCTACGTTTTGAACGGATTGCCAGGACGTGGAGATGGCCAGAGACTGAGTGGGCATGTCGCCTGGTGCCACTGCTGTCCGGAAAGGCGTTGGAGGCCTACACAGCAATGGACGAGCAGCAAGCCCACATCTACAAGGACCTGAAAGACGCACTCCTGGTGAAATTTGACATCTCGCCAGAGACTTACCGTCAGCAGTTCCGGTCTACTGTGGTGCCATCTGGGGAGAATCCGACTGAGACATACCACCGCCTGAAGGGCCTCTACCGTCGCTGGATCCGCCCAGAGCAACACAGCAAGGAGCAGATCGGGGAGATCGTCATCCTGGAGCAGCTGCTGCGTGTGCTTCCAGCTGACGTGAGGACGTGGGTGAAGGAGCACGACCCGGAGGATGGCCTCACCGCTGCCCGGCTTGCGCTGCAGTATCTCAACGCTCGACGAGGAGCGTCTGCACGGCCGTCGGGTGGGGATCAGCGTCTTCCCATTCAAACCGCTCCACTGAGACCTGCATGGAGAGACTTCCATCAGGCAACGCAAGGTACCAACCCAGCACCTAACCAGCGAGCGGCGGGTAAGGACCTTGTGTGTTTCTATTGCCAGCAGATTGGTCACAAAGCCTCCGTATGTCCAATCCGCAAGACTAAATTCACAGGTGCTTGCTACGCACCCAGGCCAGAGACTGTCACAGGAGCAGGGCCTGTGCACATGGACAAAGACACTTTCCAGCCACTTAAACAGGTGACTGTGAACGGACAGCAGGTTACTGCTATGTTGGACACGGGCAGTTTTGTTTCTCTGGTCAAACAGAGTTTAATCCCTTTTGGTGGACTTGATTATAGCAGGCAAACAAGTGTTGTGTGTGTTCATGGCGACCAACATTTGTACCCAAAAGCGGATGTAACAGTGACCATAAATGAACAATCCTATCTTTTGACTGTCGGGGTGGTAGAGAACCTACCTGTTGATTTAATTTTGGGGTGTGATTTACCTATGTTGGGGGACTTATTAAATGAGGCTGCTGAAACAGCTAAAGCTAATGATGAGCTAGCTGTTACTGTCTCAGCACCTGTGCTAACTAGAGCTCAGGCTAAAGCGGGAATGCAAAGTCTTCCACGTTTGGATGACGATTTCTTTGATGGAGGCAAAGAAATGCCCAGGAAATCCCGTCGTCAAAGACGGTTTGAGAAAAAACTTAAGTTGCTGGATCCTGAGATCACAACAACAGCAGAAACATTTGACATACCAGCTGACATTTCGGCTTTGCAGAAAGGAGACCAAACTTTAAAACCATTGTTTGCCAAGGTGACAACAGAGAGTGACAAATGTTTGGGGAATGTGCGGTTTATTGTTGCTGATGATGTTCTGTATGCAGCTGAAGGTGAACACCTACGGTTAGTTCTTCCAACCACCTGCAGGCCACTCGTCATGCACTTAGCGCACACACTCCCATGGGCGGGTCACCTGGGTCGTCACAAAACCTATCTGCGGGTTAGTTCACGTTTTTTCTGGCCATCAATGTACACTGACATTCAGACGTACTGTGCAACATGTCCTACCTGCCAGAAAACTGCAATAACACACAAGTCTGACAGAGCATTACTACACCCACTTCCTATAATTTCCACTCCATTCAGGAGAATAGCCATGGACATTGTTGGACCTTTACCTAAGAGCAGTAGCGGTCACGAATACATCCTGGTGGTCTGTGATTATGCTACACGGTTCCCAGAAGCTTTTCCCCTGCGCACCATTACAGCTCCTGCAGTCATGAGAGCGTTAATTCAGTTTTTCTCCAGAGTAGGAATACCGGATGAAATTCTGACAGACCAAGGAACCAACTTCACCTCTCGGTTGATGAAACTGTTCCAACAGCAGCTTGGCATCACTGCCATCAAGGCGACACCGTACCACCCACAGACCAATGGCTTGGTGGAACGTTTCAACCAGACCCTGAAGAGGATGCTGCAGAAGTTCGTGAGTGACACAGGGAAGGACTGGGATCGTTGGCTACCATTCCTGTTGTTTGCTTATAGGGAAGTCCCACAAGCTTCAACAGGCTTCTCACCATTCGAACTCCTCTATGGCTGGGATGTCCAAGGCCCACTGGATCTCCTCAAGAAGAGCTGGGAGGCCAAATCCACAAAGACCTCAGAAAGGGGTGTGATCCAGTTTGTCCTGGAGATGAGAGAACGGTTGGCAAAGTACAGGGAAGAGGCAGAAGTCAACCAACGAGAGGCCCAAAGGAGTCGGAAGACGTGGTACGACCAGCAGGCCCGTCACCGTGAACTCCTACCAGGTCAGAAGGTTCTGCTACTTCTTCCCTCTTGTACCAGCAAACTACTGGCAAAATGGCAAGGGCCATACACCATTCTCCGCAGGATGGGACCTGTCACCTATGAGGTGCACCATCCTGACAAAAAGAAAAGCAGACATACCACGTGAATCTACTTAAAGAGTGGAAGGAAGGTGCTAACCATCCAACAGAGAAGTCTTTGCTAGTCAGAGCTGTGAAGACCGAGGAAGACTTGGACTCTGATCTGGGAGCACTGACTCACTCAACCCCTCCGTCTCTGTCACATTTACCTCCGGAACAGACTACACAGATAATGGACTTATTTCGTGAAACGCCATCTCTTTTTTCTGCACAGCCAGGAAGAACTACACTCATTAGCCATTCCATACGGCTCAAAGATGGACGACCAATCCGGCAACGGCCTTATCGGGTACCACAGAAGTTGGTGGGAAGGCTGAACGATGAGGTGAGGAAGATGCTGGAGCTAGGTGTCATCGAGCCGTCCAACTCAGAGTGGAGCAGTCCGGTGGTGATCGTTCCCAAAAAAGACGACTCACTGCGGATATGCATCGACTTCAGGAAACTGAACGCAGTTTCGGAGTTCGACGCATATCCAATGCCGAGGATTGACGACCTGCTGGAGAAGATCGGGGCTGCTAATTTCATCACCACTCTTGACCTATGCAAGGGTTACTGGCAAGTACCTCTCAGCAACACCTGTCGACCATACACGGCGTTCAAAACACCTGCTGGACTGTTTCAGTTTACAGTTATGCCTTTTGGTCTGCATGGAGCACCAGCCACGTTCCAACGGCTGATGGACAGGGTGCTGCAGGGATGTAACCACTGTAGTGCAGCCTATTTGGATGACGTGGTGATCTACAGTCACACCTGGGAGCAACACCTAGATCACCTGCGTCTGGTCCTGAGGAAACTACAAGATGCAGGCCTGACCTTAAACGTGAGCAAGTGTGAGTGGGCCCGGAAGGAAACTCGTTACCTGGGGTACCTGCTGGGAGGTGGTGAGGTGCGTCCGCAGGTGGATAAAGTTGAAGTTATCCGCAATTGCCCTCGACCACGCACCAAGAAAGAGGTACGCTCCTTCCTGGGGTTAGCTGGATGGTACCGGCGGTTTGTCCATCAGTTCGCCACCATTGCAGCTCCTCTCACTGCCCTTACAGAGAAGAGGCAGAAAAACCCCGTGACCTGGACAGATGAGTGTGAACAGGCTTTCCAAGCATTGAAAAATAAATTGTGTTCCTGTCCTGTTCTCAAGAGTCCTAACTTTGATCAAAGGTTCCTCGTCCAAGTGGATGCCTCAGCAGTCGGACTTGGTGCTGTCCTGGCTCAGGGAGACCCAGGTGAAGAGCGACCAGTCCTGTACCTCAGTCGGAAACTGCAGCCGAGAGAGACAAGGTACTCCACTGTGGAGAAGGAAGGACTTGCCATTAAGTGGGCGTTGGATAGCTTGAGGTACTACTTACTTGGCAGAGAATTCGACCTTGAGACAGACCACAGGGCCCTGACATGGATAAATACCATGAAGGACCACCACAACCGGCTTACGCGCTGGTATCTGGCGCTTCAGCCGTACAAATTTAACGTACGTCACCGTCCCGGAAAACAAAACATAGTGGCAGATTTCCTGTCCAGATTGCCGCACATCGCCAATCTCCCAGAGGAGGGGGATGATGTGACGGTGTAGAACCGTCAGCTGCCGCTGCAGGCGCACACGCATGCACACACGCTCGCACACACACACACGTGCGCATAGACGCGCACGCTCGGACCCGGTAACACGTCATTTACATCAGCTTACCCTTTTCATTCCGTCCCTATCCCTCTGCAGGTAGCCCTGGGTGCACACTAGGTTGCCGACTCACCATCCCCATGCATACATTAACACGAAGCACACACGACGCCAACATTAACGTTGGTTTGTTTACCCGGAAGTAACCCGGTAACCCGGAAGTGGTCATGGACACCCTGGGTCATGTGACGCATCGGTCACTGTTTGTATTTATTTTTATTGATGATTATTGTTATTTTTCTGTACACGACACAGAATGTTTAGTTGAATGAAACTGTTTATTCCTGTATGTTTATTTATGTTGTTGAACAATGCAAACACTTCTCCCTGTTTTCTCTTTGGACTGATGGAGAGCAACGCCCAGGAGGAGGGGCTTACCACTTAAAAGAGAACCAGATACAGCTGTCAGTGTGGGAGTCTGAGTGGAGAAGTTGGAGAGTCTGAGAGGAGAATTTGGAGTGTTGGATTGGAGAAGTCTATGTTGGTTAACCTTTGTGGAGCAATTGGTGTGCTCTGTTCTTGCATTAAAGTCAAGAATACTTTCACCTTGGCGCCTCTGCCCAATCATTCCCTGGTGGGACCCACGACATTCCCGCTCATGAAATGAAAATGTGATGTTAAGAGTTTGTGTTTAAAACGAAACAAGGGCAGTTAGTCACAGAAAAGAAATCCACTGATGTCAATCCAGGAAAACTTAATGTATTAAAAGAGAATAATCTGACTTTATAAATCTTAACATTTGTCCACATGGAGGCCTTAATTAAAAAAACATTACGGTTAAACTAATGATAAAATCACATTATGCTATGGATTTGCAGTAAACAAACAAAAATGGGGGATTTAGCCTAATTTCTTAAGTGTTATGATAAGATATCTGACCTTATGCCAAAAATTATCTAAATACAAGAGTTATTTCTGTGACTTCTACCCTTCTACTCCATTCAGAATCCCATGAGTGACGTAGGTACCAAACTATTCGGCCTGCAATAACCGTTCGAGGTCCTTCGGGGTAGAGGTAAGACCGGGCCTAAAAAATCCAGCCCGACCCGACACAGGCCCACGGGCATTAAAGCCGAACACTGTCCGAACCCGACCAATTAACTTGATTTGCAGGCCCGAGCCCGAAGCAAACCCGAAAGTTCAATTTATCCCATAGTATTTTTGGCAGAAAAAAAAGCCAGATTTCTTAAAGGTAAAATAATCGACATATTTTTATGATCATGAAAGTAATTTTCTTTGGAACAGAGTGGTCGCTGCAGCCGCGCGCGTAGTCAAGCTCGCTGTTGTGGCATAGAGTTCCGCCGGAAGCACTGCGCATAGGTTCCGTCCTACATGATAAATGCATTTGCACAACAAAATAACGCTAGAACACAGAATAAGAGGCCAGACAAAGAGAGTGAAAGAGAGATCTTGATACGCACTCGCTTCATTACGCGGAGAAATTCTGCAGCCGCGTTGCATGTTTGCCTTTTCAGTTCCCCTGTCTTAAGTTTATCCTCGACTACTTGCTGCGGGGATACCTAAACAAAATAGATGCTGACTTGCGGAGGGAAGATTACATTTACGACACGTGCGCAGAGCTGCGGGTGGCCGGCGCCTCCTCTTTCTGCCAGTTGCTGGTCCACAGTGTATGTCAATCAACGGTGGGCTGGTGACTGGTGGGATAGAGGGGGCGGGGTCTACTTGTGTGCGTGTGTGTGTGCGTTCGGTGAACGTTCTCCCTCTGAGTAAGAAGAAGCTGGCTGGGCCTTTCGGTTGTGCGGTGACCGTTCTGACATACAGGATTTATAATTTAGTGGGTTCTGACTCGGGCTCGGGCTAGAGTCCTTACCTCTACTTCGGGGTCCTTGGACTAATGCTGACGTCACATTATGTGATTGGCTGTCCGTTGGTCTGATGACATGTCAGATAGTGATTGGTCTGGACAAATTACGATACTACCATAGAAGAAGATATTATGCGGTCCGTTGTAAACAAACAGACCTCAGACACAGAGCGAGATTATCTTCTAAACATGCTTTTATTATTGTTATGATTATTATTAAATGCATGTTTGCTTAATGTTTTTTAAATCCGTGCGCCCAGTGCTTTATTATTGGCAGAACGGACCCTGAAGAAGAATTAGGATTAGGTTGATAAGTGCTTACAACATTTTAGCCGCGGATGAAATTAAACTGGAATAATATCAGCCTTTATTTTATCTGTACCCGACTGGTAACACGAATTCACATGACAGTTTGCACGGTTTCTCAGGACTGTTCATTCTAAAGCTCCCCCACTAACGCACACACCGTCCCAAAGCTGCTTCTCTGCTTGGAGATACAAATCTCCCGGGAGACACGGTTCTCCTGAGTCCGGCAGTTCGCTCACATACAGCAGCCATACAGACCCAAACCCTTGTCTGGACCGCACACTATAACAAAGGACCTTCGCTGCCTGTGAACACTAAGCTACAAGACTGCAGCTGCTCTGATCAGAGACACGGTTTGCTTGTGTGGAGCAGCAGGTTTATTCTAAAAGCCACAGATCTTTTTACAAAGTGGGTTGTGGCAAAATCTCTATAAACACTACAAAGAATAATGTCAGACACAACTTAAGAGGTAAAAGAACTTTGAGTCACAAAAGGAAACGTGACATGAAAATATGTAAAGCTGAGCTGTTCTAAGTATTTGGGATGCCAAACACATGGAGGGTCCCAAAAACTTGAACCTCAAAAAGAAAGGATAGTGCAAAATGAAAAACTAACAAACTTACTGACAAAATGAATAAAACTTACTTACTTGCTTAATTACACACAAAATGTTTAAAATAAAAGTTCAGTTATTGGTCACTGCTACTGTTCGCCCAACAGTAGCTGGGATAGGCTCCAGCAACACCATTACTATGGAAGGAATTAAGCAGGTTCTATGGATGGATGGATGGATGGATGGAATTTCCTTATTACCTCATGTATCCCACCTTTGCCCAACAGTAGCTGGGATAGGCTCCAGCAGCCCCATTGTTCTGGAAGGGATTGAGAGGTTTCCAAAGATGGATGAATGTATGAATGGATGGGTGGGTGGATAGATGGATCGTTTAAACTAGATTAAATGGACCTCGGCTTTTCTCTGCCCTTCTCAGGGATCTTCCAAATGGTCCTCAAAATTCAGAGGTAAACACTCCAGAGAGAGGCGTTTGCATTTTCATCAAGCAACCATTAAAACCCCTGTCATTGAATCCGTCACACTGATCTGTTCATTTCAGACACAACAATCTTGAGATAAAAGTTGTTTGCGATTGGAAGTCTGAGAGGAGAACAAATAAATACTTTGTGCTCATTTCTCCAGTTCCCATCAGCAGTCTCTCCGTGTCCTTGGGATGGTGTGATTTAGGAAGCCGCTGGGCATCACGGTGTACAAAAAAAAAATTGCTGACGGTCTCCTGCGGTTGTGCTGCTGCTCACTCTGGGGAGCTGGCTGCCGGCTTTAATAAGCTGGTCAAGGTCCTGGTGCGTGAACTGAAAGCCAGTACAGATTTTGTGATTCGGGGTTGCGTGTTCATCCACTCGCTCTTTTACGCATTTAATCTTGGTGAGGTAAACACTCACGTTTTTTAATAAAAATCAACATTTTCTCTCATTTGTTTGTTCTTTACTTTGCTGTGATCCTTTTTATGCCCGCTTAACCTTGTATGCGCTTTCCCGACAGTGAGGTCAAGCACATCGTTGGAAAGTAGTATGAGGAGGTCGGCTCGGCCTTGCTTCTCATTCCACCCCCGAAGCAGATTACTAAATGGAAATGACTTCTGGGTTTGCAGGTACAGCCCCATTAAATCAAAAGGACCTTCCTCTGTCTCCCCTTTGCAAGATGCGGACCAGCACCGGGTACAAAAGTCATCCATAAACATCCACTCTCTCGGATTCCATCAGGATCCCAAATTCCCCTCGCCTGTACGCAAAGGAGAACGGCGAGGAAACAGCATTTCTCTATGAACATAGAGATTTCTGTCTTTCACCTTACGGACTTGCTCTAAAAAAATGTAGCAGCGGATTTTCCAAAACTGTTGCAAACGTGAAATAGGCTAATATAAAATATGAATGTGCGACAGAGGCTTGGAAATCCATGAATTGTGGAGAGAGAACAAACATGCTAGATTCTACAGTTAAAGGGCTTTCTTTTTTTGAATGCTTAAACTCAAAATACCCAACCCTCCAAACTGCCAAAGATAATATTATTCAAGCGTTTTCACAGGGTGACGTAAAATTTCCATTCAAACTAATCTCAGCCTAATTTAAAAAATCATCAGCTTTAACCAATTCACATCATTTGACCTTTCAAAAATGTCTAGAGATTCAATTACTTCTGTTGTTGCAGCCATAAATACAAAGTAATAACTCCAGTTTGAAGCAAAAAAGGTAGACTCCCTGGATTAAAGTTCTCAAATCAGCCCTAGTCTCTTGTTTCTGTACAGTGATGACTTCATAAGCCAAAGCTGACTCAGACTGACTAAACCGCAATGGAACTGCCCTCTGCTGGGGAACATTAAATTCAATCAGTGAGACTAAAAGTTGAGTGAAACAAAATGAAAAGGACCCAGCAACAAATTCATTTCAGCTTTGGAGCTTCACTCACGTATCTTTCTGACAGCACTTGTGCTTCACTCTGTACTTTTTGTCGTGTAGCTTCAGCAAACACTAACATGTTTTGTACATGTGCGTAGCTGTGCGTGAATAAGAGAATTTCGAATGTGTAAGCTCGAAACACACATTTATGCATGTTTACATAGACTTGCAAGTGGTTGCATGAACGCGTGTTGCTGAGGATGGTGTGAACGAAACTCTGGGCTGATATAACATAGAGAATAGGAAAAATACAAATTAAAAATGCTAATAAATGGTAATGAAAATACAACTAAAGCACTGTTGTATTTGTAGTAAAGAATTTAAAGATGAAATCCATGAGATTTTGAATGTGTAATACCGAATGCTTCGATGGAAATGTCCGTACAAATGTATTTGTTCAACCAATAAATATTTTCAAATGAACTTTTAGCTCATTACATCAAGACAACTGTTTGTTTTTAAAGAAAAAAACAATGAACTTTTTAGTAGTTGTTAATTACCTAGTTGTAACTTTCATTAGTTCAATTCTTTTGTTTATAATGAATGAATGATGCACTGATCAAAGAGCAGTTTTTATTTTTCAGTTTACCTGTACAATGACAATAAAGTGTCCATCTATCCATCCATCAAACCATACTGATATACATGGATGTCATGTTATTATCAATCAAAAATGGGTTGGTATACTGTATTAACATAAAGGTATTATTTTGGTAATATCCTGTTAATATGTTTTCTATCTGCAGCTTTGTATTTGTGTATTACTTTACCTGAACTTCTACTTGTGATGTCTTGCAAGCCCTGTTGTATGACCAGGTAGATGGGTGGGACAGTAAAGCGAAGGGGTAAAATGGGGGAGGCACTTACAGAAAGAGAGAAAAGAACAAAGGATTAGAGATAAAAAGCAGAATAAGCAGCAAAAGTGACTTGTGCATCCATCCATAATGGATCCATCTATCCAAGAACATCCATGTTTTTGACATATAAATACTAACTTTGGGGCAGATTTTTGTGCACAGACACACACAACCACATACTCCAACATATGATAACAGATGACACATATGTGATCGATGACTGAACAAACCATCGAACACGTCAGTACAGACCCAGACATACACAATTACAGACTAACTCACATGCAGAAAGACAGGCTTTAGCAAGCATGGTAAACATATATCACATGAGGCGAGTGTGTGTTTAATCAAATGTAACAGATGACAGATTTTAAAGAAAAAGAAAAAATTAAAAAGGAATGCAGAAACCCCGTCAAATACACCCTATGACAGACCCCTGAGGCACCAATTGCAGCCTGGGGCCTTCCCCTTCTCAGAAAAAGGGCATCCACGCTCAGTAGTACAGGCAAGTTACAAGGGATGGGATAAGAGGGAGGGGTGGGCGGACGGATGGACAGACAGACGCCATGGTCGAATTAAGAGTGCATCATTTGGTCATCAAAACAGGAAATTACGCTTAAATTTTCACCAGATAAAAGTGCATCAGTGTCTGAAAAATCAGGATACACAATAAGTGTTAAAATAGTTAAAGCTAGAAAAAATATGTAAAATATTTGTATGTGTATGTGTAAGTAAACACCACATGACCAGAGTAAAGTTAATTTTCTAATCCCCCACCATCACAACAACTACCCAGGATGAGGATGTTGGTAAGCCAAGACCACATTTTCCAGTCTCCAAGGTGAAAATGGAACTGCCATATCAGAAACAAGACATCCATACAAAAGAAACAGAAATCTTATTGCACAGAGAAAACACCACGTGGTTCACAAAATGATTTACAGTGGTTGGTTTACAACTAGTAATGGTTTACAACTAACAAGTTTTTTTCTTCTCCAGCATTTTAAAACTAATGAATCATTATTAAAGTTGAGCGATTCAAAACAACATTTTTTTAAAAATAAAAGAAAGTTGAGCAGAAAATGCCTAAAGCACAATATTTGGACAAAGTTTAAAATTGTGCGGTGGGATGTCTTTCACAAAATGCGTCAATCTTTTTGGTAGAAGCTACTTTTTAAAACATTTTTACGAAAGACAAACATTGAAGAAGTTAGTTTTTTAATAGTAAAATTATTTTTAAATCACATTCTTACTCTTCTGTAATTAGTTTTTCCAGTCATCTACCTTTTCATTCCTGCCAAAAGTGAACACAATTTGATTTTTAAATTTCATTCTTTATTCTGCAGTGACTAAAGCACTGCATACCAAATATCAGGCACAAAAATTGCAGTTCAGACTCCAAAAAGGTCCAGTATGGTCTTTTCATGCCTATAAACAGCCTGAACCCAAATACAGAAATTTCTATACATTTCTTCATTTTCAATGCCATGTTTTTCTTAATCCCCACATTTCCTGTAACTCATCTGCAAGAATAGGACATGTTTAGGGTTGAAAATGCAGGTCAAAGGTGAAATTAATTTCCTTTCAGCAACAGAAAATGAGATCACACTTTAATGACCAGACAATTAGGCTCCTACCAAATAAATAAATTAATAAATTCAAGGCAGCATCACAGGAGGCTCAGCCTCTATTTGACAACATTTAGTCATTTCTACCAATGCAGAAAAATATGAACCCTGACCTGCAGCTTCAGTCTCCCTGCAGGTCTAATTCCCGATTTTATTAGCTTTGCTGTGATGTGATCCTTTCTTTAACCATAGTGGTAGGGGGGGGTGGGGAGGTTCTGATTGAAGTTTTAAAGAGTCGATTCCAGTTGAGATGCATTTGCAGAGACTTTTATTTAGATAAAGCTTGGCTGGTTTGAACCTATACTTTACAGCCGTGTCAGGCTAAAAGGCTCCATGTGTCGTAAATATCACCCCGGACAATAATAGAATTGAAATTAGGAGGAGGAATGTGTGGATCAGCAAAAAAAAAATAAAAAAGAAAAACGGCAGCCAGCAGTAGGATGGCTTCATCTAGTGATCTATTTATAGCTGCTGAAATGGACAGCCCCATTAATATGGGACTTAGCCTTTCTGGAAATGTAAATCACCGGGGCCGTGGCTCAGTGTGCGCCTTATACGACAGCAGGATGTCTGTCAAAAATGTATTGCAATGCTTTTTCCAATTTGTGGAGGTTTGGGAAGGAACAATGAGGAATTAAGAATGTTCAAGAATGTCCGTTTAGCGCATTCTAGGACACACATCACCACCCCGATGTGTGGGTAGCATAAAGTCTAAGGTTTACCTCCAAAACCTTCTTAGGATCTAAAAAAAAGATGAACTGAGAAGAAAAATAAAACAAAGAAAAGTTGCTTCGACTGACAAAAGGCTCAATGTCCAAATTAGATTCTGAGCTGCGTTGAGGCTGTCACTCATCTGCACTCCATCATTCCTGCTTGTGATCTTTATATAATTCACAGCACCAGACAAAGTGAGTGAAACGGCAAAGATGATGAGAGAATGAGAGATCAGATGGCGGCCTCGGTGGACAGGCTGAGGGGCTGATCGATAGGCTCCTCATCTCAAAACTGCATCAGAAAAAGTCAGACGTGACCCCCCCCCCCCCTTTTTTTCTTCTTCAAAAATCCGCTCTGTGGGTTTTAATTGGGAGGAATCTCACGTTCAATCAGGGGTCTCGTGTCTGCTCTTTTGAAACCACCTGTCATGTCCCCTCTCTTTCCGTCACGGATATCTTTCAAAGGATAATGCGCACAAACAAAACGTCTTTATCAGGCTGCCATAACTGTCTGCACGAACACTTTGGACGGATTCATCCAAGCATCTAGGAGAAAATGTAATATAAGTGAATCTAGTATATGTTTTGTGCAAAAACTAGAAGAAACCGAGCAGTGCATTTTAGGTTAGGTCAGATTTGAGCGTCAACGCATTCTACTCTTCCCATGTGTGCATTTGATGGGAGGCAGCAGCAATTTGAACCTCTGTTAGATCCTATCTGAACTGGATATATTTATAGTGTAAATGCAACTGAAAACGGATGCAACTGAAAAGCATCAATGTGAAAATGTTGCTTTTTCAAAGCTTTTAAAGCATAAATTAAGTTTGGATTTACTACAAAAAGATTTGATTGCACACTCTAGCAGCAGATAAGATGCTCATGTGTCTGTGGGATCAGAACCTGCAGTGTGGGAGTAAAAGAACAGTAGATGTACTGCAAAGTTTTAAAGCTGAACTAAATGTACTCTATCAGGAACATTAATTTTTGAATGTTTTTAATGTACTCATTCAGGATGTAAGCTAATTTTTTTTCTTTATTTTAGTTTCCCACATGCTGTGTTATATCATGCCCCGCCCCCAGCAAAGGCTCTCTTTTAATTGGTTAAATAATCAGGGTGTTAAATACTGGGTAACAATTGAGCAATTGCAATCATTAGTAAAAAAAGATTCTGTCCAAATTGTTATGATTGAAAATAAATTGTTTTTTTAATTAAATTTCCATTTTAAAGTCAATTAAGCTACAAAAAAATAGCTTTCACACAACTAATGAGGTAAATAGAAGACAAGGTGGAACATTTATTAATTTTGTTACAAATTTTTTACTTGGAAACAATTACAAAAGTTTGTTTAGCACAAAAATCTCTCTTAAATAAAATCAATCAACACATATTGAAGATTCAATTCAATTCAATTCAATTCAATTCAATTCAATTCAATTTTATTTGTATAGCCCAAAATCACAACAACAGTCGTCTCGATGGGCTTCAAGATCAAAATTGTATTTTCTTAGGGAAAATGCAAAAAGGAATTAGATCACCGTTTTAAAATGTAGTTTAGTCATTTAGTAGATGTTTATTGACAGTCAACAGTAAATGTATGACAGTTAAAATGAAGCACATTTACTTCCCATTATCCTGTGCCAACATTGTAGATCATAAACAAAGATGCAATCAATGCAAGCTCGTGGTTTTTTCAGCAGAGTCCTGGCCGGGTAAAACACTGAGGCTCACTAGGTTGTTTGCGTAAACACTTCAGGGTTAACACTAAGTTTTGTTCAGAAATGTTCTCTCCATAAAACATCAGAAACCACTAGGATTTACAACAGAGACACTAAAACATTCAACTAAACGAACCCTAAACCAACCAACACTGCTGGGTGCAATGCTGCCTCCTTTTGGCCATCTGTGCTCCGGAAAAAGGTGGCCATTCATAGTTTGAGTTAATTTAGCTACGTCAATTAATTTACATTCCAAAAATGTTTACATTGCAATCCTTTAGACTATTTTTTATTTTAATTACAAAACATTAAAGCTGAATTCTTGAGAGATCCCATTTAAAGGGCTTCAGTCATGCATTTCAAGGAATTCCTTTTAATTTCATTGCATGCCGAGCACATTAAAACCACCAGCACTGTTGCTCTGCCTTTAAATTAACATAAAAAAACTATCAAGATATGAAAAAGTCAAATGATTTTCTATCCATTTAAACATTTATACACTTAAATTGGTTTGTCACTTTTGTCTCGTACATTTGATATTTCAAATGCCTTTTTTAACAAGAAAAACAATCTGCTGTTCCACAGCAAGGATTTTACTAGAGTGTACTTTTGCTCCTAAATGCCTCCAAATTGGCAAATTAATTACTGCATAAATGTGCTGCTTGAGTGAGGAGAAGAGAGTTGTTTGACATGGTTGTCTGGTCAGCCAAAATTATTATTTGGTGCCTAATTTTTTTTTTTTTGGAAAAGCACTTAAATGTTCCCTAAATGGGTTTCTAAATTCTTCTGTCTTAATTATAATTTCACTGATAATTGCTCTATTAAGATGTACCAGACAGTTTAATCACTAAGTAAACATTTTAGGATCTACTGTGATATTATGCGGGCTGCATCAATGAAAATCTCTGCATGCTTCGTTTGCAAAGAACGCTGTTCTAAAGTCAGCTTTACCTCCCACGATTCACTGCTCCACGCGCCTCCCACCCTGAAACAAAGTGTTTGGGGTCAAAGTCAGCACATTAAAAATTGTTCATGACTTTGCAGGAAGTTTTTTTTTTTTGTCCCCTGAACTTTCTTCCACCATATGGTGACCTTTGGACAGCGCAAGCCTCGAAGGGATGAAAAAACAAATGCTGGTTTTATACAGACCCAGAGGACGACAGAGGTAAATGTACATTTAGACTGCCGTCCAAAGGAAGGACGTGGTAAGAGGCTGTCGTTAGCGCAGGCTAACCAGATTGTTCTGCTGCTGGAGCGTGAATCTGGATGAAAACACACACTAGAAAGAGGTGAAAAAGTCTCAAACACATATAAAGTCATATTACACATAAAACTTAAAGGGTCTATATCATGCAAAATCAAACTTGTTTACCTTTTATCCGTATTTAATGTTAATTCCTCACAAAAAGAATTCCCAAAGTGGTATTTGATCTATTCACCCATTTCTGAGTGATACTCTAAAAACCTGCCGGTTGTGGCTTTCTGATGGCTGTACTACATGTCACTCAAGTCACTTACTTCTGGGTGAGGATTTTGATTTGCTGACGGATTTTTAAAAATGTATATATAATTGGTTATTTATCTCTGATGGCCACCCTGCTGTAGGGTTAGGGAAGTTATTTGGATTTGGTTTAACTTGTCTTTGCAAACCAGAACCCCTATACTAGGGGATCTAATACTATTTCCCTCAATAAAATAAAAATAAATTATTTTAATTCTTTTACGTAGTTTGCTTTTCTTTTTGGTTTTATATCTGTCACTGTTTAAATAAACCTACAATTAGGATGACAGACATTCAATTCATTTTAACTGGACAAACCTAGAAAATCAGCAAAGGATCAAATACTTGTTTCCTCCACTGTTGAAGTGAATTGAGATACTCAATTACAGAAAACACCCATTTTTCCACTTGAAACTAATCCATAAAGAAAGTGTTTGGGAGCACTCATGTGGTCGCATTCTGATTATAATATAAGGACATAAAACAAAGGACGAGCAGCTGGCGAACGAAGCATAATGAAAATAAATATGAATTTTTCATGGAGGAGCCACTGACAATTGCCAACGTGTGCATTTCCCAGCTCCTATACATTATTCAATGCAGTCATGTGACTTAAGACAGTTTATTCTTCCATTTTCGACCCCGATGAAGACGATTTCAGCGCTATTTATTAATAAAGTGAGGATATAACGACATGGTAATAAGACAAGGACAGATGGAGTCTTTTTCACCTTTAAGTCCACCTCCTGGCACGAGTGCAAGTAATCTGCATCTTAAACCGTACAAATGTTCCGCTGAATTATTAGAGATCCAGGTTTCAGGGTAATCTGTCCAATAAGTAAGAATAGTGTTGGTGTGCAAGAACAGATGAAGAGGTAATTTATTCCAGTTTCTAATCCTGGGGAGACACATGCATGATTAAAAGAAAAAAATGAAAGTTGCATGAAGTTTTTTGGAAGCTTAACTCGGAGGGAAAAGAAATGTGATGATGCACACCTGGAAGTAATGTCTGTAATTATCAGTAGAAAACAAAGATGTTTAGCGTCTTGTGAAAAAAAGCACGTCCCAATCATCGGGTAATGCTTCTTTTATTCCTGCGTGAGTTTAATCACTTTACTTCTTCAGTCAGGAGGTAATTGGACTTCTGTTGCTGCAAAAAGTAAAATTCTGCCAATTTAATGGAAAATAATAATTATAAAATAAAAAAAACTCCCTTTCCTGTTCTGCACTTGCTAACACCTCTGACAACTCCAGCACTCCCCACCATCTGCAATTCTGCAGAAACACAGGAAGGGTAATTTTAAGCCCATGCATTTGCTGAAGGTAGACATTTTTAATTTGCACTGAATCGGAAGCGCGATGGAGACACAATTGAGAGGTGAAAATTTGCCCTTTTCGATGTAACAAATGCCACACAGGAAAGTTTGATTTTTCTATCTTAGTTGAAGCATCAAGAAAGCGGCAGCTACAAGGTTTGGCTTTTTTTACGTGTTCTTGTAGCATTTTCTGATGATAGACCACATATATTAAGAAACCTACGCTAATAATTGCATTTCTGAGTGTGTGTGTGTGTGTGTGGGGGGGGGGGTGCAGTTTTGGTCCACACCAGTGAGTTGTTTTTTTTCATTCTTTTTTTAAATTTCTCTATTATTTTTTTTACAAAATGTCTTGTTATTTTTTATTATTATAAATTTTTTTCAGAAGGGACATTTTTGTATTATTTTTCTTTTCTTCTTTGTTTGTTTTGTCTGTTTTTTTTCCTTTTTATAAATTTTACTTTTATATACTATTAATATGAAAAAAAAATGTATAGGTGCATTTCTAATGAACTGCTGGCACTCTGTGGAAACTATGTCCTAAAAAGCAACAGTGTTTTTTACTTTGGCTAAAAAAAAAGCCTAATTCTTATGAAAAGACCACAAGGAACAATTTTACAGTAGATCAACAGATGATTTGGGAGACTTCAAGGTGAAATATTTATTCCATCTTATCTCTACAACAAAAAGGACTCATTTGAGTGTAAATAACTTCTTTTTCCCCTGATTTTATATAACTTAGCCTTAAATGACATCAAAGTTCTAAGACTGCTATAAGGTTTTAATCATTGTGCTGTCCTAGGCACGTTAACATTGGGAGTTGGGTCATCTAGACCCACTAGACAGTGCTTTTTTTGTAACAAGGGTTACAAAAAAAAAAGTAAAAAAAAATAGGTAGTCTTATATTTTATTTTATTTTATGGTACAGCACTTTTAAATATCAAAGCTTCAAAAGGTTTGAATGATGGATGATTTATTTTTTTCCTGTACTTGAAAGATGTGGTGTGACCAGTGAGATCTTGCAGAACAGAGCTCTATGGTGGTGTAGTGGTTAGCACTCTCACCTCACAGGGGTTCTGGTTTAAATCCCGGCTGGGTTCTTTCTGTGTGGAGTTTGCATGTTCTCCCCGTGCATGGGTAAGTTTTCTTTAGCGACTTCATTTTTTTTCCTACAATCCAAAGAACATGCTTCATACGTTGATTGACAATTAGAATTTGTCCCACAATGTTTGTGTGAGAGTGTGTGGCCCTGCAACAGCCTGGCGACCTGTTCAGGGTGAACCCCGCCTTAACCCAACAGCAGCCCAGTGATCCTGAAAGGGATTCTAATGGTTCAGAAGAAGGATGGCAGTTTGAATGTAAATTTTCACCAGAATCACATGTGATAGAAAACATTTGACATTGCATAGTTCCAAAACAATTGTTCATTTATTGTTCAGATTTTGGTAACACCCGAAAAAGCAGCACATTTAGGCTTTTAAAGCGCCAAGTGACCTTCATTTACATTCTGGTGGTGGTCCCCAAAGTTACAACAAAAATCTCACGCCGAGGCAACATTTCAGCACTGTGGGCCTCGCCTGTGGAACAGCCTGCCTGAAGATGTGAGGGCTTCATCCACTGTGGAGGTTTCTAAGAGAAAACTCATCCTTCAAGCTTAGCTTTTAAGTAGTTTTACATGTCCGCATGTTTTAATCTGATTTTATGGACCGTTTGTTTTTGCAAAATATGTCTGTGTTTTTTTAAATTATGATTACTGCTTTTACTATTATTTTTTACTATTCATTTATGTTCTGTAAAGCACTTTGAGGTGTTCTGAGGCAGGAAAAGTGCAGTATAAATGAAGCTGAATTTCAACAACTTACCCTGCTTGTTCAAACTGGTCAATTGTGTACTTTTGAGAACAATTGTGTACATGGGTTGTGCTATTTTAGTTTACTCTCCTGTCAGTGTGCTTGTATTGCATTGTATGTCATGACTGTTTATATTAGTTAGATTCTGTTTTTCTTTTGTGACATTTCTAATTTAGTTCACCTGTTTACCAACTCAATAAATTGGTCAAATATTTTATGCATTTCATACAATTTAAATCAGGAGAGTCCTAAATTGGCCTCAAAAACATCCTTCAGTTAATGTGCATGTTTTTTTTTTGTACAAACCCAGTAATATCAAAGTACTGCCCCCAAAGTTATGAAAAAGCCTTGCAAACAGCAAAATGGTACAATATAATTTTAGAAATTTGCTTTTTGAATAGGTTTTCCCATTTGTAACCAATTGGGCTCTTTATTAGTAAAACTTCTTTTAATCTTAATCAGACAGTATTGATATTTTTTCACATCTTGCACTGCAAAACCTGGGTTATTATGTTGACATCTATGTCACATGGCATTCATGAGACCAACATGTCAGATTATTCTTTTCTTGCACTCAGTCACTTGTCTAAACTCAAAAATGTCTATTTTTTTCTGTACAAACTTACAAATGTAAGGGGGAAAAAAAGGCTTTCTATTGCAGCTTTACACTTCACTAGTCACCTTAGGGACCCTGATAAAGTCTACTTTATGCTACGTAATTAAAGCTACTCGTCCTTGAAAAAGTATAGGTGTTTCCGCTCAGTCCAACAAAAAAAGTGAACTATGATCAATTCACCTTCAAGTTAGACAATTTTGACAGATGGTTTCCTAATGATATTATGCACTTTTCTAACCTAAAAAGCTGTTTTTACTTCCATCGTTGACCACTGAAACCTTCAATTAACCAGAATTCGAAGTAAATTGGAAAATGTTTTGAAACTGTTTTTAATAGATGGGTAATAAATCTTTCTACAGATATTTTGTGGTCAGACAGTCTTACTGTATTCTATTTGTAATCTTTCAGGCAGTCCACTTGACTATTTACTACCTGCTGTTGTAAAAAAAGAGGAAGGAAGAAGGAAAAGCAGCTTTTCTAATATCGTTTAAATATATTCGGGATTTCTTGGGGATGTGTTTCTCCTTTTACTGAAAGATATTTCGTCTTTCTCTATTGCCAAAACTCAAAGGAATTCGAAGCCTACAAATTTCTAGCATAGAAGTTTTTTTTTTAAATGAACTCACTTACATTTAATGATTAATTTAGAAGGTTTGACTGTCTCTATGAAAGCAGGGGTTTGGATCTGGGTCTGCAGGAAAAATAAAAGGTGGGAAGTTTGAGGGGGAATAAAAAAGACATCGATGTTAGCCTTTAATTGATGCATTAGAAGCAACCATTTCCTAAATCCAAGACAGGAAGTTTATGTCCAACTGAGTCACTAAACATGAACCTACGGGAGGACATGGTACATGATTGGAGTTTGTCTGTTTCATTACATCAGGCAATCGAACAGAGAGAGAGAGAAAAAAAAAGCCCCACAGCATTTACAAACTTTGTTTTAAACAAATGGTGCATGTAAAATGTACAGAAAAAAGATGCACACATAAAAAAAAGCTGTTTTACACTTTTAGCAATTCTTGCTGATTTGTGGACCGCACCAAACGCCTACATTACCATATTTGTTAAAGGATATGCAAGGCAGAATATTCATTGGATGGATTTATTGTGTTAGCCTTAGTCACAACTGCCCTTTTGGGTGGATATGGGGCTGAATGCAGGCAAAAGAAAAAGGGCAAATCTGTACGAGGTGCGCAGGAGGCCTACATGAAATCTCAAGGTCGTAGACCACTGGTGAAACCATAAAGGCCCGTTCACACCGGGACGAATTTCGCCGGCGATTTTCGCTGACGTTTAACGCCTCGTGACTAAACAAAGGGCACCAATGAGAGTGTGCACACCGACGCGAAAAAACGCCACGCGCCAAAGCGTCAAAAAAAAAAAAAACGCCTCGGGTTTTTTTTTTTTTTCGACGCGTCGCGTCGAAATCTATTCGACCAATGAGAATGGTCACGTGTCTGGAGCTTCTGAAGTTACAGTAAAACACAACTTGGGGGCGCTCAAACACAAAACTGCCTTGCTGAGCACACATACCGGCGAAGAAGATAGACGCCAAGTAGCGTCTACACTGCCGCAAAGAAATAATGACGGACATTCTAAAATATCCCCTTACCAAGTACCAGTTGGAGCTACTGGTGCTTGAAATATTCATGTTTTCTTTGTATTATTCTGACAAGCGCGTAAATACTTGCTCTCTTCTTCTGAGTGAAAAGCGACTTTAAGAAGCCTAAAGTTGCGCAGCGCCACCTTGTGTACAGGAGTATTTCTGTTTACATTAAGCGCCATCTAATGTCAGGGAATGAAATTGCATGTTCGCTCGGCTCATCGTCAGCGAAAATCGCCTGGGTGTGAACACAAAAGACGTGGCGAATAACGCCTGGCGAATATTCGTCCCGGTGTGTACGGGCCTTTAGGCGAAAATGTTCATGCACATTTTTTTCTAAAGGGGTATAGTAGCTACAGGTTGTAGAGAACACTTCTGCAAAAAGTGAGGGTAAGTATGGGTGAGGTAGGCAAGGCGCAGAAATGTTGTCCGGAATTTTCATTTATTTTTACCCCCGGCTCACCAAAATCCTTCAGACTGAGGAAGAAGCTGTTAGTGCTGTTTAAGTAATAATTGCGTGTTCATTGTGTGCTGTTAGGAATCAAGACAGTCGACCAGGGGACCCCAAAGTAGTAAAGTATTAGCATCTCCTATCCTGAGTGAAAAATTCATTGCAGATCCCATCACCAGGAGACAGTTCGCTGGATTCAATGCCAACTGCATTCAACCCCTGTTGCTTTGCTTCCATCTCCACTAGAAAGTTGCACAAGCCAGTAATTTTTGAAGACTGAAGGGAATAAACCTACAGGAGCCATGCTAAAGCTAACACGCTAATGACCGACTGGTACAGAATCAAAAATGGGCAGGTTAACTAATTTACCATTGGTTAATGAATCTGTCAAGCAAAACAGGCATGCTCGCTTTCAGCCAATTGAATGGCCTCCTAGACTTTCTCAAAGCTTTCACACAGACGTCGAAAAAAGCCCTGCCCATCTTTGATTCTGTACCAATTTGCAAATGCAAGCAGACAAATTCTCAAAGCTATAAAGCTATTAAGTTATTATATGTTTTGGTGAAGAACCCAGAGAGGATTATTTTAAACCAGATAAGGTTATTCATACTTGGTTGTGTGTGGCTTTTTGGGAAACAATAAGTATCTACATTTAGGCAACCCTGCGACTGTCATTCTATTTCTGTTTCAAACTGACCCTGGCCCCCGATCAGAGAATGGAAACGTCAAGTGGCCCTCACCGGAAAAACTTTGGGGATCCCTGCAGTAGACAATCGGAGCTGGAGTTTGCATGTTCTCTCCGTGCATGCGTGAGGTTTCTCCAGGGACTCTGGCTTCCTCACACTGTCCAAAAACATGCTTCATAGGTTAACTGGTTGCTCTAAATTGCCCCCTAGGTGTGAATGTGAGGGTAAATGGGTGTGTGATATGTTGGCCTGCGATAGAATGGCGACCTCTTCAGGATGTCCCTTGCCTTCGCCCACCAGTGGCTGAAATGGGCTCTGGCAGCCCTGTGACCCCGAAAGGTAAAAAGCAGGTTTAGAAAACGAATGAAAAAAGGATGAATGAACAATCTGAGGGTGGTTTGGTTAGACATCATATTGGCATCTTATGGGCTCTTGCATATCAATTGGAGACCCATGAGTGCATGCGGCATTCGCCCGAGGTTAGTAAGGGGCCAGTACTTGTCCCACAGTGGCGTAACAGAATTGTACAACAGTGTCATATGTCATAAGTATGTGCAACTTTCTTTGGCCTTATGAATACTTCTCAATACACTTACCATTTTCATGACGTCCCTTAAAGTTACTGCACAAGCCTCAAGGGACATGCCAGACGCACCTGCGCTTCTCATTGAAATGCAGCTGCTTCTCTCTTCGGCCTGAACAACCCAAACATCTGGAGCACCTGTACAATCAATCATCAACGGGTGCATGGGACTGAGGTTTTACGTTCAACACATTCCCCACTTTGACGGGCAAGAATTTATCTCGGTCAAAACAGGGGACAGTCACTCCTATGAAAAGATGGTCCTTTGACAATGCAGAATTCCAATGCACACAGAGGTATAAAGTCTGTTAGTTTGTGATTTGAAACCAGCTTTTAGCTCCAATTTCATTACCATCTTGGCTAGTCATGTCACCACATTGTTTTTAACTGGAATCAGTTTCTTTAAGTTTTTCTATCGGGCTTTGGTAAGACAGGCAAGCGGCCTCCCCTGATATATGGATCAGTGTGTCGACCATAAAACCTTTTCATATATATAAAAATGTAAAGATTAGGTTCACAGTACTTTTGAGAACTAGCGTTGGACTTGTATTCATGCACTAATTAGTGATTAAAGTTTACCTGCAAATCCTCAAAGGAAATGCTTTATATCTAAGTCTACTGTGAAATTTACCTTTTAGATTTTTTTAACAGAGCCATTTTATTTTTGTTCCAGCTGAGATGATCTAATAAAAAGTACAGTCTGTATGCAAAGTTCAAATCACATTTAAATATGTGTTTATTTTGTCTAAACCAGCAGCAAAAGTCCCGTCTGTTTCTGTGTGTTTTATAAATACATTTTGAGGCAGTTAACTCCAGAGATTTTCAAGGTAAAAGAATTTTAGGGCACACGTCTTCCCTGCTTTCTTTAGGGGATACCCAGCTGAGCACGGTGGTATGTGGTTACCCATCTTCTTTCTTTATGGAATATATTTTAAGATGATATTGCCTATTTCTACTCCCCCTAAAAAAAAAAAAAAAAAACTACATCAGGATTTACCTTTTTTCCCAGCGTGAGCCTCAGAACTTTAGCAGGTAGTCAACTCCTAGAAACTTTGAAGAAATGCACATAAGATGAAACTTCTTCTTCTTTGTTAGTTTTCCGGCTCTCAGATGAAACCAGCTCTGTGATGGTCTTTGAACGACTCCCACATGAAGATTTCACTGGATTCCAACGCGAAGTTCCTTCAACTTTAGGTCTCACCTAATACAATTTTATTCCCACATTTCAACAGGTAACCCTTTTAATCCTTTTAAATTTTGACTTATTTATTAAAAACTAAAAGCCCATTTTATATACAATGTATAGTAAACATGTAACACTGGTAATAAAAACATGTACAGGTGCAGCATAGTGCAAAATGGTGGTCAAATGAAAAATTGTTGTCATGAAAAATTCAATTGCTCACTAAAAAAAGGGGAAAAAAGATGTAAGCCTGAGAGTTTTAATATATTCATGGTTTGCATTAAAATTTCATTTTGGGGCAGCCACTTTAAACTTTAAAGTGGTGTGCCACTAATAAGCTTTAAAAAAAACTGCAGAGGCTACTGAAGGTTGTAGTATTAACAAATGCAAAAAAAAAAAAAAAAAAAATCAATTTATAAAAAAATATAATAATACCATTGCTTAGGTTTATTCCCGCTAATAGTTTCCTGTGTTAAAAACATTTTCAGTTGCTCTTTATACTCATAAAAAAAATAAAAAATAAGTGTTATTAAAAAAATGTTAAATATTGACAACCTATAGGACACATTTGGTGCCAGAGTGCTTTAAGGAACAACGTAAATCTTTGAGAAGGATGAAAAAGCGCATCAGCTACAAATTCTTTAAAGATGAAGCAAAGACATTGAACTAAGCAATATTTTTAACATCTGAATGCGCCTCGTGACTTTCACTTTGCTCTTCAGGACTGTTCCATAAATCACGTGTAGTGTTTGGGTCGGGACCTTGTCTGGCTAAGGTCTGCATGACCTCCGCTGTTTTCTACACCTGCTTTTCCGAATCCCATGTGCATCGGCAGCTCTTTAATTGCCCAGCGCTCCTTGAAGCACAGTGGGGTCTTTTCTTCTGCGCCTCATGGACACATTTGACCCCGTACCTCACCGTCTTTTTTCTTGCGGTCAGTCATCGGCCTTCCGCCCAGTCTTGCTCAGCACTGAGTTCAGTTCACTTAGAAGATTTGGGGGTATAAAATTGTCCCCACCCACACCTGGTCTTTTACCCGGGGTCTTACAGCCACTTTGAGGGGATGGGGGGAGGGGCATGGGCTGTAAGTGTCTGGACTTGGATGGGGGAGGGAGCCGACCCGGAAAGGATATCTCTGAGATATCGGTTTTCTCTGCAAGTGAGGCTATGGGCAGGTCGCTGCACTTTGATGGGTTTCCCATAGACTTTGTTTTGAGGTGAAGAGCTGATACCTTGGCGTTCCGCAGCTCATCATTTGCAAGAGAGGTTCTCCTGTCTGCAAGCTGTGGGAGAACACACACAAGAGTTAAATCGAAAATGTGTAACATTTTTTTAGCCTAATTTGATCTTTATTATAAAGACATTCTACAACTATTTTGCCGAATGTTTAACACCAGAGCTTTAGCTCCAATGTTGACATTCTTTTAGAACTCTTCAACCGTTTACATAATCCAATCAGATTCCAAAGGGGAGAAAAGTAACCTTTCACTGATACGCAACACTTTACAATAGTGACGTGCTTACGCTGCCGATTCTGTTACACACAAAAGCACCTTTGCACCAAGTTGCAAAACATTCTCCAATGTCAGAATCAGCTGATTGACCCTCATCGGGTAACCGGTTGAAGAGTTACGGTATATCAAACGTGTTATTTAGATGACATCTCCGATGTTAATCGGTTAAGACAATATCAAAAAAGATATAAAATCAGCTACAACAGTTACCAATTTGCTTTAACTGACCTTATGCTGGGGAAGTGTGCTGCATTCAGTTAAAACTGGCCCGAAGGATAATTCTAAATCAGACTTTTCCATATGATTAGCGGGCATTAGATGGAGGTCAGACCCGTACTGAAGACAAAACAAAAAGTCATTCATTAAAGTTCAGCGTCTTGCTAAAAAAAAAAAAAACTTTATAAAACAGTTAAAGAAGAATGAATGTTTATGTACAAACATATTATAGTGTGGAAATAATATTTTATTGGATCACTGTACTCCTGTTGTAAATAGCAATGCTATGTCCAAATCATGAAACCTGCATCACAGTGCTTGACAGTTCTCAAGAGATGTTTATCTCTTTACTCAAATGGATTCTAGACTGCTGTGAAATGCTCATAAATCTATTAAATCTACTAACCACGTTACAATTTAATGTATAAAATGTTACCAGAAAAAAAGGGCAAAGCAGAAAGAATGGCAAAAATGTCCTTTAAAACGTTTATCCATAAAGTTTTCATTCGTTAGAAAACTTTTTAACAAAGATTCTCCTTTTAAAGAAAATATTTTTACACTCTTATTTTAGGTCATAACTCATCAGATGCTGTTGTGTTTTTTTTCCGGCATTTCTTGTTTGCTTAAACAGTGTTCTGTCTGGACGGCCAATTTTGAAGTAAGTTACTCGTTATCAAAATACTTCATTGTGATTTCTAGCCCCTACATTGTCCTGGAAGATTTTTATTCACATCAATGGGATTTGACATTTGTTGTAGAAACCCTGATATGTCCTTGTGCGTAACCCTTGTGATATCCTAGGCACTTTATCGTTGGGAGTTGGGTCATCTAGACCCACTAGACCAGGGGTGGGCAATTCCAGGCCTCGAGGGCCGGTGTGTCTGCATGATTTCCAGATAGTCTTGCCCTACTCATGGCTGATTACCTGGTTCAGGTGTGTCCAGCCAATTAGAACATGCCAGAGCAGGGTATGCTGGAAAACATGCAGGAATGCGGCCCTCACTGCCCACCTCTGCACTAGACAGTACTCTGAACCCTTTTTCTTCAATGATTTGTGATCTTCACTGGTGTCCATGGATTACATGAAATCTTTCCACCTTTATCCACCTTTGTCATGGTAGGGAGAACACATCAATGTAAGGGTGGGGTCATCTAAGATAGCACAAGGGTTAAATTTACAGTACAGACCAAAAGTTTGGACGTACCTTCATATTCAAATGAATGGGAAGGTTTGTCCAAACCTTTGGTCTGTACTGTAAATAAAAACTTCTCTCACACTACACACATCTTGAAGTTGAAGTTTCTTGTAGGTGGGCTGATGCGTCCTCGTGTTTAAATAACATTTAAAAAATCTTTCACACTTCTGGTAAGTTAAAGTTTGTTGTAGAGCAGCTGATGTATCTTCTTGTTTTAGTAGAAACAAAAAAAATCCTAATTCAACTTTATTTATATAAACCCCAATGGTAATATATATATATTTTAATCATCTGCCAGAACCAATATTGGTGCTATTATTACGCTGCATTCATAGACATACTGTTACGGTTAAAATATTCTTCTCTAAAGTGCAATAAAATCCCGAACTAGGTTGGCTTGTGGTTCAAAAAACATTCTCAAACTGAACCCAATTTAGTGTTTACTTTTCTTATACATTGTTTTATTTAATCTAAAACAAGACATGGTTTGGTTTTGTGATCTTTCACTAACAATGTTCCTGTTTGTCGACCCACACATCTACAGCACTGTCTCTCCTTAACAAAGCTTCATTTTATCACTGCTAGGAGTCGATCTTGGACCTCCTACACCCACCTCAACCTAATCCCTCATCTCCCTCTCCACCTCCATCCCTTCTTCCTTGCTTCAGAGTAAGATCCTCCATTACTAGTTACTATAGAAACTGTAAGAGCACAATGCTGCCTAACAGGTATGGGAAAGCATGAGTGCTGAAGGGCTCTGTGTCTTCTGTCTCGTCTACACTTTCTCTCTGCCCTTTGCTTAAGTCCTGAGTCCTTAGCACAAGCCTCTCTGTTGGAAGCTGTCAATCCTGATATTTAAAGGCTTTGAGAGGAGAATCCTAATAATTTCAGTCGGCTCCACTCTGCTATAGATTCAGCTGATGCAGCGCTAAGAGCCTTTCCGAAGAGCACAGAAAAGTCCACTGAAATAAACACCTTGAAACACTTAAAACAAAAATTGCCTTGTGCTTTAGATCGATATCTCTGTGACAGAGCTGCCCTTTTTACTTGCTAACCCAAAGTAAGGCACTTAAAGGCTTTTACAGTAAGCACCTGTGATAAACAACACTGTGCTGCAGACGACTTCACATAAAGGAAGCCGAGGAGAATGCTAATGCTGTCGAAATGTGCTGAGCATAGAAACAACTGGGGAAAACTTGGTTTGATTGTCTTGTTTAGAACGAGCAGAGCTTTTTAACTTCACTTGCTTAGCTTGAAATGAGAAGAAAACAGTCTTATTTACTCTAATGAGAAAACAAGGTGCCATTTTACAAAGAAGGTAGCAGCAATGAATATGAGAGTGGAAAACTAATCCAAGAATATGACGGATCTGTAGCTGCTCTGCCTGTGTTTGCTTTGCACTGCATTATTTATGTCACATGTGCTGCGTCAGCGGCTGACAGCGACAACAAAGCGCTCTATCCGGGGGGATAAGTACCACAATGTGATTGTTACAGTCGCCTTGACCTTATTCTAAAAGCTTTTCCACATAAAGTGATTTATGTCATTGTTGAGTGACCTCAAAAACTTCACACTTATTTCCTTGTTTGTGGTTTTCATCTGCATAGCTTCACAACAGCAGGGAGCAATTGGGGTAAATACCGTGTATCACTTGTCTGTGTTTGGAGATGTTGGTTATTAAAAATTAAGCACTTTGTCTTTTATATATATATTTATATTATATATATATATATATGAATATGTATATGTATGTGTATTTATCAAAGTAGGTAACTGAAAAGCACAAACAAATTTGCTTAAATTTGACTAAAATTTATGAGTTATTACTATTTCAGGCTGATAAAAATGATATTTGAACATAACAGCTTTTGTTTTTTTCGTTTCAGCTAAAAAGCTGCGTCTCATCTTACCTTCATGGCGATGATGTCAGTCACCCAGCTGACCTGTGTTTCCTTCTTGTTACAACAGAAGTGCCTGAAGGGGGGGTGGATTCAGTCGTATTACAAATTTGTATTTGTTTTATTCATTTCTTTGACATAACTAAGTTTAGGAATCACTAGATTTAAATATTATACACTGAAAAAACATTTTTTCTCGTCCAGGATTTTGACAAACAGTTTGTGAATCAAAATTCTTTTTGCATTAACTAGCTTTTACTGTGTTTAGTAAACTCCTCCTTGTGCACTCCAGGAGTGTGTTTGTATAAACCTCTTTATAGAGCCACTCAGATGAAAGTCATATGGTGTTTTAACTTAATCTTGTTGCATTTTTCTGATGGAGGACACATGTAAAGAAAATTGAGCTTAAAATTACATTTATGAGTATTTTTTTAATCGAATCATTGTGAATCGGGAGCAGACAAAA
The DNA here is from genome assembly GCF_053564925.1 of Oryzias latipes. Taxonomy (NCBI): domain Eukaryota; kingdom Metazoa; phylum Chordata; class Actinopteri; order Beloniformes; family Adrianichthyidae; genus Oryzias; species Oryzias latipes. The sequence continues at coordinate 19,791,820 of NC_136254.1, forward strand.
AGATGCCATTTAAACAAGATTGTGTCTCTTACATAGAAATATACTGGGCGGGCCAAAGATGATTAATTTCAAAGCACAGCCTTTTCTCTCAGCATCTTATCAAAGCACCAACAATGTGTCAGCAAGATGCAATCAACTCGTGACTTCTAAACCTGTTTTTGTAGCGTACATTATGTTCAAGAAGCAAAGAGTAAGAATAGTTCAATATTTTTATGAACTAAATGGTTCATTTACCACAATTTTAACTAAATATCACTCAAAGAAGAATTCAGAACAGCTTTTAGTAAAGTCTTAACAATTATAGCTTGATCTTATATTTCTTGGGTTTGCAATGGTTTTTTAATTTCTAGCTTTTGTTTTTTTTATATTTGTTTTTACATTTACTTTTACATTTACAACAGTCCAATTGGCCTTTTTTTTCAAAATAAAATCCTATACAGTGATCCCTTGCTATATCACGGTTTACTTTTCACGGTTTCGCTACTTCACGGATTTGCAAGGTGCATTGTGTTCTGCATTCTGATTGGCTAAAAAAAGTCACTCCGCTTCTTCTCTACCTGCGCGTCAATAATGTTGCAGTTTAATATGTACACGTACGTAAATCAGCTTTCCAAATTACGTACATGCAAATCATCTTGCAATTTCAAGTTTCTCTAAAACCCATAGAAAAAGAGCAACACCAACTGTCAATCACTATGTTCTTCTCCCGAACAAACACACACAGCTGCACCGCGGGCTTGAGAAGGAGAAAACACTGCAGCTTCTCAGACTGAAGAGCATTGAAATACACCTGAGCCACTATTTGTCCGTTTGTACTTTGTATTTTTTTCATGATCATTTTAAATTTTCTCCCGTTTAATCCAATTCTTCGGGTCGCGGTGGGCGGGGCTAATCTCCGCGATTTGAAGCCTTCTGTTTACATCGATGATTCAAATTATTATTTGATAGTACAGAAGTTATTTGTTGAAAAAAAAACGTTTTTAAAGTACTTTGATTTGTGAAACAAATGTTTGAGCCTGTAAAATGGTTTGTTCTGTCTTTTCAATGTATAATAGAGTATTTAATTGTATAATAATTGTTAAAAAAAATAGAGGTTTCTACTTCACGGATTTTGCCTATCACGGGTTCTTTTTGGAACGTAACCCCCGCGATAAACAAGGGTTTACTGTAGTGATTTTTTTTTTTTTACCGTTTAACTATGCAAAATGACACCAACATCAGGAAAACCAACCAAATAAATGGAAGCTTCCCAAAAAGAGAATTTAAATATTCTCAATTTGGTCAGAGGTCAATGCCATCCCATTGTGTGACACCATAACATTTGCTCCTTCTGATAACAGAGAGTTAAAAAACTGTTATAAAGCTTCATTGTTTTCTCGTTATGTGGTTCAGGCTTGAATTTTATCACTGACTAATTTCTTATGAAAAGAAAAATCATGAACAAGGCATAGATAAGGTAAATGAAAAAAAAGGTGAAAAAAGGTAGAAGACAAGACAAAAAGGAGAGAATAAAAAACATCAAGGAAAAGAAAAACAAGAAAAAGAAGCAGTCAAAAGAGAAAGTTGTTAAGTCAAAGAGAAAGTAGATGAGGAAAAATTCAGAAAAAAAGAAATGTAAAGTGGAAGACATAAGGGACAGGAAAACGATGGAAACAGTGTAAGACAAAAAATTGAACAAATATGGCAAAAGTCAAAATAAGAGGAAGCAGGACAATGAGAAACAGAAACACTTGGGAAGATAGATAGAGGAATGAGAAGTAAGAGGAGGAAATGGCACAAAAGAAGGGGATGGAGAAAAAAAATCTTGAAACGAAATTATATAAAAACCTGGACGAGAGCAACAATAAACATAAAAGAAGTAAGAAATGAAGAATAAATGAAGTGTGAAGGGTCTCCTCTTTACTTACCATCGCTGTTTGTCTATGTAAACCGTAAAACCCCAACTGGAAAAAAAAAAAAGAATCAGACATGGAAGGAGTTGCTTCTGCAAACCGGCTTTCAAAAAGCTTTCTTTCTAAAGATGGGGAATCTAAAAGGGCAAAATCTGTAACTTGAATTCATATTGCTAAGAAAACTACAGGTAAAACTCACCGCCCTCAGCACGTTAAAGTGGTCACTTTCAGTGTTAAGTCTATGTAAAGGCGTATTTCCGTGTTCAAAACTCTTACATTCTTAAGACCTTTTTCAGACTCAACGTACAAAACAGGCGGTCATCGAACATGCGTTGTAAGTTAAACCCATTGAACTCTGACCTGTGCACCACGGGAGGCCATGGTGCCTCTGGTGGTGGAAGGTTGGCGCCAGCGTTCTGCAGCGCCACCAGTGTGTGAATGGGTGCATGGGACTGTGACTGTAAAGTGCTTTGGGCCTTTGAGGAAGGTAGAAAACGCTATATAAGTATACGCCATTTACCATTCACCATTAGGGACTCGGATTTGGGAGTGATGTATGGACGGTGTCCCTTTTGATTCACGAAAGTGCCAACTGTTTGAAAATCAATCATTGAGGCAAAATTAATAATTGCGGTCAGACGGATATAAATGACTCCAAGTCTTTCATGTATTGGAATAGAGCTGCGAAAGAAAAACCTGGAGCGAGATTAGCGAGATTTGCACCACTTAAACATTTTGCGCCGAGACTCTTCAAACTGTTGGTGGTGGACATGCGCTAGTAGACTGTAGAGAAAGATAAAGAAAAAGAAGAAGCCACTCCCTGCTCATCTAGAATACATTCAAGAATGCATGTGTAGCGCTTTCTTGAACTTTTTTCAGATGTCCAGTGTGTACGTTAAACCTCAAGAACATTTCCAAACGTTCTGGACAATTAACCCCAGTAGCTGCTTATGCATGAGCTGCACAACATGTAGGCCGAATGTTGCTCATATTGAAGCCTTGAAATATTAATTATGGGATGAATTACAGGCTATTTAATGTTTAAAACCAGTCTTGCTGGTAAAAAGACTCCTGCTTATGCCATTTCAGACAGCACTGTATTGTAAGTTTAGAAAAAAAAAAAATTCATCCTCTCGTGCTTCAGCGTGCTCACAAACTTGTTTCTATGCAGACTTGAGTGTTCATTTTGCTGCACAGAAGCACTGAGGTGAAAACTTCTCTGTGTGAAGAGAACCTGCAGCAAGCTCCTGTGAGCTCAGCCAATGGCGCCGCGGCAGGCTGCTCAAAGATAGACCTTTGCCTAATGAGGCACTGAAGCACAGCCTCTGCTAACACTACAACTCTCCTTCTCGCCCCTCTCTCAGCCCACTCAGCCACGCTGCAGCATGCTTTGTCCTTCTACCGATTTTCTTCTTTATAAAAAAAAAAAAGCTAATTATTCACACTCCCCCTGACTTGAATTTATGGCGCTGGTAAAGGTATGAAGAATTATTATTAAGCAATGCAAAAAAGCTGGTCTCTGTTGAGCAACAAGAGCTGAAGCAGCTTTGGCATGTGCCATAAATTACAATAACAGAAGATCATTAATTTGAAACGGAGTCCTATTCGCAAACGCAGACTTGAATAATTTGTATTTGTTAAAATGCAATTACGTTTAATCAATTTTGTTCCGGTGAAAAATTAGGGCGTTGTCAGAATTTGCATTGATATCTCCTCAGGACGCCGGGGTTTGAAGTGCAGGAAGAACGATGCGTTCAGGGCCAAAACTCCCCACATACAGACAAGGTGGTGCATCCAGACTTTAAGAGACAGCTTAAGAGAAAGCTGTGAATGTTGACATCTTTAGTAACAGAAGTACTAGTTTGCTAATTTGTTTTAGGTGATTAGTCTCCATATGAATCATTAGAAACCTGTTGGTGTGACATGTGTAAAACACATTATATGAACAGAATCCATTTAGCTGCAAATGCTTCGCCAAAACAGACTGAAATAGTCTGCTTACTGTTCAATGTTTAAACATTTTTGTAAGATGTTTTCTAAAATGTTTAAAGCATAGACTGCGTGGCTCCTCCCCCCTCGCATTCCACACAGGAAGTACAAAGAAGCCAAAATCCCATGGACGTCAATTGAGAAATTAACAGCTATTACTGCAACATTGTATTTGCCAGCGTAACAGTTTTGGCTCTGCAACCTTTTTTTTAACATGTTCTTGATAATTCATTTTTCTTCCATCATATTTTATACTGTAGTACAAATTATTCAAATTGTGAACTGGCCAATCAGATGCCTTGATAAAAGTATGTGGTCAAACGTGAAAAAATTTGCTTGACAGATTATCCCAAGCCTCCTTTCTAGTAGTAGCCCACTGTTGAAAAACAACAGTGGGGTGAACTTTAGGAAACTAAAATATGAATAAATTTGCCATTATTTCTTGTTTACTTGTTTTTTTGTACACAAATTTATTTTAATTTAAGAAATGAAAAGAATTTGGAAAACTTCATCTGCTCTCTTCAGTACCCAGGTATTTATCTCTAAGTCAACTAGTTGAATTTTTGGCTGAAGATGTCTCTGATGGATTTTGGATCAGTGAATGGGATCGTTTAAAATAAACCAAAATCGACTATAATTCGTATCGTCTACCACAAATTATATGACTCAAATCCTTATTAAAATAAATCTTTACACCTGTAATTACGTAAAACCCACAAATGAAAGGAATGTGCATTTACAGATGCTGTTGAATGATGTAAATAATACAGGTTTGATCTAATTTTTTGACTTGAAGACACTACAGTCAAAATCTGGCTACTGGTAGCTGCATCCTTTTTAGGGTAAATCTGCATCAGAGTGGAGACACAAAATGCATATCTTATAATGGTTCGATTCATCAATGGTGACTTTTCCATAAGAACACACGTGATTTAAAAAAAAAAAAGGACACACTTAAACTTGGAGAACATTTCTCCCGAACTTCTAAAACACACATAGATGAGATAATGTAATTCCATGAACACACTGGAAATAAAGCCAATTTAAAGCAGCCTCTGGTGGTCTGTAAAGTGACTGCACCTTTTGATATTGAGATTTGCAACAAATTTGGGGAAAAAAGTGGAGACTATTTTGTAAAGGGATGCGGTCCTTCACCTTTTTATGAAAATTAAACAGATGCAGATCACGCAACGGTGATGTGTGCAACACTCAGAACTAAAAGATGAATAAAAAAAACTAATTATAAAATTGCAAATATATATATATATATATATATATATATATATATATATATATATATATATATATATATATATATATATATATATATATAAGATGGAGGAGTGGCTACAACAGATACCTGGAAAGACCTCAGAGCTCTCAGTCCAGAAAAGCGCAGTGCTAGGAACAGCTAAGATACTGCAGGACCCTAAAGGTCCCAGGCCTCTGGTAGAGGCCCCTAGCTTGGAGGAAAAACCATCCGCGGAGGGTGAGAGGGGAGCTTTTTTTTTTTTTAGATATAGATATACAGTGAGGTCAATAAGTATTTGATCACCCTGTGATTTAGCAAGTTGTCCCACTTCGAAAACTTGAAGGGGTCTAAAATTTTCATCATAGGTGTATTTCCACAGTGAAAGACAGAATCTGAAGAAACATTCAGAAATCATGCTGTACGATTTTTTTAAACAATTTATTTGTATATTACTGTGACAAATAAGTATTTGATCACTTGAGTTAAACAACTTTAATATTTGGTACAGAAGCCTTTGTAAACAGTTACAGAGGTCAAACGGTTCCTGTAGTTCTTCACTAGGTTTCTACACACTGCAGCAGGGATTTTGGTCCACTCCTCCATACAGATCTTCTCTAGATCGGTCAGGGTTCGGGGCTGTCACTGAGCAACACAGAGTTTCAGCTCCCTCCAAAGATTCTCTATTGGATTTAGGTCTGGAGACTGGCTGGGCCACTCCAGAACCTTGATATGCTTCTTACGGAGCCACTCCTTGGTTTTCTTGGCTGTGTGCTTCGGGTCATTGTCATGCTGAAAGACCCAGCCCAATATCTCAGAGCCCTGTTCATCCTCTCCTCAATACAGTGCAGTCGTCCTGTCCCCTGTGCAGAAAAACACCCCCAGAGCATGATGCTTCCACCACCGTGCTTCACTGTAGTTATGGTGTTCTTGGGATGATGCTCCTCCTTCTTCCTCCTCCAAACACGCCGAATGGAGTTAAGACGAAAAAGTTCTATTTTGGTCTCATCTGACCACAAGACTTTCTCCCATGACTCCTCTGGATCATCAAGATGGTCATTGGCAAACTTCAGACGGGCCTTGACATGGGCTGACTTCAGCAGGGGAACCTTCCGTGCGATACATGATTTTAAACCATGATGTTTTAATGTATTACTTATAGTAATACATAGTACCGCCTTGGAAACGGTGGTCCCGGCTCTCTTCAGGTCATTGACCAGCTCCTCCCGTGTAGTCCTGGGCTGATTCTTCACCTTCCTTAGCATTATCGATACCCCACGAGTTGGACTACTTAAAAGCAGAACAGCAGGTCTTTGCTGGTCAGAAATCTATCTGATAATCAAGTGATCAAATACTTATTTGTCACAGTAATATACAAATAGATTGTTTAAAAAAATCGTACAACGTCATTTCTGAATGTTTCTTCAGATCCTGTCTCTCACTGTGGAAATGCACCTATGATGAAAATTTTAGACCCCCAAGTTTTCTAAGTGGGACAACTTGCTAAATCACAAGGTGATCAAATACTTATTGACCTCACTGTGTATGTGTGTGTGTATATATATATATATATATATATATATATATATATATATATATATATATATATATATATATATATATATATATATATATATATATAATTTTTAGTTTGTCAAACGTAACTTAATATTTTAATTTCTAGGTGTGAATGTTGCGACAGACTGGCGACCTGTCCAGGGTGTCCCTTGTCTTCGCCTGTAAGTGGCCGGGATAGGCTCCAGCAGCCCCGTGACCCGGTAATGGAAAAAACGGAAGAACATGAATGAATGAATGAAAGGTGTGAATGTGGGTGTATGGGTGTGTCTTAGTGTGGCCCTGCAATCAACTAACAGACCATCCAGGATCTACCCTGCCTTCACCTGGAAATGATTGGGATAGGCTCCAGGAACCCTGGAACCCCCAAAGATATAAGTGGTTTAAAAAATGTATGTATGGGTATGTATGGTTCATACGGTAAAAAGCTGCACTCATACTTTAAACTAAAGTTTTTTTATGGATTAAAGGTGAACAATTAGTTGTATCACAATTATTCTTAATAAGATTTGTCCAACTTTACAAAATTATTAGCACAATAAATTAGAAAAAAGTTCTACCTTTTTTAAAAACGTTTTGATAATTAAAAACTTTTATACTGTTTTGATTTCAGAATAGGTATCAGAGGAGAAAACAAAAACAGTAAAAAAAAAAAGTCTATGCCTATGCCTAATCAAGTTTCCTGCGGAATATATTGAACTTCTCGTGAGACCTATTAGGTGGGTAGATTTCACTTACTTGGTTGGAGGTTTGAGCTTTTTCTTAAGGCCCAGGTAACATTTTACAAACTTCAGCTGAACTGCTTTCTCTACTTTAGTGCTCTGCAAGGAAAGAAAAAACACAAGGGGAAGAAATAAACAAAAAAACAGGAAGAATTAAATATTCTTAGAGAATTTTTAAAATGAAAAACAATTAAAAAAATGTATTATTTATCAGACATTTCATTGAATATCAACATGATCATCGATGTGATTCATTATCAGCAAACCTCATTCTTCAAGTGACAAAGGAACAAAGTGAAAGAGAACAAAGCAAACAGAATCAAAGTTATAGCTCGTTTCCGACACCTACACATCACAACCCACCAGCGGTTTTGCTTCATCCAACATAATTTGCACTAAATACCGACCTTGTACTAATTGCAGGGGCCAAGAAATATCATCTCAATTCCACTAAGGCTTCTAATTTCCCTCGTATTTATTTTATAATTAGCTATTTTGTCGTGCCAGACCGCACCGTCACAGAAAGTACCACCCCACACTGTGCAGTCGCCGTTTCATTTTTGCCTGCTACCCACACCCCCCATCCCTCAACCAGAAAGACTGCACTTCCATCAATTATTAACACTTCTTCACAGTCCTTTGTGAACCCCATGTTTCAACAGCAGGAATGTGCAGAGAAGAAAAGCCCTCTAGGGAAGTTGGCCCTGCTGATCTTCTCTGAAGCACACACTGCATTCTTCCTTTTTGAAAGAGTGGGGAGTCCACTGCCATTATGGTTTGATTGTTCTCTTTTATGTGGAAAAACTGAGACATTGAGACATGTTGCCAAGCAGATGTACAGACGGGCTGAATCCATTTGAGGCACCATTTTTCTAATGTTCTTGCAAGTTTTTAGGTTTGAGGAAAAAAACACAGAAAATATTAATCTATCCGTCCAGCGATTTTCTGAACCTGCTTTTTCCCCATTTGGGAAATACGGGGAACATATTGGACAGTTCACCAGTCCATTGCAGGGCAGCCAAAACAAAAATCATTGTCCATACCTTCATATCCCTGTAGATCAGCAGCTTCTCTGAACGCAGAACAACATACTTCTCCTGGAATTTGTGTCCCGACAGCAGTTTAGACGAGCCATCGCTGAACTTTACATTGTCACATTTCTTAAACTGAGTTTGGTCTGTAGCACAGTATGAAAGAAGAAAATGGCAAGTTTAAAAAAAATCCACTTTCACATCAAATAAACTTTTCTTAATCTTGTCCCTTTTTATTCCAAGATACATTTTTAAATTGGGAGATATTAGTTGGACTACTTCTTGCATTTAATATGGCTCCTGCCAAAATTCTGATTTGATTACATTTGAATACAAGAGTTATTGATTTGAGCTGTAATTTGACCCGATTTAGTTAAAAAAAATAATAAATTCAAATTTTCTCCAAAACCTACAGAGTAAAAAAAAAAAGGAAAATTACAAGATTTAAAGTTGTAAATTAATGATAGAAAAACTCGCAAATTTACGAGACTAAAATCGAAGTGAGCATACAGAGCAGCAGCTAGTGAACACCACACAGCAGCAGAGCAGACCAACTAAACTTAGTTAAAAAGGTAAGCTGAAGTTTACCGATAACGTTAAAAATGTTTGGAAGCTCCTTTGTATCAATGTTTTATTTATTGATGGGTGGCTTGCTGGATCTCTGCAGGCCGATGAAGCTGTCGGTGTCCCTGCAGCTGTCCACTTTAATCCTTACTTCCTCCACCAAAGACAAGATCTCTACGTCTGTGTGACACTTCAAACTGAGGAGGGGCACTTTTTGGCATTTTCAACATTCTTCTGCTTTTATAACAGATTATTTTCATCTTTTTTGTTTTATGTTGAAACGGGACGTTTCATCTGGATGAGGGAATGTATGCAACAATGTTTACTTTCCACTTTGGCGTTGTGCGCATGACAGGTTCATGACGTAATGAGACAAATGGGCTTCTGGGTATGTGAATGAAAAGGAAAATAAAGTTGCAGTCCTCAGCAACAAACGTGTTTTTGAGCTCCTTTATTTTACATTTAATTTTTCACTTCTACATTGACAATAATTTGATTTTGAGTCGCCAAAAGGTTCAGAATTACTTTTGTTTTTTAAACCTGTCCGTAAACAAAGCTTCACCAAAGGCTCCACATCTTTCATCTTCAAGCTAGGCTCCGATAAACAGACGACTTTGGTGATTTATCCACGTTAATTTACGACTTTATTCTCATAGTTTAACAGTCATGACATTTTTCTCGTAAATGTAAGACTTAAAATTCGTAATTTACAAAAAAAAAAAAAAAAGTTTGTAAACTGGTCCTAAAACTCCGTCATAAAAACAACTCTTTCTTTTCTATGCTGCTTCATGGTCTTACCCCCCCCTGTCGCTATCACCCCCCCCCCCCTCTCTAACATCCCTCTCTCTTTTTCCCTTCTTTCCTTTTCCGATCGGTCCAACACCAAAGATTTACAAACATGGTTGAAATTAATAAAGTTTGGCCTCAATTACAAAAGGGGTTTATTCAGTCATGCCTCTGGTTTGTCTGAAGATTAATAACCCCTCTTGTTAAAGTAAAATATGTCCAACACAAGAGGCCCTCAGCTCTCATCTGCCTGCCTAGCTGTTGGACAGGACAAGTTAAAAAAAAAAAAAAAAAAAATCTTTCGGGGGTAAAAAAAAATGTTTCTTTAACTAATGGTTTAACGTGTTTCAATAGGAATTCCTCAATTAAAAACAAATAGAAAAACAGTTTTTTTTTTACATATAAAAATACAGTAAATTGCCTTGAAATAGAACAAATTAAATGATTTGTTGAATAGACTTCACTTTCTAAGTAAAGATCAGTTTGATATCTTTTATTTATTTTTTTAACCCAGACTTAACTAAGTTCAAAAGTTAATTTACTTGGCAGCAACAGTCCCGCCCACAACTCAGAGGTAATTTTCTATTGAACTACTGCCGCTCTGCAGAGACTATACCCTAGAAAACAACACATTTTTCTCCAAAAACCTCATAATTATAATAAAAAGCTATGAAAATAGATAATTGGGGTGTGTCTTTGGGGTGTGTCAGCACTTTACCTTTGTCATCCTGGATTCTCTTGGTCCAGGGAAACTTTTTTATGACAAGAAAAGCAGAGCTGGGGCTCTCCAAAGTGCTCCACTCCAACACCTGCTCAAGGATCCTCTCGCAGGGGTGCAGCGGTCGCTCTGTGGAGAACATCACATCACTCTGAGGAAGGGTTGCAACAAAGCCGCTCATGTCCCTTCGTCTTCCGTGAATTCTGCATGCATGAACCAAATCTGCATCCCATCAGAAAATCCACAGCTAATTAATGTTAACCAAATAACAGAATTATGTTGTTTTTGTTCTCCCCGTCTTCATCCCAGAGCAGTCTAAATTATCTGCAGCATATCGGGACCCGATTATAAAAACACACTCATGTGCAAAATAGACCTATTAACTCTTCCTAATTGGCAAACAGGGTGCATGCTGTCAGCCCCTCTAAAAAAAAGTAGATAATTTGTGTACCACCACCCCTGGTCTGATTCTTCCATCTCTTCACTTCTGTGTTTTTCCTAACCGTAGGATGTAAAAAAAACCACGATGGCATAACTTATTAACAACAGCATGCTTATCTCCCCTCTAAAATCTCTGCAGACCCATGCCACAGAATTAGTACTCCGTTTCCCAACAAATATTAGCTCCCCTTTTCTGCCTTTTGTCCTCGATAAAGGTGTTTACGCGAAGCTATCTCCAAAATGGGCAATTAACTCACCCCCGCCCCCACCCCCATCCCATTTGGCTTTGCAAGCCGAACCTGCCACACTCCAGCTTTCAAAACAGCTTAACTGTTTACTTTTCCTCAGATGTATTATTCTGGCGAGTAAAATATGCTGAACCATCAGCAAATACATTCTATATTCAACGCACATTTGCTTCTTAAAGAGGACGGTGTGTCCTCTGCAACTCTGCGAAGACGAAAACAGAGTCAACGCTCTGAAGTTAAGGGAAGTACATGAGGACGTTGAGGTGAGACGCTCCACAGCTTACCACTTCCTGCTTCTTTTTCTATGATCAAATGCTGGTGTGGAAGGTGCGAGGAGCCGGCAGCGCATGATAATGCAAGCGGAGGTGGGTCAGGGCTCAAGGTTGATCACGCAAGAAAGATGAAGGTAATCTATAAATGCATGATGGCGCGGATGATTAATTATTGTGCACGGCATCAAATCAATGATGCTTGGATAATTTTGCAGCGAACTTCCACGTTCATTAGTGAGATACCATAATTATCTAATCACAAGGTTCAGAGGAGGTGCCGTTCTATAACTGCATAAAAGTAGGATATATGGAAGATGCCGGATTTTTCATCAAAACTTCTTCAAGGGGGCGTGTGATGGTTTCAAGGTGCATGAACCCAATCAGGCTATTTCAAAATGTTTACGAATGACAGGTGCTGAGGAAATGTTGAAGTACAGTCGAATTAACTGACCATCTATGGTTTTTATGAGGAAAAATGTTTCCTATAGCTTGGTCTATTGCAATAAATATTTATTTTTATATTGAAGTTGAATCATGGCATCTGAACTTTGAGTATTCTTTCTTTGAAACGCTTCACCACTCATCCATATAGTGTGCTGGGTTCAAGCCCCACATATATCCTTCAGTTGGGTCACCCACATTCCTGCAATTGAACAGCCCATAAGCTCTAAAGACCTGGCGTCCACATGGACATCACATTTTGGACTATATTACCACAGAAGTTAATTCTGCTCAACTGGGGCCCTGTGACTACATGAGTGGAGGGTTATCTCAAATATTAGAGCAGGTCTTAACAAAGAAGGGGAAACCAGGGTGAAAAGCCTCTTCTCTCGCATTCCCTTATGCCCCCATCACAAGGTCGTTGGCTGTGGTCGCGGTGGAGTTTTGGTATTCTTTGGGACTACGAACCAAGATGGATGATGGAGAACGTTTGTCCACAATTATTTTAGTAGTTTGTAGCGATCAGTGATAACAGGGTTTCTGACCAGAGCCAACAGGAAATGGGAAAAGCAGACTTGAATGAGCTGGGAGTTTAACAGTGATATACTTGAATTTATTCTGTATAGTTTATAGGATTTCTGATTTCTTGGTTTGCTTGTTTATACATTTTTTTAATTTTAAATTTATTTGAACACTTTTCTTGTTTTCTAACTTCTTTAAACATTAGTTTGAGGGAAAAGTTTTTCCACTGTTTATTAGATTGGGGTTTATCTTTATAGTGGTTTTAGACCAAATCCAAATCCTTCATGAATATCAGAAACAGAACATTCATACTCATTTTGTCGTCACTGCAGGTGAACATTTGGACCACTGTTGGTCAAAGAAGAATAGGAGGAAGGCATGTTCATAAGCAGAAGGAGACAAGGAAAGGAAGGAATGTAAGGTTTGGAGTAGGAACTATGATTGTTGGTGCTTTGGCCGTTATAATGAAAAGAATTAAGGTGGACCAGATGAAGAGGGAGCAAGGCTTTTAGAGGAAGGTTTAATCTGTTAATCATGGTGTGGATGGAAAGAGGGACATAGGATGAGTGATCCTGGAGGTGAACAGTGTCAGGGTGATGAGAAAGTCTGGAATGACAGAAAAGAATGTTGGAGTTGTGGAATCCTTTTGGACAATCGTGTTTGTAAAAGACATTGTGATCTAGCGGGAGCAGTGAGCAGGAGGAGGATCATCTACAGAGGTGAAGGTTTGCTCTGAAAAGGAGAGACATGAAGGTCAGCCTCAGTAAAAAAGAATATCTGTGTGTAAACAAGAGGAACTCGAGAGGAATGGTGAGGTTAAATGGAGCAAAGGTGGAGAAGGTGAAAGGTTTTAACTACTGAGGGTAGACAGTCCAGAGCAACAGAGACTGTGGGGAAGAGGTGAAAGATGTGTTCAAGCAGGTGGAAATAGGTGGAGGAAGATTTCAGGTCTGATGTGTGACAAGAGTGTCATCAAGAATGAAAAGAAAGGTGAAGAAGAGTGTTGTGAAAGCAGCCATGTTGTTGGTTTAGAGACTCTGAGAAAGGGACATGAGGCAGAGCTCGAGGTAGAGGAGATGACGATGTTGAGGTTCTCTTTAGGGGGGAAGAGGATGGATAGGATCAGGAATGAATCCATCAAAAGAACAGAGCATGTTGGATTTGGTGGAGATAAAAAGGGGAAGCAGATTGAGATGGTTTGGACAGGTTGATAGGAGGAACAGTGAGAATGTTGGTAAAAAAGATGTTGACGTTGGAGCAACCAGGAAAAAGGTCTACAGGAAGACCGAAGAGGACGTTCATGGATGTAGTGAAGGAGGCCATGAGGTTGGTTTGCGTGACAGACTAGATACAAAGGATAGAGTTATCGAATATGGAGGCAGATGATTTGCAGTGGTGACCCCTACAAGGGCAATTAAAATGCAAAGAAAATTACGTTTTGTTTTTTTATCAGTTATTGTTGGTTCAGTTGTTCAGTCTTTATGCTAAAGACCAGAGTTTATTTGGGATATGTTTCTTTATGTTGAAGTTAGCATAATTTCTTCTACAATTTTCACATGAAGCCTTTGGAAGCTTTTTAATAATTATCAAAGTACAAAATGACATTTGTTGGTCTTTTACTCTTTTTTGCAAAGTTGTTGCAAAACAAAAAACTTTCTAACAAATTTTCAAAAATAAATAAAGAAGAAACCAACTTTTCTATCTTACAAACTGCTTGACTTTTTAATTTTAAACAGATCCTAAGAAGCGGTAATTAGTTCAGGGTGTTGTATACGCCTGAGCTACCTGAGACACAGAAAAACATGTTGCCCTTTCTGAAAAAAAGTTCAGTGCTGATAAAACTGCATGACAACAGAGTGGGGTTTCTTGGTTCACGTCTACAGGGGAGTTGTACATGCAGGGGCTCCTGCAGAGAAACAGCAGGAAACAACAATAATTAACAGTAGTCAGTAATTACATTTTTAGCACCAACAAGCAGTCGTGTTTGTAAAAAAAAAAAAAAAAACATTTAAAATGTTTCCTGTGAGCAGCTAAAACTTTTGAAAAAGAAAAAAAAAAAATTATGCTTCGACCCTGTGAACCGCCAACTTAAAGTAGTGGAGGGCTTTGAAAGCCCAAATATCGAAAGAGGTAAGCAGTCTGGGGCCAACTCCCCCTGTAGGGTATCCCAGTGCAGGTCAAAGTCAGACACAGAGTGGTTCACATTCCTGGCTGTGGTTCCTGTCTCCGGCTCGACTCGCGCCTTTGACTGTCCCCACAACCACGGATGGATGAAGCTCGTCTGCTGGACTTTTATATATGTAGTTGTAGGTTTAGATAAGTTAATTCTTCTCTAAGATTTCTGGTAAATCGCCTGTCTGTCCTGGGGGAGGATCCCTCCTTCATCTGGGCACCACTGAGGTTTCTTCGTTTTTTCCGGAATCCGGTTTTTTGGGAGTTTTTCCTTACCGCGAAGGGAGGTCTAAGGGCAGGGATGCCAGTATAGCTTAGTCAGTTTGTTAGTTCATTTTAGTATTTTTCTATTGAACTCTTTGTATTCGTGATCCTTTTGATTTCATGTTTTACTTCGAAGCCCATCGAGACGACTGTTGTTGTGATTTTGGGCTATACAAATAAAATTGAATTGAATTGAATTGAATTGAAGGAGTTGATGAGATTAGGATTGAATATGTTTCGCTGGGGACCCATCCTGCAGCCAAACCTTGGGTTGGGGCTTGAATGCAAACGTTTGATAGCCGGGGGTTATACCCAAGGGGTCCTGGTCTGGATCCAGCCCAAAGGAATGTTGTAGGACTACTCCACTGTGGCCCCACCACCTGCAGGAGAGCTTGTGAGGAGCTGGGGCTATTATTGTTTGGCCAACAGCCGAGCGTGCGGGGCCTCGACGTTCCAACACTCAGCCACAGAATTTTGGGACTAGGATTGTCCTCTTCAAGTTAAAGTTAAAGTTAAAGTGTGCGAAATTTGTTCTCCGCATTTGACCAATCCCCTGGGGAAGTGGTGAGCTGCAGACACGGCCACACTCAGGAACCATTTGGTGGCCTAACCCACCAAGGGGGGGTTAGGCCCCCCTTGGTGGAGGGGGGTTGGAGTCTACCATTCTGTAGTCCGCCTATTTTTGTTGTCACACAGTCAGATCATTGAAACTTACAAGAAAAATGTTTACCATAACCTGAATAGTAAATCTCATCTGAAATTTTACTGTGGAAAACAATTTAAAATATACATCAGAATTTATCTTATAAATATTTATTTAAAGAATAAAAAAAAATTCTGACTAAACTAGGATGTTTATTTTTAAAAGTTGAATCAGTTTGGAATAAACAGAGACTCACCAATTGCATAGCCAGCTACCAGGGGTTAATTGTGGACTGACCTGCTCGAGTTTAGTTTTTAAACTAGAATAAAATGGGCTCATGACCACATTGTTTTCCAATCACTTTTTTTTTTTTATCAACTATGGAAGACCAATGGTACAAGGAATATTTTTTTGTCATGGCTGAAGCTAAAATCATTTTAAGTGACTGGAGAGATTTTTTCAATCTTAAGGCCCGTACACACCGGGACGATATTCGCTAGGCGTTATTCGCCAGCGTTTTTCGCCACGTTTTTTGTGTTCACACCCAGGCGATTTTCGCTGACGATGAGCAGAGCAAACATGCAATTTCATTCCCTGACATTAGATGGCGCTTAATGTAAAACAGAAATACTCCTGTACACAAGGTGGTGCTGCGCAACTTTAGGCTTCTTAAAGTCGCTTTTCACTCAGAAGAAGAGAGCAAGTTTTTACGCGTGTGTCAGAATCATACAAAGAAAACATGAATATTTCAAGCACCAGTTGCTCCAACTGCTTGGTTCGGGGATATTTTAGAATGTCTGTCATTATTTCTTCGCGGCAGTGTAGACGCTACTTGGCGTCTATCTTCTTCGCTGGTATATGTGCTCAGAAAGGCAGTTTTGTGTTTTAGCGCCCCCAAGTTTTGTTTTACTGTAACTTCAGAAGCTCCAGGCACGTGTGCAAAAGCGCCATTCTCATTGGTCGTGTAGTTTTCGATGCGGCGCGTCAAACCAAAAAAACGAACCCTAGGCGTTTTTTAAAAAGTGACGCTTTGACTGGTGGCGTTTTTCCGCGTCGGTGTGCACACTCACATTGGTGCCCTTTGTTTAGTCACGAGGCGTTAAACGTCGGCGAATATCGCGGGCGAAATTCGTCCCGGTGTGTACGGGCCTTTAGACATTTAGCTGTTGCTCTTCCTCTGGAATAAAGGAAGAGGTCAACAAAAGGACAGGGGCTAAGGATGGGAGTGAACATTCAGAATAAACCCCCGAGGACACAGAGATGGGTAAAAACCTACCTAGCTCTCCGTTCTCTATTACTTCAAAAGCTGTCCAACACCCGTCAGCTTCAAAAGTGGCACCCTTCATTCTCAACGCCGTTTCTGCTAGCTCCAAGGGCCGCATACTGGGAGAAACCTAGACACAACAAGTAAAATATAAAAGAAAGCATGACCCCAAGTCAGCATATCCAGTCTACAAAACCGATTGGTGCTTTTTTTAAGTTTTATCATGCACATGACTGAGCAAAAGCTAACGTGCTGCCTTCCAAGACAAAGAAAATGTGAAGATTAAGGTCAGACTGCTGCTGAGCGCTCCTCTTTTACCCCTAATCCCTCTTGGATTGCTGCCGTCCTATGAAAAGAGTTTGTGACCTCCAGCAGCCTGCAACCCTTGAAAAACACAATTACCCGCTCAATTTAAACAGATTTTTTGATTAGGATGCTTTTGTTTCATTCCAGTCTTTGCAATCCCATCAGGTTAAACCTCAGATGCCTCAGCCTTATTCTATCAGCCGCTCCTTCTCCCCCCGCCCTCCTTCCTTCCTTCCCAAAACCTCATCTTTTCGCCCAGCCACCAGAACGTGCGGAAAGCGGATACTTCATCCTCACCTTTATCAGTAAGCATTGCTCTGGCTCCTTCTTCTCCAGGTACACCTCAAAGATCAAATCCCCCGCTGGGCAAAACTGTAAACGGACAAACAAAACAAAAACAAAAAGACAATTTATTGAATTGAAGCACGTAAGGAATCAAGTTTATCACTCTTACCAAACCTAAATTATTTTTTTATGAAATCAGCAAGAAAAAGTTGTCACATTTGAGGTAGTGGGAATAGAAATACAATCAGACTGTTATTGTGATAAAAACATGGGAGCAGCTGCCAGAGAATTCAAGATGAATGAATCACAAGCGGAGGAAGCTAAAAAAACGAACTCCGACAAGTCACGAAGACGCAGTTGAGTTTCCGCAGAAAAAGGCAACTTGAGCGAAAGATTAACGATCAGCCGTCACCATTTGACTAAGGGCAGCAACGCTTACAGAGGAAGCTTTTGCTTTCGTTTTATAAAACGCCTTCATCTTCCCATCCGGGCGAGGATTACGGTGGTGCAGCGACTTCTGGCTGATCACAATGAAAAGCTGTCCATCTTCCGCTCAAACTGCAGTAAAAAGATCGCCGACAAACACCTCCAGCCCAGCTACATCAGCAACATGGACGAGGCGCCGCTGACTTTTGACATCCCGGAGAGTCACAATGTCGAGAAGAACGGGACCAGCACGGTAGCAATACGCACAACGGGGCCCGGCTTTCATTGCTGTGGCAAGCAGCGCAGGTTGAATTACGCCACAGTTTGTGAATGGATTGTAAAAGCTTGGGCTAACGTGTCTGCTTGCACTCCTTCCGAAGTGCCAAAAAGCAAGCATCATCATTGATGAGGAGCCACACGGCAACAAGACGAACTCTGAGAACGACGAAAGGAAAGCTGGCGTGTTTGACAGAAATGTAGTCCAGCTGTTCAGTTCAGATACAGAAGATGAGGACTTTGATGGATTCCTGGATGCTGATTAAGGACTGAAAAAATGAAAAATTAATCACTACGAACTCAGTTTTGCTCCCACTGCCTTTTTTAAAACACACACTAGCATGCGTGTTTTACCGGTGTGTGTTAAAAGGGCCTGTGACTTAAAACCCGGTGCACCTTTTGTGTGTGTAACATGTTATTGTGTGGGCTAACCATTTTGCTTATTTTTATACTTTATTAAAGAGGGCAGAAATTGAAAAAAGGTTCAAGCTTGACTTTAAAGCTGTAGTAAAACAATAATATCATTGGAGCACCATCTACAAAAAATAGGAAATTTTGTCTTGGGGTATATTGTTCTTTTTTTTACTTTTGAGTAAAACAAACTAGATTTTTTGGAATGTAACACTATTGTAAAATTAAAAAAATGCTATTTTCTCCCTGAAAAAAATTGTAATAATTGGAAAGTAGATAAAAGCCTAAAATTAGTGTTCAGTTTGTGTCTGAGGAGCAAAAATTCCTGTAAAAGAAAAATTAATTTTTTTCCTTCAGCCACCTAGAAATCCTAGCTACATTTCATTTGTCTCCTCTAAGGGCAGGTGAACTGAGGTCCATTATCAGCTTGAAGTGTCATAATAAGAGAGATGCGGGCCCCACATAACACTTGTGGCCTTAAAACACACAAAAATGACAGTCATCTTCACCAATAGAGCAAAAAGCTATAATTCTGGGAAATTTCACACTCACACACAGCGCCATCTCTTTTGGACAGGACGTTTTTTTTTTTTTTTCTCTTTTCCTTTTTTCTTTTTCTTTCAAAAAGTGGGGTGAAAACAACCAAACATTACATTTGCTTCATGGCGGTGTTTTTTATTAAAAAAGAAGATGAGGGCACCTTTGATTGCCATGACAACAGTTGCAGCAAATTGAAGGCAAGAAAGTAAAAGTGAAACAATCCGGTCTTCTTTCAGCAGTGGGCTTGGATTAGATAAGAGTTTTTAACATGTTGTGCTATTTAGTTAACTTTAGCTATTAAAACCTCAAAATGCCATTTGCAACTTGAAAAAGATTGCTCTAAAAAAGCCCCAAAACAGCGTTTGAGGTTGTAAAAAGGACCGACACCTTCAAGCTTTTGGTTCTTAGCTAAAATGATGAATTGAGTTTCTTTTTATCAAAAATATTCACTCGTTTTTAAAAACACAGTATATCCATGCATTTCTTCATTAATGAGCTAAGTGACATCCCTTAAACAAATCTGCATGGTTACCTCTGATGTGGGCCTGTAAACAGCTTTTACTCCTCTGGGAAGATTTTATTCCAGAAGTTTAGGAGTTTGTTGATGGGAGTGTTTGACCTAGAAGGCCCTTGTTCAGATGTTGTCTGTGATCTGTCCGTGTGGAGTTTGCATGTTCTCCCTGTACATGTGTGGGTTTTAACTGGCTTCCTCTCAGATTCCAAAGACATGCTTCATAGGCATCTCTAAATTTTCCCTACAGACTGGTAATCTGTTCAGATACCCTGTCTTTGCCCAAACGGAGTTGCGTTGGCTCCAGCAGCCTGGTGACCCCAATGGGGATTCAGCAGGTACTAAACTTGGATGGATGACTCCTTTCCCTACACATTTCAGAGTTCAGAAAGCAATGTTGGAACATAAGGGCTGGCTCACAGTCTTCACTTTGAATCCTTCCAAAGGTCTTTTGTCAGGTTTAGTTCAGGACTCTGTCCAGGACAGTCAGGTTTTCTACATCCACATGTTTCCGTAAGGTTTTTTGAAGGCTGGATTTGCCCAACATGTCCTGATATGTTACAACAATGAGTTGAATTGACTGGAACTAAGAGACTATCCCCTAAAAAGTATTACCCCAAACCATAAAACTCCCACCACCAACCACTTAATCCAGACTCATCCATCAGATTCTTATATAAAGAAGTGTGGTTCCTCACTCCAGAAAATGCATCTGTACATCGCTCTACATTGGGGATGTTCTTCACATCACTACACCTAAAGCCTTGCATTGTTCTTTGTGATGCATTACGTACTTAATCCTGAAAACCCAAACTTTGAAATTCTGAGTTGATCTGAAGGCCACAAAAGTCTGTAGTGATAGACAGCAGTGACCTCTGATCTCTGCATAGCTTCAAGTCCCCTGAGACAGCTTCACCAATTTGAGTGAACTACCACTTTGTGCCCGAGTTGCTTTTAAGCCCCGCCATTTTCACTTTGTTATCAAATATTAGAAAAATGTCATGACTGGACTTGTTGCACGTCATAGAACCATGCAGGAATTCACAGAGCTCGTGAGAGTGATACAGTCCTTCACAGCTGTTTGTAGAAGAAAACAGCAAACCTAAGTGATGCTTTCATACACCGCAATCTAGAAAAAGGGTAAAACGTGTTTGTAACAACTAACCACCTGCTCCTTCTGTCTTAGTGTTTTACTACGATATTTTGAAGGTAAAAAAAACTGTCAATTTTGAGCTCTAACGTTTGCACGAACTTCTCATTGAGTCCTAACAGATAGAGGAAAACAAATGCAGGCACAAATACTCAGGACAAATACTTCTTACGACAAACTTACTGAAGTGTCTTTCTTGTCGTTCCAGCGTGTGATAAAGCTATTCTCTCTTTCCATCTGTTGCACTTGGTCTTCGTTGACCTGTTGGAAAAAGTCACAGAAAAACAAACATCAGCCACAAAAACAGTTCCAATCACACACAAAACATCTGTAAGACAAACGTCAAACCGGATGAGAAATGTGGAGCTGTGTTATCATATTTTCTACACTTAAAAACGCTCAACAGAAAAGCAAAAAAAAAAAAAAAAAGTAGGGCATTAAAGCAAAACTAATTTCTGAAAGTTTTATTTGAAAACATGATCATTTTCAGAGAATGGTTGCCTTTGTCAGAGTTAGACGAATGGGAGAGAAGATTGCGGGGGGGACTCACAAACTCGTCGTGTGTGTTTAAGCCTGATAATGGGCCCCGTCAAAGACATCCAGCACAGAACTGGAGCTTTAATTAGCGAGACGTCTCACCCGTTTTCTATAACACGGAGCAAATTCATTGCAGTTGGGGTTTCATGATTGGAGAGAGCTTAATGACTATTTGTCATGCGAACGACGGCGTCCCGAACCGATTTGGAGCAAATGCGCCTCCTTTAAAATCTGAACGAGAGGGATCCAGGCGATCCGTGGAGAATTGGCGTTCGCTCGGTGCTGCATATTCTACGAGCCAGGCAGCTCTCCGAGGGTTACACCGACCCCTCAACACTACCGCTCAACCTCGCATCAGCAAAGTCATGGCACTCCCCTCCCCAGATGGCTGAAGTAGGAGACTGTAAATAAAGTTGTGTCTGCAGATACACGTACCAGTTGTAGCAGGAAAGTCTATTTATCTCTGTCAGTGACTTGGAGAGAGCGACTTTACTTACATAAGGCTGCAGAAGTTAAAAAATGGTTTTCTGTTATGAGATGACTGGAACTAATAACACAGATGAGAACTGAGTCTGTTTAATGTGCTAATAAGCAGTGTGTTACAGGGCACTGCAGCAGAGTACAGAATCCATTTGCTTTTATATCAATACACATTATCAAGAAGGTGGCTACTTGCAATCATGTCATTGATTTCTTTTTATTTATTTATTTGTTCGTCACCCTTTACTGGCTGTATCTCAGGGGGGAGAACCTGTTGTCCACTAATTAGAGGGCTGATGGTTTGATCCCTGGCCCTCCCCGAGTCCCCAGGCCCTGATGATGTGCTCAGCAATGAGTTGATTGGGAGGTAAACTCATTAGCTCTTTCCCAAACCTTAACATCATAAGATGTGTTTGCTTTTAGCACACTGATTCTAAACCAAATAAAAAGGTGAAAACTTTGTGTTAACTTTAACCTTGAGTTAAAGACCCACTCCCATGGAAATGGTGTTTTGGGTCCACCAGCAGTAAAAAATATGCAGGTACGTCTTAATTTTCCATGCCTGAGCTGCTATCCGACTGTTTGCCATGTTTGTTGCTCCAGTAAAGTTAGATTCAAAGTGTAAGTAGCTGTAAGCTAGCAGGTGGGAATGTGTAAACAGAGAGCTCTCAGCAATGGGAAGGCAAAGTGGGGTGGGGTTGCTCTGCGGCAAGGGTTCGACAGCTTAGAAAGCATCAAAAAGTATCTCTTTAAAAATGAAAGTTATCAGCTGGCAGGTTTTGAATTTAAACAGGTTTTGAAGTTTATAAAAAAAGACACTGATCCCACAAAGGTTACCTCATGTATTGATGGTTCGTACCACTAAACGTGTCGACTAGTATAAAATGAAATACCGCAACGATTCGGCTCACCCTGAAGAGTGTAACGTAGTTCCTGATGAGGTCTTGCACTACGCTTATTTCCTGTGTGGTTTGTCCCTGAGTCTGGAAGAAGCAGCAGGAGAAGACAGCGGCCAGTTTTTCACTGGGCATGTGATTGAGGTGTGAGCACTGATGAATCCTGAAAGACAAGAGATCAACATTGCTTAGAAAGCTGGACACAGATCACGTTTTTACCCAGAAGCTCTCTTGATTTCTCACAGTGGCACAGAGCTGCAAAAGTTGTTTTAGGCCTCAAGCCAAACTCTGCAGTGGGACAATTAAGTCCTCTTGAAAGTGTATCGCTCATGTTTCAAATATCCAGTGCAGAACTCAGAAGCGCTGCAGACTGGAATAGGCATCAGTGAATGAGACATGAGGACAGCAGAGAGTTTGTGTCTTAATCTAATTAAAGATGTGAGAAGAAATGGAATTTCTGACTTCTAAACTGTGTTCTTATAAATATTTATAGAAAAGAAGATTTTATAAGCATATTGGGGGAAAGTGACACAAAGCTGTGAGTTTGGCCTAGCAGACCCCACCCCCAAAATCGATTATGGTCGAATTCCCTCACTACTCCCTGCACTATATTTAGTGCAGGGCTATAAGTGCCTGGATTTGAATGCAGTTCAAACAATGTTTTCCTTTTAAAATGTCAAGTATGATTTCACCTATTTGATGAAATAAAATCCAAATAAATATGAACATTTTACTAAGAAGATTTCTGTTCTGATGTGTCCCTCGTGAAACGCGTTTCCGTCATTTTTCAAATGACAAATCATTTAACTCCAATGCATAAGGTCTATATTTGTCAATCCAGTGAGCATTTATTCACACTAGATTTAATATGTCTGTAAATGCTTCTTGTTTATTTTTTGGGATCAAAAGATTCCTTAATAAACTGTTTATACGACATTAACAAGCACTAGTAATGTTTTAGTAAATTGCTTATAAGTACATTAATAAGCATTTGTAAATGTCTTACAACTGACCTAAAAGTTTAAATAAGCTGTTTATAGATACATTAAAATATTCCTAAATATACTACGTAGAAGACATTAACAAGCATGAGTAATGTGGTATTAAGCTGCCTTTAAAGACATTTATTAACATTTGCTAATCCTATTCACAAGTTATTTATAAATGGCTTGTATAGGATTAATAAATATATTAAATGTGTTCTTATTAACAGTTTATTGAGTGTTTTGCAGCCCCCAAATCTAAAGCGTGACCAAATAGGGGGTGATCTTTAAAAGCCAATTAAAAATTGTTTACAGAATTTACCCAGCTAAAATGTTTATTCAAAATAGATTTAGATTTAACATTGATACACTGACATTGATCCTACACTGTAATTCCTATGAAACAGTCATCCATCTCTTCTGGTATTGTCCCAAAGTTCAAGTGTTTTGGCAGAAGATGTGTGATTTCATTAGTGATAAAATTGTTTCTTGTTTTGTTTTATTCTGGAAAGATGTCTTGCATCAAAGATGTCTAATATAAAAAAATATACAAAAGGACTCTGGTTTACTTTTAAATCTCTTGATCATTTTGGCCAAATTTCATATTCATAAATGTAAATTCTCTGTTCGAAAACCTTGTTTCATTGTATTAAATCTGTATATTAATAGTATTAGTAATTATGAGAAGCAAAAAGCAATCAAAACCTTGTCTGTATGTGATAGACTCAACATTTCCTTGCAGAGTTTAACCCCCTGGCTTATTTCTATTTTTATTCTTGTTTTTTATACATATGTATATTTGATAATTGCAATTATGTTCTTATTGCATACCTGAAAGTGAATCCTAGTAAAATGGCATAATGTGCAATAACGTTTATAAAAAAATTATAAATTGCTTGTATGGGATTAATAAATATATTACCAGTTCCCATGTCAAGCTGGACTTACATTTTTTTTAAGTCCATCTGATATGACTCAACCTCCAGACTACACCACCTGGATGAACGAGAACCTTCAGTGACAGTTTGAGTGTTCTGCAGCTTCCTAAACTGTGGACTGTTTTGCCACAAAGAACCACAAAGTACAGAATTTGAACAACGACCTTTATAACACTAACCAAAGCCACAAACATGTAACAACTCTTCAACACTTCACAATAATGTGAAAGAACAGACACACCTGCTGTCCTTTACGGATTGAGCCTTATAAAAATTCAAACTAAACAAATTTTAATAAACTTCAAAATGTTTGCACTCAGAATCTACCCTTTCCAAGGGGCAGTAACAAGCAATTTATAAATGGGTTTTAAAGATCACCCCATATTTGGTCACGCTTTAAATTGGGGGGGGGGGGGGGGGGGGGGGCTGCAAAACACTCAATAAACAGTTAATAAGAAAACTGTTAATATGTTTATTAATCTTATACAAGCAATTTATAAATAGCTTGTGAATAGGATTAACAAATGTTAATAAATGTCTTTATAAGCAGCTTAATGCCTCATTACTCATGCTTGTTAATGTCTTCTAAGTAGTTTATTAAGGAATATTTTAATGTATTTATAAACAGCTTATTTAAACTTGTAAGTCAGTTGTAAGACATTTACAAATGCTAATTAATGCACTTATATGCAGCTTATTAAAACATTACTAGTGCTTGTTAATGTCGTATAAATAGTTTGTTAAGGACTCCTTTAATAAAGCGTTACCGATTCCTCTTGAGGAAATTCCAGAAAATCTTATGAACCTTGTATAAAAAAAGCATTTTAAGCAGAAAAAAGAAAAGTGTGTGTAATTGCAAATCACAAAGAAAATATATAATCTAGTTCTTTATTATAAATCTAATAGGCCAAATATAAGAAGAAGTAAAATCATAAAATAAATAGTAGTGATTTTGTAAGGACATTTCATTACACTTAAAGACAAAGAAAAAGGAATTGACATTTGAAATACATAAAGACAGGAAGTGAATCAGTGTTATGGATGTTGAGGAGCAGAGCGACAGAAAGCGCTGCTCCCTATATGTTGCTGAGGCGTACAGACGGGGAAAACAAGTCGATACAGGACGAGGATCTAAAAAGCTTGGAAGTGGCAACAGGCTAATTAGCAAGTAAGAAATAATAACCCGTAGTCTGGTGCTCAACACTTTTTTCACCTTTAATCAACACGTGTGGAGCCAAGTTACCAGCTTTATAACCAAACTAGATAAAATGTGTTGACATTTTAGGAAATTATAGATAAAGAACCTGAAGTGGAGCCATCTGCGGCAAACGTTACTTTATTGTCTATTAAGTGTTGTAGCAAATCACATTAAACCCAAATGAAAACCTTTTCCCAGAAGTCTTTGTTCTGCAATGTTGAGAAAATAAGCAATTACACCAATCAAAGCCGAATACAGAGAACCTACAATACCCTGCAGGTTGTGTTAGAGAAGCCTCTTTCGTACTTCTCCTTGTCTTACACATCTCCTCATACTGTAAAGTAGCTGCGGCCAAAAGCATTAAACAATGTAAAAATCTGACCGAATAAAACTCTACCTTCAGACTTTAGTTTCCTTGAATATTTTCTTGAACTAAAATAGCTCAATCTGTACAGACTCCACGTATTATCAAGGGGTGGGAGGTTACCTGTAGAGATGCTGCAGCAAAGCATCAAGGGTCATTTTGTTGATCTTTGGCAAACTCTCGATAAAAGTGGAATACTTCTTCACTCTGAGACTTTCATCTCTCTCATCTGATAAAACAAAAAACATATTAAACATTTTAAAAATATGTCATCTGTTATATATGCTTATATATGGCATTACCATTCAGTTAAGATAATCTGACTCAGTCAAAATAATCTGACTTTATGGAATAATCCAAACTGAATGGTGCTAAATATCAAAGTTCTATCAAACATTTCTTAGCTTTATGTTTAGTGTTCTGAGAAAACTTTAGTTATGAATAAACGGAAAACAATTCAATTTTCACGGTTAAGTTTGATCGACATAGATTTTATGTCAGATCTTTAGCAATTCCACAAGATCTAACACAAGCTAATCGGGTTAAAAACAAAAGCATGCTGGCTCACTCTCTAACTGGCCACTGGAAGCAAACTTAAAGCCTTAGTCAGAAATGCCCTTATGCAGGCTGTCTGTGGGCAAAAAGTGAGCAAACCTGTACAGGGCACGCAGATAACCCGCACGAACTATCAAGGTCGTAGACCTCTCAGTGAGCCCGTAGTGCGAGAATGTTTGTGCACATCTTTTTCTACAGGGATGCTGCAGGTTGTAGCAAACACAACGCGCAAGGGTAGGTAAGGGTAAAAGTAGCTGAGATACAGGCAAGTCCTGTAGATGCAAGGAGTGGGCTCTTTACGTGCTGCCTCACAGAAATTAGGAAATTGGACCATAGTTTGTGTGTCCTACAGGCATTTGCTTATCACCTGCACAACCCGACAACCTGTGCGTGCAGCTTTTTTTGCAGTCAGTAAGGAGCCAGTATGCGCATCTTACTAACGACTGTAGTGAGTGTGGCATAACAGCCCCGTAAAAAAGTATTGCCCAAATACTCCATGATGCACTTACCACACGCACTACAATTGTATGTTCCATTTTCATGACCTCCCTTAAGGGAACTGAAAGACACACCTGGGCTTCCCTTAAGATGCCGCCGATCCTCTTTACCACCCACCACATGCCGCACAACCCAAACACCCACAGCCCCTGTATGGGTCAACCCTCCGTATGGGTGCATGTGACCAAGGCTTAAGTGATGACACCAACTACATGATTTGAATTTAGGGTTTTCGGCATGATAGCCTAATGTGAGTACAACCTTGATCTGCCTTCTCCATACTGTCACAGTAGACGTACCCAGAGCAGACACCCAGTATGGGTACAGTTCTTTGATCAGGAGTGCATCCTCTAAATGGTTTAAGAAGCTCTTCAAGGTGTCGGTCACATCCTCAAGCTTGTGCTCCTTCTCCCTGAGCTTCACACTCCGAGCGTCTCTGTTGAACTCCTCAAGGAGGAGCCCCACCCGTGTGGGGTCTCCGAGCTTCTCGTAGACCCCCTCCTGGCAGAAACCTGAGCCCAAGGTCAAAGGGAGGTGATTATGCATAAGTCTGGAAGAATCCTTTGCTCTCTAATAATTCAGCATTAAAAAAAGCTTTAGGAACTCAAACCAATAAGTATGCACATTCATATTTAATTTACAGGTAGGTAGAATGAGACAGACTTCCATATATTATGCATTATTCAAGACAAAACTCACTGCAACACTGACTTTAGATTTAAATATCTTGGGGGCAATCTAACGAAAGGCTCAGTGAGAAGTCGGACAGCACTTTCAGCATTTCTCGAAAATATGCTAAAAAGTGATCCCGGTTCATGTCATAGCAGTGTGCTGTAATGCAGAAAGTTAGTCTGCTGCATGACTCAGCTCTTTCAGGAGCAACCTGAGTTCTACCAATGCATATTTTACCTTTTTTTTTTAACCTTTTACTTCTACAGCACATATAATTTAACTTACCATACTGTGTGACGAAAGCAATGCAGCTCTCCAATATAATTGGAATACCATTTTTTGTCAGCTGTTGTTCACTGAGAGCTTTACTGCCAGTGCCTGCAGCCAAGATGATGGCAGAGTGCCACAGAGAAAAGTCCAGGTTGTTGAAGCCGTGAATGTAAACCGTTCTACAAAAAAAGAAAATGAAGAAAAACAAAATCAGCATCTCCTTTGACAGCATTTGGGTGTATGTAGAGACGCCTAAAGTTCATATATTGGGGAAAGCACGTCTGAGTCATTAAACAACCCAGAAGATTAAAGGAATCCAAAAGCGCTTCTTCAGAGCGCACATCTTTAAACAACTGCCTCTTTCCCAGGAGGTCTGATCAAAAACGCACAAACAAACAGCAATTAGCAGAGTCTTGTTGCATTACTTTAAAAAGGAGCCAAAAAATCTTCAGCTTGTGCGAGGGCTGGAGTCGTACCGCTAAACTCCTCCTCTCCCACTCCGGAAAGCAGTCTAGCAAGGCTTTAATTACTACAGATGGTTACAGTAGGTGAAGTGTGTTAGGACTAACAAGACAAAAGGCAAAGTCAAAGCTAACAGCTCTGCCTAATGCGTGCCCGTGCGGTATCAAAAACATGTCACCAATTAGCGAATCCTTTTCCCAAAGATACCTTCCAGACTCCACCATCAGCAGGACTTGGATCTTGTCCTCGCCCTGAGTGTGTGTGGAGACAGCTGTGGGGGGAAAACAAAAAAACAGTGCAGCAAGTTGTGAAAAAATGCAGGCTTCGAAGCTCAGAGCAGAATGTTCTGTGGTGAAAAAAAGTAATGCAGGGACACTTCAACACCTGCTGGAGCTCCGAATGACGCCACAGTGCTTTCAGATAATTCCTTAAATTGAAAGTTCATGCATTTAATACTTAGATCATTACTTTAGCTTCTAGCCAGATAACTAGTTTATTTATCGACACACCATCTCCCAAAGACTCATTAGCTACGATTAATCAAAACGTTTCTCCTGCATCTGTTTCATATTTCTATGTGATCCAAGATCCTATTAGCAGTTTATCTCAAGACAGGATTTAAAAAATAGTGTCACAAGTAGGTGATCATGACATCTGTGAAGGGGAAAGCAAACACACACACAGAAAGAAATCTGACTACACACAGGTTTTTGCACATTCCACACCCATCACTAATTAACAAGGTTTTTGGAAAGTAGTTTTTCGTGATATTTTTTAGTAAATCAGTCAAAATTATAATTCTCATCCAGCTAAACTGACCGTACATTGCAGCTCATCTTTCCCTAAATGCTGAAGAGGAAAACTCACCAACCTGTTACCACGAGGAGCAATGTTGGGTTAAGTGTCTTGCCTAATGACATTTCGACACATGGGTAAGCAAGGCGGAAACCTAACCTGCCAACGTTGGAACAGAGGTTGACCACTCTACCCCTGCACCATGGCTGCCAAATGTGTAATAACCTGTGTTGGATTTATTTACATAATTCTCTCCAGAATTTCTCAAAATATGTTCTAAAAACTTTATTTGCGCTGAATTAAATCAGACCACAGTTGCTTCTTTTTCTTCTTACTACACTATAAATGATTATAAATTATACTGATTCTTCTATCAAGTACCAGACTTTACACTATAGACTGGAGATTTACACTGCAGTTTGGTGAGCTCACAATGAGCAAGCCAGTCAACGATACACATATGCACAAGTGGAAAGGAAAATATTAACTGGATATCATGTATATTAAAAGATTACAATGTGGGACTTATTTCTTTAAGCCAGAGGTCTTCCTCTTGGGTCTGCTTTCTGTAACTGACTAATCTTCACTAGAAAGAAAAAGCAAGAAGGAGAAAAAAGACAAAGACATT
This sequence comes from Oryzias latipes, assembly GCF_053564925.1. Taxonomy (NCBI): domain Eukaryota; kingdom Metazoa; phylum Chordata; class Actinopteri; order Beloniformes; family Adrianichthyidae; genus Oryzias; species Oryzias latipes. Next base: position 19,821,794 of record NC_136254.1, read on the forward strand.
CCACTCGATCAATTGGGATTTTCTTGCCATAATCTGGGAGACAACTGATGCTTTTTTTTGCCAGTGCCTCATTGATGGTAGATTAAACTGTTATTTGGGCACTTTTTATAAAAAGGCCTAGCGGCAAATAACCAAGATTACTTTGTTGGAAATAAACAGCACCACAAAGGAACAGAGACAGGGTTACCAGCATTGTTAATCCGCACAATCGATCTTTTGAAATCAAGTAAGAGTGCAAGATACAGAGGAAATGTGCTTAAGGACTTAAAAGCTCTCCCATAATCTCTTCAGGGGCTTCAAACAGCTGCTTGGATCATGGCAACAATCACACACAACAGAGAAAGTACTTTACATAAAAAGAGCGGGCTCGGCTCAAATATCCTAGCAACAACATCAGGAGCTTTCATCACACTTAGGAAATGGCTGTGCTCGAGTAATCTCAAGAAACTGACGGGGGGCCAGGAATATACAGAGATTTCATACAAGGAACCGTTCAATATAAAGAGATTGATTACTACCTGGAAAGTTACCTGCAGCAAAAAATAGAAACATAGCGGATAACATTTTTTTTCTCCTTATGGTACATTTGTTTCTTTTTGGGTGGAAAAAAAATAAATCAAAAACTCACACAATTTTAAAATCAATACATCATGAAAACTATTAATCCGGAACCACACAGATCAACAATCAGCACATGCATGAGTTTAATTAAAATTTTGGCACAAATGTAAAAGGCGACTCCTTTAGTTTCACATGTATTTCTGTGGGTCTTTGCCTGCTAAGCCAGAATGCAATTAGGTTAGACTGAATTCTGTAGTTTCCATTTAAATTTTCTGGAATATTTCAAATACATGGCATTTCATCTCAATCCAAATGTTCAGAGACTCAAGAGGTTTATTTGATAAGGGTTATTGACTACGTTATCAGGTAAACGCAAAGCACACTCTATAGTCGCTTGGACAAACATTGGAATGTTACTTGATCCATCAAATCGTTTTTTATTTAACAAATTGTGTTTCTGTGACAAGAAATTAAATCTTTAAACCTAACTTAGAAATGTTTATGAGAATTGTTTATTTAATTTGTGTTTTTGTTTGTGTTTTTATGAATACATACACTGCAAAGCATACAGTATCTCTTTTTTACTTTCATTAGGGCCAATAGTCACAGCGTGGGGTTTGTTGTCTTGTTTAAGAAACACCTCAGCACTTGGGCAGACATAACTGAAACCAAAGCTGTGACTTTCCAATCAGAGGTCATCCTCTGCACCACAGCCACCATAATGAGTTTACTTAAATTTGTGTCAAAGACTATCCATTTTGTGAGACAAAATGAATTACATCTGTTCAATTATGTATAACAACATATTCAACAACTACCCGACAGAAGGTTGTTTCTGTTTACTCTCACACAACATCTGATTTTTTGCTTTGTTGGAATGTCTTCAGTGTTATGGGTGAGTAATACATTTGTAGAAGTAAAGTAAAGTAAGTTAGCAAGCTACAAGAAACAGGTAAAATTATTCAACTAGGTAACTCTAACCGGTTGATTAAGTACATATGTAACTTTCATTAGGTAAGTAACTATAAAGGTAAGAAAGCCAAAGAAGGTAAGTAAGCCAAAGAAGTTTATTAGACACACTTGTCCATCTGCTTGTTTCTAATTTCAATTTCCCTCCGGGGATCAATAAAGTCCTATCTCATCTCATCTCATCAGCCAATCTCATGGCAGCAACTCAATACATTTAGGCATGTGGACATGGTCAAGACCATCTGCTGCAGTTCAAACCAAGTATCAGAAAGAGGAAGAAAGGTTATTGAAGTGACTTTGAATGTGGCATGATTGTTGGTGCCAGATGAGCTGGTCTGAGTATTTCCGAAACTGCAGGTCTACTGCGATTTTCACCAATAACCATCTCTAGGCTTTATAGAGAATGATCCGAAACAGGGTCTCCTCTGAGTGGCAGTTCTGTGGGGAATATTTTCTTGGTCCACTTTGGGCCCCCTAGTACCAATTGAGGATGGTTCGAATACTACAGCCTAACTGAGTATTGTTGCTGACCATGTTCATCCCTTTATGACCACAGTGTACCCATCTTCTGATAGCTACTTCCAGCAGGATAAAACATCATGTCATAAAGGTGGAATCATAGACTGGTTTCTTGAACATGACAATGAGTTCACTGAACTCAAATTTACTACATAGTCACCAGATCTCAACCCAATAGATCACCTTTGAGATGTGGTGAAATGGGAGATCAGCATCGTGGATGTTCAGCCGATAAATCTGCAGCAACTGTGTGATGCTGTCATGTCAATATGGACCAAACTCTCTGAGGAAAGTTTCCAGTACCTTGTTGGCTCTATGCCACCGAGGAGTGAGGCAGTTCTGAAGGTAAAAGGGGTCAAACTCAGTACTGGCAAGGTGGACCTAATAAAGAGGCCGGTGAGTGTATTTGTATTCAGTATACATAAAAACTACTAGAGCCTTCTTATATAAAATCACATTTTTACAAACCACATACTGGTACTGCTGGTTTAAGAGCATTTTTGCTATTATGGTTATATATATTTTTTTTATATTATGGAAATTGTACTCTATAGATGTTCAATTAAAATAATTTCCATCACTGTGTTTCTTTTTCATATTCAAAGAAGGACATGGACAAGCCCATTTACAGAAAGACCAGGTCTTGGGGATGCAATATTACCGAAAATGACGAAGATCAGAGCTTCAAAACTGGAATCGAAACAGTTCTTCAAAAATAAGTACATTTTTCAACTTTCATCTCACTGTATTTCAGATACGTTTTTTTTTTTTTTATTTTGCTCTTTGCTAACAAAATAGGAAGACAATGGCATAAACTGCAAGCTTTTTTTTTTAATGAGATCCAAAATAAAGTGATAAAAAAGCTATTAGGGATAAATGTGGTTCTCAATGTTGTTTCAACTAAACTTATGTGTCAAGAATGATTATGCACTTTGGTGATGTTGAAAGCCATTTTTAAGTGATTAGGCATGAATTGGGCTTAACTTTTTTCTTGTTTAAATCCGCCCAGCCCTGTCCACATGGAAAAATACCAATAGTGATATATCATTGGGTCCATCTTGTTTGAAAAGCTTTCGTTTTCGCAAAGTTCCAGGTGGAGAGAGCTGATTTGTGCACTGTGACAGCTTAATGATTATCGGGCTCCATGTGTCATTTTCCTCTCATCCTGTTTTGGGTTTTGTTATTTGTGCTTCAGATATTCCTGACGCAAGATGGTACAAAAAGATCAATCTCACTTCCAAGGACACAGCTGAGCCCTGCAGAAAGCATCTGAAACATACTCGCTTTTTAAGGCAGGGGGAAAGAAATAAACACGCAAAAAAGGTTTGCTGCACACTTGCCTTACAATTTGATTAATCTAAATTAGGATTATGCAGGGGGCAACATTAGGAATAAATCAAAAATGAAGTAGAGACAGTGTTTTACATTCAGAGAACCCATTCTGTTTAGTAGCTTGAAGCCAAAAAGCAGAACCATAAGACATCTAACCACAAATAAACCCCTAATGCGGTCTGAAATGAAGCATGCTGGAAACATGTGGTGATTTTAATTGAAAAGTGAATTTATTTAATCCCTCAGTGCGTTGCAGTGGCACCTTTCATGCAGTGGTGTCAGTTCAAAGAAAATAACAGATAATCCCGTGTCACAGACAGTGAATTCTAAAGCAATCCTTTCAGCGATCCACACCCACCATCCCCTGACAAAACAAAGTCCCTTCTGGCACCAGCTGTGACAAATATGGTTTGGGAAGGTCTGGAATAAAAATGAACACCACTGCAGTTCTTTATCCTGCCCCAGGTGAGAAGACGGGGCGGCGCTTTGCGCAATTTGATCCATGTCGGGGTGTAAGTGGATTAAAAAGATCTATCGATCGTCCCCTCCTTCTGTTCACATCAGGCACCGGTGCAATCGATTGAAATGTTCCAAAATTCTTCATCATCAACGTGTGAACTTCAAATCTTTCCTGTCCAACTGCCCACGTCCCCTCGCCAAATATATCCGTTTTCATCGATGTGGACAGAGGGTTACTACGGCAACTTCAGAAAGCAGAAAACGTAGAATTTAAAGCTGTACAAATGTTTTTTGTCATTCAGAGAGCAGCTAAGGGGCATCTGAACCTCGTTTAGATTGATGATCACTTGTCGATGCATTACTTAGCTCACCTCATTTCAGCAAAATATCTTCTCCTCATGATTTGCCTGCCAAGGTAGCAAGAAGCAAATGAGCTCCAACTTAAATGTGCAAAAAAGCTTAATTATCCTCAAATCCAGAACCAGAGCTATACTGACTGAATATGCATTTCTGAGTTTGCACATCACAGAAAACGTGTGGTTACCCATCCTGTCAAGCATGAGAGATTGAAAAGACAGTAGATAAGATACAGTTTTAAGGATTTAGAGGAAAATGAGAAGATCTGTCTGCTCTGCATGTTTGCTGAAGGCAACGACTGACAGATCTCTGTCTAAACTCACCGACCAGATTCTATTTCAACTCAAATAAAATATGTGAAAAACAGAATTGGGGAAAAAGCATTTGCCCATGTCCAGATGTTTATCTTTTTAATTTTTTCCCTATATTTGAATGATTAAAATCTTCAAATAAATGTTATCTCTAAAAAAGGGCTCAATTAAATAATAAATTAGGCTTAAACCTTTGTAGCCCCGTCTGAAAAATCATGAACACATAAGAACCCATGGTGACATCAGTAACAAAAAAAAATCAGAAATGGCTTCTGTCCTTCTCTTGGTTTGTGGTAGATCTTGTAGGATTTTCATTTTAAGGAAAAATGAGTCTGGATTCTTATGGGTTAGGTCAGAAATGAGTTGTAATCACCATATTTTTTAAAGGTGTTCAGTTTGATTTAGTTATTTGAGATTTGATGTTTAATTAATCACTTTATAAAATCTCTTAAAGGTAAAGTGCACATAGCTGTTAATAAAAAAAATTCAGATTTGTATTACCGTTTCAGAACAATTGGGGGGGGGGGGGGGGGGCACTGGTACGCATCTGACACAAAGCTTCTGGTAGCTTTGGGACTCTGGGGAGAACCTTAGTGGGAGACTGGATGACAATGACTACGTGGGAGAGTGCTAGTGCTAAGTTCACACCTGACATTTGTGGTGTGTAGAAGAACGCGCTGAACATTCATCTTCTGCCGTTTATTCCCTTTCGGGGTCACGGGGCTGCCGGAGCCTTTCCCGGCCGCTTGTGGGCGAAGGCAGGGGACACTCTGGACTGTTCGCCAGTCTGTCGCAGGGCCACAATCACACACCCATTTACACTCACACTCACACCTAGGGACAATTTAGAGTGATCAATAAACCTGTGAAGCCGTGGGATAGTGGGAGGAAGCTGGAGACCCGGGAGAGAACCCACGCATGCACGGGGAGAACATGCAAACTCCACACAGATGTTCTGTTTCAGGTCCCCCAGCCAGGACTTGAACCAGGGGCCTTCTTGCTGTGAGGCAAGAGCGCTAACCACTGCGCCACCATGCAGCCCTCAACGCGCTGAACACGGGTTCTTAAATGCCCCTTCTGTTCACACATGACTGCTGCTATTCATAACTAGCGCATATACATATAGTTAGAGGCGGCTTAGTACGAAATGTTGATGCAGTGCAAATCTCCCCAATCTTGCTCCAGACTCTTTCCTTCACATCTTTAATCCTAAAGATGAAAGACTTGGTGTCTTATAATGGTGTTAAGCCAGGTACAAATCACAATTATTCATTTTCTTCCATGATCAATTTTCAAATGGTTGGTACTTTCTATGAATCAAAAGGGACGTCATCCATATGTCAAGACTAAATCCGAGTCCCTGATTGGTCAAAGTTCAACCGGTTTACCTTTCAATGTGAATTCAACTGCAGGACTTAGAGCCTGAAAACTGACTTAAAAGCCTGCATAGCAACGTGTAAACATGAGAGTTTTGAACGTGGAAGCCCAAAAAAAGCCCATACGTGCCTTTATTTAGGCTTTTCATGGCTTAAGATCTTTCACCAAAGACATATCTGAGAGTTTTGACGAAATGTTCAGTGAACTGAGAAGATAAAAATTGACCTTTTGTAATGTCTGTGTTCGATTGCAATTGAAATCAAATCAAGGAACATGACACAAGCAGATGTTCTGGGGCTACTTTATCACTTCAGGGTCTTAACTTTGGCAGAAAAATCAAACTTGAGGGTACTTGTGTTTAGCAGGAGGACAATAAAGTAGGCCAATAGTAGGGATTTATAAATCTGATTGAGATGCTCAAAATGGAGCCTAAACAGTCTCCTTAATTTGGAAAGGCAGTAAAATGGCAGAAAAAAATGATTTTACACGGTAATACAAAATTCCTTTTGGAGTTTGACACTTTCAATTTATTTAAAACATCTTTGTAAAGTGTTGTAAAGTTTACACAGAATTGTATTTTTTATGGTAAAGGGGATTTTCAACTCCAAATCAAATTGGAGGATTGTAGGTTTGGTGTCCGCCTTGTCCACCCATGTGTCAAAGTGTCTTGCAAGACAAGACACTGAACCCCACATTGGTCCTGGTGGTTACAGGTTGATGCCAGTGTTTGGAAGCAGAGCTGCCATCAGTGTGTGAATGTCTGTGTGCGGTGCATAGGACTGTGACTGTAAAGTGCTTTGGGCCTTCAAGGAAGGTAGAAAAGTGCTATATAAGTATCCACCCTTACCATTTCAATTATGGGATTACTCAACTTTTTGAGCTTTTAAGTGTATTATAATGTTAATTCCTCACTATATCAACCCCAAAGTGGAATTTTGATTCTTTCTCGCTTTTCAGAGCATTCTTCAAAAAACCTGTGCTCAGACAGGTCCTCCCAACCCAAGAAAATGAGCGGGTTCTCACATTGTAACACAGATCAAAGAGAACAGCCCCTTTCAGGAAGAGCCAGTGCACTCACTTTCTCCGTGGAGCAAGCGGCGATCGGCAAAAACGCAATGATCGATGCACAATGTACACATTCATCTTTGCAAAAGTTTGGATGCTGTTTGTTTTCGTGGGCGAAACTCAGACACGCTGCAGAGGACGACTTTAGGTTGATGTCATGAAATGAGCGGCACCCACAAGGAGAGAAAGACGGTGCCTCAGTGATTAAGTCATTTCACTTCTGGGTAGGATAGGGAGCTGCAAAAATAACACATATTTCCTTAAACAAAGTACCGTAAATTCCGGACTACAAAGCGCACCCGATTACAAGCCGCACCCACCCATATTCACGTGTTTGACTGCTTTTATACATACACAAGCCGCGTCAGAGTACAAGCCGCGCATGTGTTAGCCGATATTGTCATCCTGACAGATCACGCCCAGCATCCCAGAATGAGTGCAATTTATAAGCACATTGTGGGTGGTGCCAGTTTTGCCTCTGGGTCACTCAAATGAGTGTATCGATATCTGTCAAACAGCATGGACCTATATTCTGTTCACAAGTCCCTCAGTTATGGTGTTTTTATTTCATTTTTTTTTACTTATTGACAATCTAGGTATCTAACATAAAATTACAAACAGTAACCATATAATCAACATTACATCCCTCAGTTATAATGAGGAAATTTACATCCGCGATTCCACATTTCCCATGAGTCTTAGGGGCTAAAGGCGGGGCCAACGCCCGGCTCGCCATTCTGTTGTACGTGTTTAAGAATTAGCAAGTAGCAGCAGTGCATGGAGGGGTGAACGGGAAAAGCTCTCCTTCCGCTTGTGTCGCAGCAGCATTATGGGAGTAACAGGACTGGTTAGAAAACACAACGGTAAAATAAAGCAGCGGCGACTGAAAAGCGCGCGCCTCAGCGCGATACGCGCGCCTCAGTGCGGCGCGTGCGTCAGAAGTTTCCTTCCACAACAAACACTTGCTCCGCGGACGCCTCGAGTAAGCCCTGGCTGCCTCTGCGATCCGCTCCCGCCCCGCGCGCTCCTTGTCTCCCCTTCCTATCTACTCCGACACCTCTGGCCAGGGCAGCTTCAAGGAGGAGCACTTCGTCCCCGTTGCGCCGGTGGATGGAGCAAATCGTTTCTGTGCAAAGCAATCGGACTTAATACTGTACGTTTTGTGTATGAGGGGCGGATGCGTTGTTACGTGTGGGAGCCATCAGACTGTCATCGGCCCCGCAGCTCAATCAGCAGGAGAAGATGTCTCCAGCTCACACGGAGGCTGTGAGTTTTTCAAAGCAAAATTCCGCTTTTACGGTTTCCTTAGAAACCGTAAATGGAGTGTAAATTCACTCCATGCGCTGTTCTCTCCGTCACGCAGCAAACCGGCTTTTCCAAACCCGTTGGTGACGGTGGACTTTTTTACGCTGCTTTTAACGATTGCTTTTAACTTGAAAGCTTCATCATAATGTAGCGGCGATCACGTGCACGTTGGGTCTAATGGCCCCAAAGGATTCTGGGATGCGGCCGGGCATGCGTGTTTCGTTTTGTTGAACCATGACTGAAGTGTCTAAGACCTGAAGTCAAGTCCATGCTGTTTGGCTGCTAAGAGGTGTGTTGAATAAAAATGCCTCGTGCTTGGTGTTAGATACAGAATTCAAACTATTCACTGAGGTCGAAAGTACGTACATGGCGGCCGCCAATTAAATCCATAAATTAGCCGTGTCACTGAATAAGCCGCAAGGCTGTAAGCGCAGGAAAAAAGTAGCGGCTTGTAGTCCGGAAATTACGGTAATCTTTTGTGTGCCAGGGGTAAAATACTATCATATACATGGATATAGTTTACTATAAAAGGTTTAAGAGTAGCGTGGTATAGGCCCTTTAACATCTGATGTAGCCAACAGCTCCAACTGGATGATTATCCACAGGTGACAGAAACCTAGTGAGCTAGAAAGAGCCTAAACATTTCCCAGGAAAAAAAAAAGGAAAAATAAAAACTACAAATATGATAGTGACTATTTAATAAAATAAAAAATAAAGACAAGGTCACATTTCAAAAAGCAATAATGAGGCTAAAATAAAACACCAAACCTTTATTTACAAGTTACCAAAAATAAATAACTGAAGAAAATTTAAGTTGAATGGAAAAGACATACAGAATGGGAAGTCTTTGCATTTTCTTAACAGTTTTTCCCCCTTTTGTAACAACATGTCATGTTTACAGCCAGTATTATGAGACCTAACGCATAAAGCAGTTTAGTGCATTCCTTAAATCTAAGTAACACTTAGATTTTTCATCAAAATCAAAGTTACAGATCAAACCAAACATGATGAGGAGTGACTCTAATTTTTTGTAGCTCTGATGGCTCTCTGAAGTTTGTTCTTGACTGAAATTCTGAGACGGGGCATCATCAGCGAGTGATGCTGACACGCTGCAAATTATGAATCAAAAGGCTGCAGATTCTCATAAAACCCACAAGTTTCTTCATGCTCCTTTTTTTTGGTAGTTTTTCAGTTTTTTTCTCTTTGCAGCCAAGAGTCGTATAGCAGGTGGTAAAAATGAATTTGAAGACAATAATAGTTATGGGGCACACTGCCTATATTCATTTACTCTATACACCCCACTTTTCTTCTGAGGTTTTCTATTCAAACCTCCATATGAACTGGCTTTAGTGACGTATTAAATAGGGACAAAATATTAAACATCAAGTCTGTAGATGAAATAGGAGTAATGTAAATGATAACTGTGCACAGAGTGGTCTAGACTTGAGTTGTCATGAGTACACTACGCATCACTGACCGGCACTATGGGGGCAAACATGTGCCTAACTCTCTCAAACATGCATGAAAGTACCAACCATTTATCATGGACGAGAAATCAATAATTGTTGTTTGTGCCCGGCTGGAATTCTATGACATCAAGTCCTATATATACAGTACAGACCAAATGTTTTCTTATTTCTATGACTATAAAAATTGTAGAGTCACACTGAAGGCATCAAAACTGTGAAGTAACATATGTGGAATTATATACATAACAAAAAAGTGTGAAACAACTGAAAATATGTCATATTTTCTAGGTTCTTCAAAGTAGCCACCTTTTGCTTTGATTACTGCTTTGAACATTCTTGGCATTCTCTTGATCTCTTGGTCTGTACTGTATATCGGAATAGAGCTGTGGAGCCTGCAGAAAGCCTGTAGCAAGAATCGCACCACTTCGACATTTTGCACCAAACCTTTTCCAACCCCTGGTCTACACCATTTGAATAATTTCATGCATGCAGACAAACAGTCGAGTGTCTTGCCTGGGTTTTGTTCTTGTTTTCTTGTTCACATCACGATCAATGTTTGAGCGATTAATTATGGTCATCATGTACTCATTTAAACTGTAACCTTGGATTTATGTAATATTTTTGTCCCATCAAGTAAAAACTAAAGACTTACAAAAAGCTTCTGATTCAATGTTTTTCAACCAGGATGGTAATTCTGTCTTTTTTGCTTTTATAGAACCAGTTTGTGTGGAGAAATTCTCAACTAAAGTCTTCAGCTTTCTATTACAAGAGGCAGGAAAAAAACGGAAACTCTTCTTCCTGGTCTGGACTGCTAAGTTATTACCACAACATAGCAAATGCAGGCACATGAATCTAGGAGGAGAGCTCCTGAAGGTCAGATGAGTGTTTGTTTGAATGATGAATTGTAAACAATCCTCGTCCAGATTGAGGTTGTTTTTAACGGAAGTGTGGAGACCGCCTCCTCCATAATTTATCGTCTTAATTGGTTTCATCTGAACTCTTGTTCAGCCCTTTGCCTTGACAGCCCTCTGAGCAGGGAGGATTGTGTGATTTGGTGGCTGCAGGTCAGGTTTGAGTTAATGCTAAAATGTTCATTTTAATTTATAAGGTATATGAAAAATTATAATAGGAATTTATATGAGACAGGGATTTATAAAACATTTGCTTTATTTCTAATTGCTCCCAAATTTGACATGTTGACGCAAAAAAAATTATTCGTAGGGATGAAATAGAAAATGATGTGTTCTTATGCAAATTAAAGAAAATTCCATCAACACCTTCAGAATGAGAAACTATTACACTGTTCACCAGGTAGAATTTTTTTTATTTTCAGATTAACCCTTTAATTTTAGTTTGGCTCAAGTGATGACATTCTTTCCACTACTGTAACTCTGCAACCATTTATGGAATTAACATAACTCCTGTGGATTCTGTAGCGAACAAAAGCAGCTTTGTGCTGATGTGCAACAATTTTCCATTAGTTAAGTGTTACAGAATCAATTTAAATCAGCTGATTGTGATGTAATAGTGGCTAGCAACACTTCACTAGCTAAGGTAAAGTGTAACCACATTTCTCTGCTACAGAATAAGTTGGAATTATGTTAATTACGTAAAAGGTTGAAGAGTTATGGTAATTCAAAAACGTGTTATTTAGCTATTATTGCCTGTGACTTATCCAGTGTTAAAGGGTTGAAAAATCCCTTGTCTGCCCTTTTCTTTTCTCTATTCTCTCCATGTAAATTTTAATCTTCAATCTCAGCTCCTAAAGTACAAGTAAGCAGTAAAGCTTTGAGATTATAGCCATGCTTTTATTTTGCAATGCAATACTCACTGAGTTCCTGGAGTTGTTTGAGCTGCAGGAGTCCCTCTTCGTCTCCTGAGCTGAAGTGCAAGGCAGAGCCCTCCAGCATGAACCAGCCCACCCTCCAGCTGTACAGGTCGTGACCTTCCTTGTAGTGCAGTCTCCCGATCAGTTCGGCGCCTTTCCGTACAAGTCCCTCAAATTTCGGTGGGATAAAGCACTGACAACCAAAATGCAACCAAGAAAGAAATGATCAATGATACAATTAAAAGCTGTTCAATTAACAAACTAAAATATGTTTTCTGAGGTCTGTAGCAAAGGTATTTCTACTTCCTGTGTGTGTGTGTGTGTGTGTGTGTATGTGTATGTGTGTGTGAGTGCGTGTTCTTTTGTTTCTTTTTTTATCAATAGTAGTTTGTCATTGAAAGAAAGATAAAAGCACTGTAATACCAGACAGAAACCTATGGATAACTTTTTCAATGTTTTTCACTGCTGTAAAAAAGATAAATTTTTTGCCACTGGGGGTAAAAACATTGCAGAAGCACTTGTCATGTTGAAGGACATAGTTTGAGGAAAAAATAAAAATAAAAAAAAGAAAAGAGTATGGCAGATGTTTTTTGGAGCTGCAGCCCCCCTTAAGCTACGTTCACCTGGAACAAGTGTTCAAGCGACCATTTTCAATGAAAAGTCAATGGAAATGCGTGCCAAAGCGTGTTTCAAGCACAACTCTCCCATTCGCACGACGCTAAGCAAGTTTCTATGACTATTGAGCTCTGCGTACAAAAGGCACAGCCCTCAAGGGCCAATCGAAAGTCAAAGCAGTTGAACTTCTAACTATCAGGGACTCGGATTTGGTAGTGACGTATAGATGGCGTACCTTTTACATCACAGAAGTGCCAACTGTTTGAAAATTGATCACAAAGGGGAAATTAATAATTGTGGTTTGTGTCCGGCTGGAATTATTTCTACAAAATTTCGCTCCTATATCAGAATAAAGCTGTGAAAGAAAAAGCCAGGAGACAGATTTGTGAGGTTTACACCGCTTCAACATTTCACACCAAGCCTCATCCAGCTGTAAGTGGCAGACATCCCCAAGTAAACAGTAGAAAAGATGAGAAGAAGAGGCCTCTCCCTGCTTGTCTAGTGTGAACACCAAATGCTGAAAGCGTGTTCAAGAATCCATGTTTAGTGCGTTCTTGAACATGCCTCACATGTATGGTGTGAATGTAGTATCAAACTGGAAAAAGAGGAACAAACATTCCTGTGGTCCGTCACCTTTGTTAGCGCCTGGATCCAGTGATGCTGTGCATCCTGCGTTGCTGCTCCGATAGTGAGCGCCCGCTCTGTCTGCAGGTACAGCTCCACCGTAAACACCGCCCTGACAAACAGACAGGTCACAAAAATAAGCAAAAAAAAAAGGCAATTTGTTCAAATTCTTTCATTAAATACAACAATGCACATGTCACATTTTGAAGACAACCTTTTTTGGGGTATGACAGTTTAGAAAAATACGTTTATCTGGAGGACTGGAGTGATGTCTGTTTGCAGGACTTTTATGTAAGATTTCCTCCCTGTCATTTTAATGAGGTCATAGTTTTTTTAGAGGCAGTACAAAAAATGTAAATAAAGTTTGGGGGAAAAACAACCAAACCAGAAAAACAATCACGTTTTAATGTAAAAATTTAAACATAATGAGAAATGTATTAGTTTCCACAAACAAAGCAAAAAAACGGTGATTTTAGACTGCATTGTTCAACTTGTTTCAGTTCAATAGATCATTGTCAATACTAATAAAAACATATTTAATTCATCAGTGGTTGTGCTAAATGTGGCAACAACAGATCGAGCCATACACACTAATCTTAAAAACAAAACAATAGACGGACAAAAATTTAAAAACGTGTATTTTTCTTGGAGAAACTTTCAGAACCGTTTTCACAAGCTTAACTCCACCACCACACCATTGAAGAATTTAAAAACTGCCTTTCAGTTTGGTTTTTATGATTCATGAGCCAAAATAGTTCCAGACACCTTGAGAATTGATTGACAGACCTTTAAACAAGAAAACTTGGTTTGGAAATGTTTTTTATTTTGTTTAAGTTTCCAGCACCAAAATGAGGAAGCCTCTGTGCTTCACTGAGGACCCCAATTTGGTACATTTCATTCAATTAATGTTTACAATCAGTTGTCACAGTCTGACTTCTGCTACACTTTTAAAAAAAAAATGTTCTTATATCATGACTAAAATCAATCCAGGACTGAACAAATGACTGTTACACCATGGAAGATGATAATTCTTGAAATAGAGAATCTTCAAATGTTTTGCAACACGGCCCCCAACGTCTGGCACCCGTCCATCGGCTAACTAATATTGGATCACATAATGCACATTATTTTTTTAAATTATTAGATTTGGAATGATGTTTCTTTTTGGGCCTTGAGTTTGACAGATGTGGTGTGGGGGGACCGAGTCTTTAGTCACAAAGTACTGCTAAAGTTGAATACACAGTAAATTCAACTTTAGTATCATATTTAGGAAATACCAGCTTTTTGTGCTGATTGAATCCTATTTTATTTTGTTGTGTCTATCTACTAAACTCTTCTATTCATGTTTCCATTGGAATAGTTTTCTTTTGTGTGTGAGGCCAGTCTATATTAAACTCACCATAGTGAAACCTTGCAGTTCCCGCCCGATGGATCCGAGTCCACTCAGTGTTTTCCTGTAGGATGCGCTTCCCCGAGCGCTGCCCATGTAGCCAGCAGCGCTTTAAAAACGCCATGCTCCCCCCATTGCACGGTTTACAGCAGATAGTCACTGCTTTCTGATTTTGTAATAAAACACCTCATCTGTTATTACTAAAATATCTACTCACAAAGATATGTGTGTACTTTTACTTTTTTAATTATCAGTACATAAACAATGTTATGTACTGATAGTTCATAATACTACTATGTTTATTAAACTTTTTATATATATAAAGATGGCTCCGTGGACATTGTCGTCTCAAAATAACAATATTAATGTCAGAATATAACTGCATAACAACTATCTATAGTCTATGGCAGAAGTCCCCCCCCCCCCTTTTGGCATGGGAGCTACTTTTGAGTCGACAATGTCTTGAAGATCTACCTACCTCTATATATATATATACATAAATACTATTAGTACATGTTTGTGAGTTACATGTTTAATTGTACATTGTTGTTTATGTACTGATAATTAAAAACTACAAAGTAAGATTACATGAAGATACTTCTGTATTAACAGATGAGGCGTTTTATTACAAAGACAGAGAGCAGGGACTATCGTATGTCATGCGCTGTTGTAAACTGTGCAATGCGGGGAGCATGGCATTTCAAAGGCGCTGCAGGCTTCGTACAAAGTGCGTGCCACGGAAAACACTGCTTCCTTAATGAGCGCGTATTTATCGGGCGAGAACTGCAGAGCTGATAGCAGGAGGACACACGCGGGGCGCCTTCAAAAAACACTCCGGTTGTCCGGAGTGGTCTTCTGCCGGGGACTTGAAGTGTCACAGGGCAGAAAGCGACTTTCTGATGACAGACAGAATTTGCGCTTAGTGAATTTAAACACTTAAGTTTCATAGGATGTCCGATTGGCTGTTCTGCATGTCAATCAAGTCCCATACTTTTCGGTGAGGATTTTGATTGGCTGATTGATTTTTTAGAAGTACTTTTTTTTGGGGTTATTTATCTTTTCTGGCCTGCGATCGTGGATCGTCGTAATGAGCACCCCTGGTCTATGGTATTGGTTAGGAAACATTCAGCTGCCGGCAAAAAAATTACAAGATTACAATAACTACATTTGTGCACTTGATTTGCATCGAAAAGCTGTGTCCTTGAAAAACAACTTTAATTGGTAAAGCAAATTTAAAAAATACTTAAATACACTCGAGAGTTTATTCACCCACAAAAGAGGTTCTCAAAGGCAAAAATCTCACTTGCTGAGAGCAAAGAAAAAAAAGGGTGCTCTGTTAGTCTTTTCTGTGCCGTCGTGTTTCTCTTCACCTTCAGGTCAGAGTATCACTACTTTAATGGCCTGCACATTTGGCGCGAGGCAGGACTTCTTTTTTCTTGCTGTACGCTACCGCAAAGGTAGCTCTAAACGATACAGCTATGAGTGTTTAAGGCGACATGTCACCGGGGTCACGGCAGCTCGGCGTCGCTCTTCACACAGGTGCTAAGGGAACAAGTAAGACATTGGTATTTGTGTGCCCTCACGTGATCCCCAGCCTCTCTCTTCCTCGAGCACCCCCGCCACCAACCAGCCATCCTTTGTCTCCACACAGAAAGGTGTGTGGGAGCTTGTTAGAGGAAGCCCCTCGGGGAAAAGCACACTGTTGTGTTTGGCAAATGCTACGGTTCAGAAAGGACAGGAGGGATGACAGATGAACACTGCTGTAGGAGAGTCCCAGAGGTAGTGAGTGGCAGAGGATAAAAAGAGAAGCTTTAAATGATTTTTGTCACCTTTTATGTTTCCTTCATTTGCTTTCAACTTTCAGGCTGCAGCTGCTAAAGAAACTGTCATTCTAAACCTTCCAGAAGCCAAGAGTTAATCATCCTTTATATGGGTCAGTTGTACATTTCTATAGATGACTGGATTCAAATACTGCCAACTGTTGGTCAGAGGTTCAAAGCCTAAACTTGACAGACATTGCGTACTTGGACAAGACACTTAACCTCACATTAACCTTAATTGTGAGAAAAATTGTAAGTGAATGAATAAAAGCATTTGATAAATGACTCTGACAATCTTTCTTTCATTTATATAGCACCTGCTAAAAAATGTAGACTGGTTTAACAAAGTAGAAAAGTAGAATACATTGTTGAATCTTAACATTCAATCATATTTAATATGATTGAATATAAAAATAAATCTTCTTTGCCCAGGGTTGGCTCCAGCAGCCCAGAAAGGGATTTAGCTTGTTCAGAAATGGATGGATGGATAGTTTTTACCTTTAACACCTGCAGAATTTTGCCTGCATTAACTTGCATGCTTTAAATAGGAGCGTCCACAGCTCAGTAAACCGTTTAGGTAAATAATTTGTTGGAGAAAAATAGCACTGACCATCTGCGCAGGAGATTATAGAGGTCCAGGTTTTGTGGTAACTTCAGAAAATTCAGAGACATCCTTGTTTTCTGCTAAACCTAGTTTTTAAACTCAATTTTTATATTTGGAAATTGCTTCAAAAGTAATAAATGATGAATAGTTGGATTGTAGTAGTACCTGGCTTTTTGTAAATTCTATTGTTAGTTGTCAAACGCAAACACAGACAGCTACCAATACTAACACATAAAGTGTGTGTGCTAGCGTGAGTGTGGGTGTGTGATCTAAGGGCAACGAGAGAGAATTCCATCCCCAAGCTTGATCTGACCGTCACACATTCTGTTAACTATACATATTTAGGGGTACATTATTAGAGAATCATATAGATAGACCGGAAAGGCTCGAGACATATATAATTATGCATTCATTGTATTCTTGGTACTGAAAAAACAAAACAAAACAAAAAAAACAATAATGGTCTCCCTCCTGGAACCCACTCTGTAAATAATCATCTTGTCAAAAATAAATAAATAAACAAAACAAATAAACAAAGTTGAGATGATTACACATAACCATCAGACAGACTCCTGCAAATGAAGTGAATAGGACATTATAGAGAGAGCAGGGTGAGAAAGATGAGAAATATTGATATAGAAATATTTGATTCTCAGATGAAACTTAATATTGGTCTAGGAACTCCATGAAGGACAAAGTGCTTTTACAGTCACAGACCCATTCACCCAGACACACACATTCACACACTGGTGGCCGCTCCAAACACAGGCACCCGGCTACCATCCGGGGGCAAGGTGGGTTTCAGTGTCTTGCCCAAAGACACTTCGACTCATGGGCGTGCAAGGCGGGAATCGAACCTGCAACCTTAAGATCATGGGTCGACCGCCCTACCGCTGCACCACGGCCGCCCGAAGTGGAGGGGCATCATCCTGCAACATCCCTTTTATGTGGCCAAACCAGCATGCCTGTTTTCTAAGACACTGGTCCTGTTTGCCAGAATTGACACTTTTCCAAATCCAATCACAGGACAGCTTACATTTCATTATGAAAATAGGTTATTTGGTCTGGTACCGTTTCATCGGCCAGTTAGAAGGAGAGTTTGTGAGGCCCAGCAAAATGTTATATTTAAAAAATGGCTCCACCTAAATTTGTAATTCAACGTAGCTCATAGTTTTGGCATCCAATATCCATCATGCTGTAGAAGCCAGGAATATATGGATTGAGGTTTAAGCACAGATGTTTTATCTCTTCTACCCAACCAGACTCTTAAGGTGCTGTGTTGCTGTGGACAGACAACCTTACTTTTCCAAGCCAGCTGAGAAACATTATCTCTGCAATGCTTAGCAGGTCAGCCTGGGGTGTCTTTCCAGTGGAATCTCCCCTGTAAGGCATGCAGGAGCCATCTTTCAAATCCCCACACCACCTGAACGGGTTCCTTTCACCGCAGAGGAGGATCAGTTCCACTTTAACACTACACTTCTTTTCCTTTTTCCCCCCTCCTACAGCTCTTCCTTTACAGTGAGGAAAAAAAGAGTTGTATCAGTTCTCCTACATGTTCCTGCAACTGCCTGTACTCTGAAACACTCCTTCCCCACATGTGAACTTGATCCTGGCATAATTTACCTTGAGGCAACAGCTTGTCTACAAAAAAGGAGCAGGTAATATCAAAATCTCATTCCGTCTGCTCTGCTATCATCTGCAAAACCACACCGGTGGAGACTGGATGTCCCTACTTGATGAATCATCTGTTAGTAGGAAAGATGCAATCACAGAGACCACTGAACAGGACAGCAACACCTTCTTGCCTGGGACTGAAAATTCTGCTCATAAAAGTGACAAACAGGGTTGGGGACGAAGGCCAGTCCTAGCAAAGTCCAACTCACATCAGGGGCGAGTAATTGTACATGGTCTGAATCAGAAAAAAGGAACTCTAAATGGCTAGTACCAGCCGTAAAACAGATTACCTATTTTCTATCTTATTTTCTCAGAATCTATCAAATTCTGCCCAGTTTGGACTGAACGACTGGGAAGGAGATGGACACAAGAATTATAACTTAGTCTAAATAAATGTAAACTTTTCAAAAATTGTTGTAAAAATTAGAAGAGGATTAGGAAGAGGATGTGAAGATAGAAGATGATGATGCAAACAGTAGTTACACAAAGGCACATCATTAGTTCAAACCACTAAAGGAAGCAGCCAAACGAAAGACCTGAAAATAAATGTGACAAACCAGTGCGAAACGGGGTTGCACTGACAAAGATCAGTTATGTAGGTGGTCTAAGTACATGTTTGAAGTGGACCACATAGAATTTAGAGGGAAAAAAAGGGGCCGTGTCATTAATCTCACATACAGTTACTACATTTACATCAACTTGTCCTCTGGACAAGACAAGATTGGGACGTCATGCACCATACAGGACTCAGTGGATCAATTTGTCCATACCCACAGTGAAACTCTGACTCTAGATCAGGGGTGCTCATTATGTCGAAAGATGTAACGATGTGATGTGGCGGGCCATCAAAGATAATTAAGCAAAATTTATATATACATATATATATTTAAAAAAAAAATAAAAAAAACATCAGGGAATCATCATCCTCCCTGTGAAACACGTCACTTTATTGGCATGCAGAACGGCCAGTTGAACATCCTCTGGAACATACGTCACGGTGTTTAACTAACACTGAGTGCACTTTTTCTTCTCCCGCCACGCAGCGGGCCTCTGCCGGACCACTCCCGCCCGCAGGAGCATTTATTGAGGCCCATGTCCATCCCGGATCAGAGGTGAGGCACTGACACAGCCATCCTGCCACGGCGCCTGCTGCTGGCTCCTAGGTTCCCGGCCGAGGGATGCAGGCCCACTCAGGCAGCAGTGATGCCCAGAGCGAGGCACACGCTTCTGGAGCCCTGTCCATGGAACAGGGGCCGCCGTAAACTCAGTCGTGCTTATGTCAGCCGCGCTTTAGAAATTGCAATAGCAATTGACCCCCCCCCCCCCCCCCCAAAAAAAAAAAACGGTTTACAGCAGAGCATAAAACGTAATCGTCGCAGCTTTCTATTCTTAGAATAACACGCCTTAACTGTTCTAATTATGTATTACTACAAAAATAATATTAATACACAGGACAAAGGTATCTCCTCACAAATATTTGTCCAGAGTAGGACTAAGTAGAGAGGGTATTTTGTCTAACTATGAGTCCATTTACCTGACAATTTAACAGAAAGAAAGAAAGAAAGAAAAGAACAAAATGCAATGAAAAAGATTTGTAACAGCAGACTGTACAGATTACCGTATTTTCCGGACTATAAGTCGCACCGGAGTATAAGTCGCACCAGCCCAAAAATGCATTATAAAGTAGAAAAAAACACAGATAAGTCGCACTGGACTATAAGTCGCATTTTAACTTTCACAACCTCATATGACACAATCATAGCAGACTGTTTATCTAATAATTTCACAGTAATTTTTTCGCAAACTTATTTATTTATTCCATTCATGAAGCATCATTGGCCAACTAATACTCTGTTTTCATCCTGTTTTTGTAGAAACAGTTGTCATTTTTATTGCATTTCTGAATCTATGAAAATAGAACTGGAAAATAGAACGTTATAGAACATTATGTTGTTAGCCTTCAAGATCTTACTGTAAAAAAAGTTTGCTGATTCTCTGAGTCACTTAACATACTTTTAACACTTAACATACCTCATACATCAAATTGACCCAGGAACATCATCTCTGTTCCTCACAAATGAACATAACAGGAGGGTTAACAATGTATTTATTTCAATTTATTTCTAATATAAGTCGCTGCGGAGTATAAGTCGCACCCCTTGCCAAACTATGAAAAAAAGGGCGACTTATAGTCCGGAAAATACGGTAATATCTTGGTGAAAATTTGGACTTTTATACATAGATGTCATTTGGAATTTGTTCACTTTTGAAACCAGGCTTTAGTTGCTAATTGAAGACTTGCATCATTTCATCATTTGGGATGAGATGGAGACCTGGTAAAAAAAAAAAAAAAAAAAAAAAAAAAAACAATGTGTTTTTTTCCTTTCTTTTTTTAAAAACTGCTGTATATTAAAAAATAATATATCGTCTTAAAGCAGAAACAGATTTCTACACTTTAAGTTCATGTCCTTATCCAATTGAATCGTCCCTATTGTAAACCAGAACAAAAGCTTAGTGTAGAACCAACTTGTTTTTATAGTGTTGTGATTGTGAGAAAACAACCTTGGTAGAGAAAGTGACAGAGTGAATGCTAATAAACCTCGACAAAAAGTTCAAAAAGAAAAAATGCAAAAAGGATTTTTTGAAATATTAATAACTGAATTTGAAGGTGAGAATTGACTTCCAAATATTCTTGTGGAATCAGGAGTAAAATGTCCCTGGTAACTCGACTTATCCTGAGCCAACATAATCCCTTCATTAATTCCTCGCCATTGGACTTGTAAAATTCATGCGGCTGCGGTGAACATATGTTTGGGGCCACTCTATAATTCACGGTGTCCTTTGCCACGCTGAAATTACTCAAACGCTGTGTTTAATGGTATCAACACCCACGGCCTGCTGTAGCACAGTGATAGGCTGCTGGTGGGAGTGTGTCATCTGCATGCATTAATATTTATGAGCTGCAGGCAGTCAGTCAGGAGGTGAGGTGTCCTCGCTCTCGCGGCACTGAGGCATGCTGGGAATTCAGAAAGTTGAAGAAGTGAAGCAAAGAAGTGAAGCAAAGTTTAATCTAGTGCAATGCGACAGCCATCAAATATGTTAGTGACAGAAAAATAATGGTCTTTCTTTGGGGGGAGGACACTGTGACCAGTAAGTTGGATGGATGCAGCTGGCTTCTACCTTAGGATATACTAAAGCGAAACCATTGCTTTTAAGAGGCACTCTGACGAAAATGGTGTTTTTGATAGTTTTAACATGTTCTCGTGGCATTTTTCTGATGATGGAAGGGCATGTAGGAAGTAAAATTGCATTTCGGAGTATTCCTTTATTCAAATCATTGTGAAACTGACAAAAAAAAAAAAAGATTATATTTGTTGCAAAGAAAATATGCTGGACGGGTCCGTGATCCGCTGGTTTCTAATACATCCACTTCTAAAACCATGTACGTCTTAGTTTTCCTTGTCCGGGCTGCAACAGTGAAGGGCGAGGGGTCGCTCTGAACCAACTTAGAGGCAAATTTCTTATGAAGTACTTGCCCCTCCGCAGGACATATTTAATCATTTCGATTTTGCCAAAAACAGCATAATATTGTTAAAAGACCACTGGAAACACTTTGGAAATAGTTCAAAAGATGATCAAAGTGGAGTCTTTATAACAGGGGGGCGTGTCAAGCTTTTACTCTAGTTCAAATCCACAAAAGATTAAGAAAAGCTTGTAGGAGAGAAACTTATAAAGTAAACCATAATTTGAATGTGGTTTTAAAAAGAAAAAGAAAAGCTATAAGGAAGCCTGCGAGCAATAACACCAAAAAAAAAAGGTGGTGGCAGTTAAAAGCTGCACGGCTCACAGGCGTCGTCGCCAAAGTAAACTGGAAATACAGCGCTCATAAAACTTTGATGGTTCTGTTAAAGTGAATGATGTGTGGTCTGAGATTATGTTAACAAGACATATGATGAGGGGAGAAGGCAAGCTGTGTTTACAAGCGCGTGTGTGGTTGTGTCAAAGCGCTGCCATTACAGCCGGGAAAAATTGTGAGCGAGCCAATAAAGGGGAGGGGGGTTAAATCACCTGGCTTTAAAGTAGGAGCGATGAAGCGTATCTGTAACCTGTGTGCGTTTTATGGAAGAGGGGTGGGGTGTGTACTCAACGGAGCAAATTAAAGTTCCATGAATTGATTGGTCTACTATAAACTATGATTTGTGTGTAAAGAAGTAGGAAAAGTGCAGGAAATTCAAATATTTTTAAGGATCTGCTCAGATTTTGCGATAACTACAAGAAAAAATATATATATAAGGAACAGATTTTACCTAAAGGGAACAAAGACGCCGTTCAACCACTTTTGGAATAAAAGCTACTGAAGAGACTATCACATATATTTCCTTAAACATCAATGTGTTCTTTGAACTTGCGAGTCTTGCATGTCTGTGCTTTAGATGGATGAAAGATGTGACATCTGCAACCTGGAAAGCACTGCTGTCATTTCAGACGCTTTGTTTCCACATAAAGTGATGAAACAGTGGCTTCACCTGGTGTTTGTTGTTCTGAAAGAGTTACTTTTAAGACTTTTTGATTGAACAATACTTTGGCATTTTTATTTATTTATTTATTTATTTTCTCTTCTTTAGTCTTTTTCAGACACACACAATCATGAACATTTATCTCTCCAAAGGGCAGCAAAACTAAATTGCATGAGCCTAAAAAGGCTTCGACAGAAGCTCATTAAAGGTAGCTTACTTTGAAGAGGCCAGAACATCTTTTTTTATTTTTTTATTTTTTAAGGCTATCACATCCTGATAATGGACAGGATCTTTCATATCTATATTTTTGCACTGGTTGAAAAAAGCAAATCAGTTTCAAACTTCTTCCCCACCTCCTTTATCTTGAGACACGGTAGTTCATGTTCTCACCTAATTAGGTAACTTTACTAATAAAAGCCTTAAAAAAACTATTTTTTGTTGTTGTTTTACTTGAGACATTATTTGGATAAATCTGTAATAATCAAAATCTTTAAACATCATACATTTTTATTTTACATAAGCAAAATAGTTTTTTTCAGGGGTTGATGATAAAAAAATAGATTATTTTTGTTTACTGGTATTATTTAGCAATAAAGCCAACATTTCTTTATCAAATTCAAACTGTATTTATGCTTTTTAAGTACTTATGCATTTATATTGCACTTCAAAAAACTGTTCTGATATTATGTTGGTTTTTACATTTAAAAAGAGTTTTGTGTTTTGTAAAGCACTTTGCGTTACTAAGGCATGAAAAGTGCTTAATAAATCAAGTTTGATTTGATTCATAACCAACTTGCTTGCTTTTGTAAGCCTTTCATGTAGTAAAATGTTATAATGTCTTGTGTTAAAGTCCCAATTTGATCTTCTTTTTGATCTCTTCAAAAAATGTTCCCAGTTATCTTCTAACTATGATTATGTCAATTTGAGCAAAAACTTAAAAACTCCTGCTGTTTTCTAGGACATAGTTTTTGCAAAAAGCCACCCCTCCCCTCTGTCTTGCTGAGAGCCTTTTGTTTACATGCCCTCTAGCTTACAGCCCCTCACACCCCCCAACATAACATTACCAATGCAACAAAAATGGCAAACAATATCCTACAGTTCTGAGCTAAATATCAGCTCGGACGATGAAAACAAAGACGTACATAAATCTATTTGTCTATAAGTCTGTTGATTGTTGCGTCCATGTTTATGAATTTACTGCTGTTTTTCTGTTGACAACCCCATCTGTAGCCACGTTTCCATTGACTATGAAATCGTACAAATTGGAGTTCCGATAATAACCTTGCCTAATGGAAACAAGATAATATTGAAAATAGCTTGCATTAATAAAAAAAAAGGACATTTTATATATTATAACTGTATCATAAATGTTTCACAAAACTGCAATTGAAACAATTTTTTCAAATGAAATGACTCACATGACCAACAACTGTGGGCACTGCACAGCGGTCGACACAGGTCACACAGCTTTGTGTTTTTTTTTTACATTTCTAGAATTTCGATAAAGTTTTGCGCTCATGTGTAATGGAAATGCAGCTTGTGTTTCTGTATCTGCTGTTGTCTGCCTTCTGTTATCCTTTCTTTGTTGATTTAATTTTTTTTTTTTAACTTTGAGACCATCAACTTGTTTGACTAAAGATGGAAATTAGCCCTAAAAGGCTATGGTTCTATATATTTTCATTTTTAAATGTTATAATAATTTAACAGCCGTCCCTGTCTTAAATAAACTAACAAACAATTAGATGCATCAGACTGGAGCAGGAAGCCTGTGGCCCACCCAGCATATCTTTTGTCACAAATTAAAGCTCTTTCTGAAACTGTATTTTTGTTTTCATCTGTTCCTGAATACTCGGAAATAAGATTTTGAGTTGAATTTTCTTAATCTATGCCCTCCATCATCAGAAAAATGTTACAAGATCCTTATCTGTCATCCCTCTCTCTTCTGTCCTCCTTTTCCTTTCCGTCCTTTCCAAAAAAAATATTTACAAATTAAAAGAACACGAATAAAGTTTAGCTGAAATTACAAAAGGAGTTTATTTAAATATACATCTGGTATATCATAAGACTCATAAGCCCTGTTGTAAAAGAAAAATATGTTCAACACAAACGGCTTTCAGCTCTCATCTGTTTGCTTAGCGGTTCGACAGGACAAGTAAAAAATAAAAATAAAAAAAGAAATGTCACAAGAACAGGCTAAAAACACAAATTGTATTCAGGGCGGGTCTTAAAAAGGGCTGGAAATCGAAAAGGAGGCAACAATGCAAAATAGCCAAGAGGTCTTATGATTTGGTGTGGTTTAAAAGTCCTGAAAGAACTTTTCGTGGGGAAAATGTTAAGAAAAATGACAATCCACACCATTACCCATACTGCAAAATTTAATATATATATATATATATATATATATATATATATATATATATATATATATATATATGAATAAATTATGTTAGAAGTTGACATGTCACCTTCTAACAGTATAAGTGTCAAAATGTTTCTTTCATTAATGTCTTTTCCCATGAGGATTCTCTCAAATGTTCATGCCCCCCCTACAATTTCCTGTGTAGAAAAATACAAGACTTTTAGTGAGTTTCCAGGGTTCTTCTTATATTTATAGCCTTCTTTCATTAAATAATAAATAAAACAGTTATAAAGGAAAAAAAGAAAAAATCATCACTTCATAGAAAATCATCCATGAAGATTATGTGTTTGCATTCATACCCAGCTCCAATAATTGTCTCTGAGTTGCTGACAGCCAGGCTGACCACCTCGTTGATCTGCACTCTTCCCAGGGCGGAGGAGCTTCGCTCGCTCTGGTAGAAACTCAGGGTGCCGCCCTCCAAAGTGCACCAGCGGCGGGCCATATCTGCAGCCGACAGACAAAAACGGTAAATTCTGTTAAGAATCATTAGCCTTGAATGAACCAAAAATAATCATTTACGAATGTGAAACCTACGGGGGAAAAGTGAAGCATGAATCTCACTGCTTTCATTCAGTCAAAAAATGTTTGAAAGCTCCGTCAGCTCTCAACAACTTTCCAAGGATTTTGCTGCATTAAAAGCAAACATTTTTGGGGGAATTCTTTGTCAATTCTTTGTTTTCAGTAATATTGTTTACTGAATAACAAAAATCTCTTAAAGAAATAGAAATTTTATCTTAAAAATTAAGTAATTAAGAAAATTCTATATTTTCTTTATGAAAAACTGTCTTTTCAGAAAATGCTGCACTCGTGAAGCAATCATTTAATCAATTTATGTAATATTTTCTCCTCTGTACTATCAAGCTATTTTTTCTGGCCTTTATTATCAAGTGTGTGACTTTTAACATGGAATTTGGGAAGTTTTAGATCAAATTTTGAAAAGAGTAGAAAAAGAAAAATTAATTAAAACGAAGGCCACACAACCAACAACCTTGAGCACAGCACAGCGGCAAATTTTTAAAAATATCATCTATTTTTCAAAACAAGAATTTCAATTTAACATAATGTTACATTTGTGTTCAACATCACAGCCACCTTCAACTAACTGACCAAGATTCAGAAGTCTCGCATTTTCATCAGCCTTCATACTCCTATCATTATATTTGCATATTGTGGTAACTAAAAACATGTGTTTGAGTCTTACAAATCAATTCTTTAAGCACTACTTTAATAAGCTTCAATGAGTATTTCCGTTTCCATCATATTCCTGAGGTTTGATTCATAACAAGGCGCTCAACAGTTAGCAGTCAAATGTTTCCAATTAATTACACCTTGCAATCGCAACGATTGCTTGGAAACAATTAGAGCTGCACTGATATTCCTTAACAGTTTAAATGACTCAGCAACCTGGGAGTGCAATTTCAAGACAGTTCTAATGAGGACAGCAATAAGACAGTGTGTTTTAGCATCCCCATGTGTGCTGCAGGAAATGGAATAACAAAGTTTGAGCTTTTTGTAATCATACTTTACAGAAAAGAAGTGGGATTTCAGGATGTAAATCTGTGTCCACTCTTCAGTCGATCTATCAATGAAGTACCAATATCCATAATTTCCACACTCATTATTTAACTCTGTAATAACAAAACAAAAAAACCAAATTACTGAAATAGTATTAGACTGATAATGTGAAAATGTTTCGTCCTCAGCCGTCCCTCTGCAGTAATGGACTAGTCCTTCAACAGCATGTTAGCGAGCAGAGAGAAACTCTTCCAGAACACTTTAAAAAAGAAAAAAGCTGAAAGAAGAAGCATAGTTATCTGAGCAGCTGTGAAAATGGAAAGGGCAAAGACAAGGCAAGTAATTCGTTGCCAAACTTAAAAAAGTTCTGAAGGACAAAAAAGGAAAAAGAGCAGAATCGAAGGAACTCAAAACGAAGATAAAGTCAAGAATGAAAAAAAAAGCAGAATAGGACAAGAAAGGTAAAGAGAGGGGTAGAAAAATTGTCATTTGAGGAATATTTCTTGATTTTTTTATTGGCACCATCTGATAGGTCGTCAGTTTAGCTCAGGCGGTAGAGCAGGTCGCCCAACAACCAAAGGGTTGGCGGATTGATCCCCGTTCTCCCCAGCCAGCTGACGCCCCCTGAGTGCGGCTAGTCTGCAGCTCACCGCTCCCCCCTGGGGATGGGTCAAAATGCGGAGAAGAATTTACCCATTGTGGGATAAATAAAGTATCAATTATTATTACTATTATTGTTATTTTTGTTCTGGAGTGTGGCATAAGGGCACCGCACAACATCATCAATCGCATATCGTTAGTCCGTGAGACTAACATTAGCCTTACAAATACTTCACGTTACACAAGCAAATCATAAAACAATCGTCATTTTTATGACATCCCTTAAGGTGGCCGCATGAACCTCAAATGAACTGTAAGACACACCTGCTCCCTAGGAGTATAACAATACGCTAAAATCGGATTGTTATACCAAAATTGCCAAAATTCGGGTCGGTTCAGAATTTCATAGGGTTCGGTTCAGTACTGCTGTTTAACAAATTTGCCTGAAAGGAACTGCTATTTTGTGAACTATTATTTTATAGTTATTTACTGTGTGTGTTTGTGTATGTTTTGCTTCCGGATAACTGACTTTCTCCTTGGGGAGATTAATAAAGTTTGTATCTATCTATTTTCGGTATTTTTTCGGTACATAAAACTAAGGCAGAAAAAATTACTTACAAAATGCATTTATTTGTTTTACATAATAAATAAAATTGACCTATGTAGGTGATCTGCTTAATAAAATAAGACAAACTATTAGCTGCAAGGAACCAAAAACTTTGGATAATTAACACTGGCCTGAAAATAACTTTTTAACTTGCACATTTTTTTTCTTGTAGACCCGATTGTTACAGTCGGGTGATGCTGTTTTAAGTTTGTTAACAGATTGGATGTGTTACTGTGGCATACGCTATCTTTGTGTAACAATCTCAACACACAGCATTCGACTTATCCAATTGTCTTTTCCCTTCATGGATGCTGACAACAAAGCATAAGGAGATGGGGGGTTCCTCATCTCTGGCCTTACGTCTGCATTAGCCATATGTTGACATGCTTACGGTCCATCACCTAATAGCGTCTAGGAGGAAACTCACGGCTAACTTTTTTTTTTTTTCCCAAGATGGCGGCGCGCATAGGTGCAGCGACCCTCGGCTCCCCATTCAGGCCTTCTTTTTCTATATTTTTCTTTATTCCTTTTCTATACATTCTCGCTTTTATTTTTATTTTTGGGTGCTGCTAACACCCACTACACTGGCCAGACGCTCTTGGACATTGGAAACCGACATCAAGCCGCTTGTTCCAGCAACTTCCACCACGAGCACAACATTCCGTGCTACATAGCGAGACCCCCGGGCCCACCTTGGATTGTTGTCGGTACTGGCAGACGACGCAGGCGGAGGAGGGAGAGGAGGCAGAAGCGAGGCTGCAGGTCTGGCGTTGTGCTAAGACTACGGAAACAACCACACAAGCCACCTCTACCGAGCCTTTTCCTCTCAAATGCCAGATCGCTGGTTCACAAAATGGACAACTTGAGATTACAACTGGTTTGAAATCAGCATGTCAACAACTGCTGTGCGCTCATCATCACAGAAACTTGGCTTCACCCGAATATACCCGACGCTAGCGTGCAACTCCAAGGCCGCACTCCGCTGCGCGGCGACAGAACAAAGGACTCCGGTAAGAGCAGAGGGGGGGTCTCTGTGTTTACGTGCACGAAAACTGGTGCAACAACGGAACGATCATCGATCAGCACTGCTCCCCCGACGTGGAGCTCATGTCTGTTAGATGGCGGCCTTTTTTTCTTCCGAGAGAGTTGACTGTTGTGATTATCACGGCTGTGTACATCTGGCCGGACGCCAACGTAAACACAGCGCTCTCTCTCCTGCTGAACGCCATAAACAAACAGCAGCGGGCTCATCCCGACGGCGTTCACATTGTAGCAGGAGACTTTAATAAGGCCAACTTAAAGACCGTTCTCCCGAAGTTCTACCAGGATGTGAAGTGTTCAACAAGGTGGGAGAACACTTTGGATCATGTCTACACGAACATCAAGCATGCATACAGAACCACCCCCCTCCCCCACCTCGGGCAGTCAGACCATCTTTCTCTCCTGCTCTTCCCAGCCTACACCCCCCTCATACGCCGATCCAGGCCCAACACAAAGACCATCACAACCTGGCCCAAGTATGCCCTTCCCATGCTGCAGGACTGCTTCCTGGGACTTATTCCACCATCAGGAGCTGGAGACACTCACAGGAACAGTGTTGGACTATATGCAGTTCTGCATTGGGAATGTGACTGTGGACAAAACCATCAGGGTTTTTCCAAACGAGAAACCCTGGATGACCAGCCAAGTCCGCTCCCTCCTCAGAGCTTGTGACGCTGCCTTCAGGTCAGGGGACGGGGCACTATACAGTGCTGCCAGAGCTGAGGAGTAAAAGCAGCCAAGGCAGACCACAGGATGCGCATGGAGGCCCACATATCCAGCAATGATGCGCGAGAAATTTGGCGAGGCATCCAAGACATCACCAACTTCAGGGGCTGTGATGTGTCCACAGCAGCTCCGGATGCTACATGGGCAGAGGAGCTTAACTGCTTCTTTGCTTGCCATGGTACCACCCAACACCACCCCTCCACACCAGACCCACCCCCAACCCCCACCGGCCCCAGCACAACCCCACTCACTGTACAGGAGCACAACGTCAGACTGGTGCCTCTAGCAGTGAACCCCAAGAAGGCTACTGGCCCTGACGGATTACCTGGCAAAGTGCTCAGGACGTGCGCCCACCAGCTCGCCCCCACCTTTACCAACATCTTTAACGTCTCCCTGGCCCAGGCAGTAATCCCATCAGGCCTGAAATCGGCAACCATGATCCCTGTGCCAAAAACGTCTCTCACCACCAGCCTCAATGACTATTGCCCAGTGGCCCTCACGACGGTCATAATGAAGTGCTTTGAAAGGCTGATGCTACCGCACATCAGAGACCACCTCCCCACTGACTAGGACTCCCACCAGTTCACATACCGCAAGAACAGATCCACAGAGGCACACTCTCAGCCGAGCACACGCCCCAAATGTCTGAACCTGCGGTTCCTCTCGTACTGAACAGGATTACCATTGCAACAACACATCATCAGTAGGGTAAAACTAACCTGTCTCACGACGGTCTAAACCCAGCTCACCCAGCTCCCTATTAGTGGGTGAACAATCCAACGCTTGGTGAATTCTGCTAACCAACCCCCCATATGGGTGCATGTGACTAAGGCTTAAAAGTGGAGTAGTGAAAAAGTTATTCCAATGGATGTTTTACTTTAAGTAAGGATTTAAAATAAAAAAAGAAAGAAAAAAACGCTGCAATGGCCAACATGATATTGTTTTTCCTGGCCCCCCAAACTACTAGATTTGCCACTGTCCCTGAACTTCAAGGACCGCTCAGAGTGACTTGGCAGACAATGACCTTCTTTTAGAAATTTGTATCAAAAACAAGATTGCGCATCGAGTGAGGAATATAAAAATCTAACTTGTGCATGGCAGATGTGTTCTGACAGAACACACTGCTATTTTCAATCAGGTATAATATAGACAGCATGTGAGGACGTACACACACATAATTAAAGCTTATGAAGTACCAAACTGATTTCAATCGACAAACATCCTCTTGGCGGTAAAAGCTGGAAAACACACATGCATGTCTTTTTGACAATCTTGACGCTGCGATTTACATAGCCAATGAGCGTGAAGTTCACGACAACATACCTAATTTTGGATTTTCAAAGTCACTGTGCCATCTGCCTTTTTTTTTTTTTGTTCTGCAACAAACACACAAACAGCTTCCCGGCCCCACACCCCCTGTCGCTTGCGCCACCAAAGATCCAACTGTATTCCTCTCATGAATATGCTAATTGTGTATTCCACTGCCAACCGTGTGTGATGTTTCTGAAGGAACAGATATAGTTCCAATAAAAAAACGAAGTGTCTACAACTGGATGGTGAGAAGGAAAAAAAAATGATGCGATAAGCATGAAAAAAGAGGATGTCATTTTTGCCCTATTCACCCTCGCGTTGCCACTCATTACGGCTTTTTTTTTACCTTTTATCAGTGTGTTTTCTGTTTTTAAAAAATGGACATGATGCTGCAAACAGCTTTAGAACGACAAAAACAACTTGGATTAAGAGTCTTATGTGGCATTTAAAAAAAATAGAAAAGCACACTTCTCCTGACCCCACTTTCCTTCAAGAAATGATTATTTCCGTCAGCTGTGCATTTATCATCTCTGTGTGAAAGCTACTGTGCAGGTAGGAGGCTTGAATACAAGTGTAAGGTAGTGAAGAGAGACCAAAGAGTGGTATTTAAAACCATTACCCCCTGATTTACCTGACAGGACATAAGGGGTGATAAAAAACAAGAACTAGGAAATGGTTTAAAATGTGAATCCCTGAGATTTTAGCAGAAAATGTCATGTCCATCATTTTTCAGACGAATCTTGTGTTTGTTCTTTTCTGTAGGTCTGCATCTCCTTTCACTTTCAACAGTCTAATGAGGGAACAATAAAACATTTCAACTTTTACGGTGACAGACATTAACTTTTCAACTGAAGCTGCTTGGTTTTAAAGGATGTATATTTGTGGGAATGACTGCAAAATGTTATAAAAGAAATATTTCCATCAGGAATTTTTCCCCCCATTCTTATTCATAATGGGTGCTTCACATTTGTGAGGTTCCTCCGAACCATCTACCGGTAGTTTGGAAATTATTAAAACATTAGGGCTTAAACCGGGGGTTTCTTTAAGTATATTTTTAATTTGTAGCACTTTAACAATTGTATGATTTTTCTTTGTCAAAGTTAATGAGTCAACAACCATTGGATTAGTCACATTTAGAACTTTCTTTCATTTTTAGCTAGGTAATTTATTATTAAACACATACAATACCTATAATAAGTTAAGGATATTGGTAAAAATCCTGTGAATGTTTTATGTGTTTGGTTTACATCACAGATTTTCAGGATAGGGAGGCAATTGTATTGAGGTGATAGACACACCTCATATTGTGTTTCCCACATAACGGTCTCACTGTGTACGGTGGGGATTACTTATTGAGGCCCAAACCCAAAAATTCAAAAATAAATACATGTTTAATGTGTAATGTCTTTTTCACATTCTGTGGGCTAGGGCTGCAATGGATCGCTAAACTCAGTTTGGATCGTGTCACGGTTTAGAGTCACCGTTCGGATCACTTTTCAGATCAGTAAAAAAGCAAAAAAAAAGGACAAAACAACAAGATAAAAAGAGTTCAACTTATTTTTTGAAAACATATCACTATCATGTGTCTAGGAGGAGCATGAGGCATCACTATCAAGCTGTCGTTGCAGCAAATGGTGGAAAGATTTATTATTTGTTATTTGTTGTTTCTTATTATTGTCCTAATATTTAGGGCAATAATTATCACACCAATGAAAATGGTGTATCTTCCCATCCATTATTTGTAATTTGCAAGAGAACTCTTATATGTTTAATAAAAATTCAAACCATCTAGGAGAAGCACTCCTATAAATACCAATATTTCTAACTTATTTTGAGAAGTTTTTATACATGACTTCTTGATTGGGTTTTGCCCTTTGTTTTTTTTTTTTGTTTTTTTGTAAAAAAAAGGGAAATAAACATGTCTTAAGAGTTTTTTTTCTCTTTCTGATGTTTTTAACCTTAAAACTAAGGAAATTTGAATGGATTTCTGGAAATGCAAAGGATTTAGAAAAACACAAAAATATCAACAAAAAAAAACCAATAAGAGCACACGCCATTCTGAAATAGTTATTTTTATATTTCTTCTATAACTCCAGATTTCTTCTTGACAAGAAAAAATCTTAAGCATTCCACATGAAATGGACTCAAATTATTTCCAGTTCCAATGGTTACAGACATTTGTATAAAATTCACAACTGCTTCTCCATCGTAAAGATTAAAATAAAGTCTTCAATTTACAATTAGAGCATAGACTGGACTAAAAATGTCTCATCAGCTCCAAGGAGGAAGAGCAAAAATCCCACTGTGGTTTTGAGAGGTAAATTGCTAAGAGACTGTGGGTCCAGACAGTCTGGACACTATTACAGACAGATAACTGAAATCCAGTTTTTTATTTAGATGTATTCCGATAATGCAAAAAATGGGAAGCAATCTTCATGGACAAAAGAAGAGGTTTCATTTTAGTTTACTTAGAAAAAATTAAAGAGATGTACTGCTATAGCCTAAGAAGCAGAACAGGCAACAGCTTGAGACTAAAGAGAAATTGTGAAACAGCTAGTTGAGTTTGATACAGTTTGTGGGAAAAAGTTTCTTCCTGCCACGGCTGTGAATGCCTTTGGATCCCTTTAAGACATTCCACTAGGAATTTGGGCTTTATTGGAAATCTCTGCATCCTCAATCATGAGCATCCTTCTCTCCTCTTTTTGTTTGTGGTTTCAACTTTCCTTAGCGGGAGGGATACCACTAGCTAGTGCACACGCTCTGCCGCAATGTGGGGTGGAACAATAATGCTTGATTTACAATCAAGCAGCTGCGTCCAATGCCAGCTGTTCCCCAACACACAGTAACAGCCCCATGGCCCAGCCGTTCTCCGCAGGAGTCCGCAACCAGCCGCAAGAGACAACGCTAGCGGAAGCCAGCCGTGGTACAGCCTTCACCAGATAAATCGGGCCAATTAGCTCACACGCCAAGACAGCTCCCCGCAAAGTACTTTCCACTGGAAGGAAGGCCTCTAAATCCACAATGTGGAACCTTTTTCTCTCCTTTTCTGCTTTTTTTCTCCACATCTTTTTGCAGGAAACTATGCAACTTGAACAGGTTTCATAGACAAAGCAGAGGCACCATTGTGGCAGTCGAACTAGCAAACTCAATCAAGCTAAAGAGAGAGGAAAAAAAACCATTATAGTTTGAAAGTTTGGCTGTAAAAAAAAATACTGAACCCCCAACATAGTCAGACGTGATGAACTTTTTATCGACATTGAGCAGACACCTGTTCCCACATGCATCGAAAAAGCAGTTTGTGTCCCTTCCTTTTCCACTTTTCCCTCCACACCCACCACTTCCACCAGGCGTCTGCTTATCTTGCAATCAGACTAAAATACCTGAGATGAAGAGACATCTGGCGGACAGCTTGTCACATGGGCTGGAAATGGAAATTGGGAAGCTGAGGAGATCTGAATGATCTGCCAAAACCAGAGTCCACTTTGTCACAGGCAGATCAATGACGATAATGGCAAATGAAAGTTATAAAAAAAAACACAAACCGCCCATCCTTTTGGACCCAATGCCCATCCTTTTGGGCGTTGGGTCCAAAAGGATGGGCGCGCCATGTTCCCACAATCGGCTTGATTTTGAAATAGATTTTAGGATTTAAACCAAAGTAGTGATAATGTCAAAATCTAACAAATTTTTATGTTAGTAAATCTTAAATTCCCATACAAATCATGTTTTGATCTATTTCCAAAGCGTTTCCTGTCGTCTTTTATTTATGATTATTCTGTTTCTAGCCAAAAAACAAAACCAAACAACAGTCATTCTCTAGGATAGTTTCTGCAGAGCGACAGTAGTTCATTAGAAATTCGTCTCTGAGTTATGGGAGGGACTGCTGGAGTGGAGTAAGCCTACCCCCCTTTCCTATCATCCCTTTCTTTACACGCTCTTCCAATGGCCCATGGCCCATCACACCCTCCAACAAAATTTGCAAGCGATATAGAAGCTATCCAGCCGTTCAGTTTTGAGCCAGGTACCATATTGAACAAGGACAGCAAAGACAGACGAGGATCTCTTTGTCTGCAAGTGGATGAACTGGAATAGAGCAGAGCAGGGAGCTTGATGTTTCCAGTAGTAGCTTCTACGTCACATATACAAGCTTTTCCAACTGCATTTTTTGTCTGCTCCTGCTCCAAAAGCATTTAAATAAAGAAATACTCAGAAATAGCATTTTTAACTTAATTGTATTTAAATAAGCCCCTCAACATCCGAAAAAAAGCTGCAAGAACATGTTGTGAATACAAAAACACCTAAATCACAATTTTCCTTAAAGTGGTCTTGAAATGTTTATCATAAACACATCTAATGAAAGGCAATGTCGATTGCGAGTCATTAATTATGAAGCTCGGTTTCAACTGATCAAAAATTACAGGTGCTGTTCCCCTGCGGATGCTCACCCTTCCAGCCTCTGCCTGTCGTCCTGAGTTTCCTCCACAGACACACAGAGTACACACTCCCAAAGACAGGAGCTGCATGAGTCACCACTCAGGCCGTTCAAAGGGGAGGGCTTTATTTACTATCTACATGTTTATAATATACTATCTACATGTTTAAGACCTCATAACAACAACAAACAGCCAGGAGAGAACATTTTATCAAAGTTTTATGCACATATAAAAGGCCGGGGCTAAGATAGCTGTTTTTCTAATCTGTACATTTATTACAGGCAGCATGTAGACGGGCTGTAATATTGGGCCAATGAGTACTTTGTTAGCTGGAATGTCCAACGGCGCCTCTGTCATCGCTGGAACCAATGACATCGTACCAATTTAATATGTGTCATGCTATCACTGTAGTCCTTGTGCTGTAAGTTTAAGCAGAAAAGCCTTCTGGAGTGGTCTCCAAATGAAAAGAAGAAGTTGAAGACCGCGTGGCGGAGTGCTTTTATTAGGCCCTGAGCGCAAGTATGAATTATTAAGGAGCCAAGCACATCTGTAGACCATCAAACCATTAGCCCGGGAGCCAAAGGCATTCTGTAAATTCAGAAATACCTCATCCTTCCGTGCTCACGCACTTCTGACAGCACTTCGTTCTGATTGAAGAAGTTGGAGCGCGTCGAGGTATTTTTTTTAAGGCCGACCCCTTTGAATTTTTCAGCAGCTGCAGTTCAAGTGACGTTAATGCACAAAATAAAAGCTCTCCATAATAGATGGAATAACAACGTGTTTAGATGTTAAAGTAGAATGGGATCTAATCTGGGAAGGAAAGGTGAAGTGTAGGTAAAAGGGACAACAAGCTCAGGAGTGAGTAAAATGGCTTTTACAAAACCAATGTGCAGAGACAAACACTGGAGTCTTAACGTGGGACAATATATATTTACTTATAAGGAGTTCTCTTGTTTATCCCAGGAGTTATATAAAATTAACCCGTGATAGTTGAAACCCGCAAAATCCGTTTTTTCTCAGACACTTCTATCAGTCAGACATGAACATTTTCAGACGTTTTTCTTGTGTTTAAACTCTCAAAGTTAAAACCTTCACGAAGTATAAGTCCAGCTTATGGAACGAAAAAACAAAGATCTGATCGCGATCAATGTCTTATTTAAATGTAGGAAACCGCACACGGTCTGTGCAGGAAACACGCCACAGAGACTGATTGACAAGATCAATAGCCAATCAAGATTCAGAGCACAATGCGCTGTTTAAAAACATTCACGAAACAGCAAGATTGCGAAAGGTGAACTATGATACAATGAGGGAACACAGAACATGGCA
Source organism: Oryzias latipes (assembly GCF_053564925.1). Classification (NCBI taxonomy): domain Eukaryota; kingdom Metazoa; phylum Chordata; class Actinopteri; order Beloniformes; family Adrianichthyidae; genus Oryzias; species Oryzias latipes. Next base: position 19,858,571 of record NC_136254.1, read on the forward strand.
CAGTTTCCTGTACCAGTGATTTAGTGGAATTGCAAAATAAACTTTTAAAATTTACAAATGACCGTCTGCATGAAGATACAAGTTAGTTTTAAGACAATAAGGTAAATTAAACAACTTTAAGTAAGTTTTTCTGCAGTACTTCTCATAAAAACTAATGGTTTTAAAAGATATATTTCTCAACACTTGAATTATTCCAGCAAAGATATGATCCTGGTTCTATTAAATTGAAACCAATGTAATAAATGACTTAAAAACCTTGGCCTGGCTAAAAACTAGGGATGAAAGGATACAAATGCATATCAGGAAATCAATGTTACTGAGAGTAACAGCAGTATTGATTGAGAATCACATATACAAAACAAGATATTGTTGGTGAAAAAGCAGAAAATCGATCGGAAGGTAAATTATTGTTTTTGGCAAACTTTGTTTGTTATGATAACCTTTTTTTTTTGTTTTTACAACACTTCAAACAATACCACAATAAATTAAAATGTCGCACCATTTATCTAACTAAAAGTCTAAAAGACTGAAACTGTTGTGTTAAAGATATTTGAGTTTTGTTGCTTAAAATAAAAAGGGCTAATAAGTAAACAAAAACAATGTTTCTCTTGAAAGGCGTTTTAATGTATAGTTTTAAATGCCAAATTAATAATTGGAATTGGACTGTATCATACCGCCGCAAAATTAATTAAATCTTTGTCATGGTTTGAGTTTGTTTTGTCTTGGTTTTTGCTTTAGTTCTTGTTCTGTCTTGTTTGGTTCTGTTTCCTGTTTTATTTTGAAAGGGTTCCTGTCTTGTCATGTCTTGAGTTGTACTTCCTTGGTCCCCATCTGCCCTGATCGTGTTCCCCTGTGTCTTGTCTGCCCTGTCTGTATATAAGTCTTGTCTCTGCCTTCCTCTTGTGCTGGTCCATTAGCTTCTTGTCACAGTGTTAACGTCTAACGTCTGTAACGTCTTCATGTGTCTTCGTCCCTTCATGCATGTTCCATGTTTCTAGCCACGCTCATGTTCCACGTTTCTAGCCACGCTTGTTTTGTTTTGTAATCCTGCTCGGCAGCGCCTTTTGTTTGTTTGTTTATTAAACCCTCTAGTCCCGAAACCGTTTTGCCTACCGTCTCTGCGTCTGGGTCCTACCGGGTCTCGAGCCCCCTCACCGTGACAGAATGTACCAGCCATATTTTCTGGACCCAGCAGAGCGGGACATGCGCCTGCTAGAGGCCTACTGCCTGGAAGCCAAAAGGACGAGGTCTTACTGGGATTTTGACCAGGCCCAGTTTGCCTCGTATGCCTGGAGTGGAGCCACCTGGACTTTACAGGGAGCCTTCTTGCCCTGAGGGGGGGTCGTCGTCGCCGCCGCCGCCGTCCCCGTCCCGTTTTTGTTCCAGCGGTGGTCCCGGATGCACCCCAGCCCCGTTCTGTTCCGGTGGTGGTCCCGGATGCACCCCAGCCCCGTCCTGTTCCGGTGGTGGTCCTGGATGCACCCCGTCCCGTCCCTGCTCCCAGGGGGGTGCTGGCTGCACCCCGACCCGTCCCTGCTCCCAGCCGGCCGACTGCTGGCCCGACCCGCCGGCCGACTGCTGGCCCGACCCGCCGGCCGACTTCACGCCCGACCCGCCGGCCGTCTTCACGCCAGACCGGCCGGCCGACTTCACGCCCGACCGGCCGGCCGACTTCACGCCCGACCGGCCAGCCGACCCCACGCCCGGCTCCACCCCACGCCCGGCTCCACGCCCGACGCCTCGGAGGACTCCAAGCCCGACGCCTCGGAGGACTCCATGCCGGACCTGCCTCGCTATACCGCTCGGCCCCCCGAAACCAGTTTTGCCTCCCGTCTCTGCGTCTGGGTCCTACCGGCTCTCGAGCCCCCTCACCGTGACAATCTTATTTGTACTGATTTATGGACCATGTATCGAGATGTGTGTCATCACGACAAAGGGAGAGCTACACTGAAAATACTACTTGAAACTGTTCCCAACTTTGTTCGTGTTAACCAACATGCACAGCGACCGATACAAGTTGAGGGGTTGGTAAAAAAGGGAATAGAGATGCTCAACATGAACAAGACTTTGGTCATTTGGGTAAAAGTAAGTGTTTTTCCTCTGCACCTCTGTTTCTTCACCTTCTAAATAACCCACCTCCCTAGAGGCTTTGCCTAAAGCTGGTACTTTGTCCTAATTACCCATGAGCCCTTGAAACAATCCAGCTGTTTGGGGAAGTGGGACCACTGCAGGCCATGAGGTGCAGCAGCTGAAGAGTTTGAGCAGGAAACAAAGCCTGATTAAAAGTTTCAAACCCGCGGTAAAGGATAAAGGAATTTAGACTGCTTTTAGGGGAGTCGTGTGAATGTTTTTACATTAAACTTGTTTACTGTCGTTTTCCTCAGCGGACTCTAAATGGGCCCTGTGACTTCCCACAGTGTTCAAAGCTCATTCATCTAACATACATGTGTCTGACAAGCTTCCCCAGTGGACCTGAATGTTTTTGAAAGACAGATCCATTGATCCCTTTGACTGGACTGTTTGTGGTGCGGATTAAACGACTGGCGGTTTGACGGCTGACAGACAGACACTGATTGATCGATCAGTGCTTAACTAGAGACCTCTGACAACCACGCAGCTTAAACTGCTTAGAAATGGATTCGCCGTGAGAATTTTGCAAAACGCCGCTCGCACTCACCATCTCTTCCGCGCCGGTCCAGAATCATCTTCACCGGGCCAGAGGAGATGTAGAGGAATCCGTCCATGAAAACTGAGCTCTCTGAAAGAGCGGCACTTTCGGACCACGGTTCCACGACAGGAAAATCTAGAAAAAAGAAGACATAGTAGATGACCTTTAGCTTTGAAGCAGTAGCAGTAGTTTCTATCAAATGAGTTTAATTTAGTTCAATTGGAACTGAATTCATTTGTCTGTTTTTTGTGAATAAAAAATTAATCTCAAGTTTTTAATGAAAATCCTTAATTTTAATGATTTTCTAAGAATTTGTTTAGGCCTAACTGCATTAACAGCCCTGAAAATCTGTTTTTCCCTAACATTTAACTTAACAGAAATACAGTCACTAACTGAATGAAATATAGAAAAACAAAGAGAAGAATTAAACAAAAAAAAATCCTGTTAAGTTCAAGAGAATTTAACAAATAGATTCAAAAAGAGCAACTGAAGTCTATATTTGAGACCTTCAAAAAGAGATTTTATTCCATTGGTTAATTGTATCTCAGCAGTGGTGATGCATTCGGGAGACATCAGCACAGAACATCCTATTTTAACACAAGGCTTTTCTTGTTATCAAGACAAGACTTTGCCATATAGTTTTAAACTAAAACAACTAAATAAATATAGGAATCCCTGAGGTCAAAACAAGCCAAAAGACTTCACATAAGAAAAGAAAGACTTCTTCTAAACCTGTTTAGAACAGTAAATATATCATCACTATGTGGACCAGTCAATAAATACTTAATTAGTTTTGGTATATACTGTATAAATAAAGCTTAAGACCGGAAGCAAATATCACAATGCCATTTCAAAAATACACTAAACAAGTATTTAAAACAAGTAAAGAAGTTTATTTCTTTTTAAATGAAAACAGTTATATATATTTTTGTCTGCTCTTACAAAAATTGTATTGTACTACTATTGTAACGGTAAAATCTGTTAAACACAAGAGCTTATCTGTTTGCTCAGTGGGGTAGGACAAGCGAAAAAACCTGCAGGTCCAAAAAAGAAAAACAAAATCCCATAGACTAGAGATGTGACGTTCAGGAACGAACTGAACCTTCTGAACAGCTCGTTAACGTGAATGATGGGACTCGAGTCTCGATTGACTGGGAACCATTCTTTTTTTTTTTTTTTTCTGTCTTTTTTCCTTCCTTCCTTCCCTGTGTTTCACAGGGAACAGTAAAGACCAAAGGTTTGGACACACCTTCCCATTCATTTGAATGAGAAACTGTGTCCAAACTTTTGGTCTGTACTGTAAATCCTCAAACAAGCTCCTTCTTCCAATTTTAGATGCAAATATCAAATACGTTCACGTGAGCTCCTCCTCAAAAACGGAGAACAGGAGTGTCGCAGTGCGTGTAGTCAACAACGGGGAGGGGGTTGTCGGCTCAGTCGTCTTTCTGCAGTTGCGACGGCTGTGTTCCTCCTCGGCTGCATTTGTAGGCTGCTTGCGTCACAGCGCCGCGACAAATGCTGTCCAAATTTAACGACTCCTTCAAATGAAACCAACAAATACGGCCTTCATTTGATTGAATTGATCTGGTGTTTTCCCAAGATGCATTTCCCAAGATGCATTGCAGATGAACCCGGAGATTTTATGACAACAAAGGCGGACTGTGAAGCGGGACCAAGAGTTGGAAATAATTACACACTTTTATAATTACACCTCCAAAATTTAAAGTTGGATCAAATAAGGCAGAAAAATTTTAAGCTCCATGCTTGGTTCACTACTCCTCTGTGTTCGGGACTCACGGTTGCTAGGCGACAGGACATTCGCCGATGTAATGGCTATAATAATCTAAAGGCTACACTCGTCCAAACTCACAGTCGTTAACATCCGGCCTATCCACTGGACAAAGGACCTGGGCCAGGCCACGTCGACCAGGAAGGCCGCAGCCATTGAAGGATGCAGCTGTGGGATTTGGACACACCCGTCCGTAGTCATGAGCTTTGGAGTCTTCCTGTTTTGTGCTTTGTTAAAAATTTTCTTTTGTTAAAATCTTTCACCAGAAGCTTTTGCATGGCGCTTCAAAGTAGCCTGATTTGTTTTCCATTGTGTATAAATGATGGGTTTATCAGCTACATTTACTCATTGAAGTTTATTTTTTAAATGAAGCAAACTTATAATAGTAAAATTAACTTGTATTTAACACTCCTGACATGACACTAACCCAAGAGGGCCTATGTGCTGTGTAAAATAATGATTACATCTATTTTCAGAACTGTTTTTATTAGATTAAGTTTAAAACACGTGCACTCTTCTTCTCATGCACAGCAACACGTAGTTTCTGTTCAGAAGCAACGTTCTTCAATCACAAAACTGCATTAGAATGATAACAGCAAGTACATCTGTGTTTATTAACACAGAGTTTTATGTTGGAAGGAACTTGTACGAGCTGCTGTCTGAGTCGAAAAAATCAAAATAGTTATATACAGCCTTATAAAAAATAATGCTTGTTATAATTTCATAATTGAAAATATTTAAAAGCTACATGTTAAAAATAAAGAGCCTAATGGCCACAAAAACATACATAAAGTGCATTTTAATAAACACTGTCGTGAAATTTTTCTGCCGTCACTCGGTTTTGTCAGTAAGAAACTGGACATAATGGTTCTTTTAGCGTTTTTTAGCGGGTTAGCTGCTGCATTAATAACATAATTCACTCTAAATATACTTTTCACTAAGGGCAAATAGGGATCTCACCATCAACTCAGATGGTGACATATGACAAATAAAACTATAATTGATATTTAGAAAATAATTCCAACTATTCAAAACAATTTAAAACAAAATATTGGTGGGAAATCTGAATTTGAATTATTCTGATACAGATCTCAGCCCGTCAATCCTACCTGTGACTATTTCCAGGATAAAAGGAATAAACTCCAAACTGGCTTTTTAAAAGGGAATACATATAAAAAGAGCCAAATGAGCCAGTCTTTTAAATAGCTCTTTGAAATGAACTGATCCAAAAGTTCCAGCTCCCTCCAAATAGACATAAATCCAATCTCTACTAAAGAGTTATCTTGAGAAATAAACAGTTATAACTCATTCATTATACTAGCCAGAATAACTATTTTTGCCCCGTTACCTTTTTTTTTATCATGTTCTTAATAATCCTAACATTTTTTCATGATCTTTTTTTCTTTTTAGCAAGTTAATCAAGTTATAAGCTGACAGATCAGATGCCTCAGTAACAGTAGGTAGTCTCTTGTTTGAAATGTTTAATTGACAGATTCTTCCAAGCTTGGTTTCAAGTGGTAGAAGTGAGAAGTGAGAGCAGTTGCCTCAGAATTGTTGACTCTGATGGACTCGGACCAATTGCTGCTTACTGACTATTTCTGGTTCTTTATTTTGTTGGAGCTGGATGTAAACAATGTTCTATGGGTGACGTCCCATTTACTAATTTCCAGATCTCTTTTAAAGTCTTTGAGAAAAACACAGACTCCTTCCATAACAAAGTACGACTATAGATTTATCATCAATCTTTAGGTTATGGACTCTATTTTAGCAGTAAGCATAATTTTCAAAAAAGCTGCTGTTTATGAAGGGATGGCAGTTGCATGGTAACACTCTTGTAAAGTCAAAGTGTTCTGATAGGCAAAGACGTTCGTGTGCAAATTCTGCTTAAAAAATGAATCTCACTCTCCATCTTCATTTCATCTTTGTCCATTTAACTTAGAGGCCTTTTTCACTCATTTCCCTTACTTTTCTTTAGAAATCCCCAAATTGATCATCCTTCCTCGCTGCCTGTCAGAACCTCCACACACACACACACATCCCCCCTTTTTAAACTTATCATTCCCAAATTCAATTAGCTTCAATTCTGAGGTTCAATTTTCTGCTACAGCCTTGGTAATATCTCATAGATTTTATCTTCGGCACCTCCAGCTCTGTCATCACGCGTGGTATAATACCTGAAATGTAAGTCGTTTTGATTAAAGTGACACCCCCCCCCCCCCTCCTCCACACACAGCATTACTGCTGGTGGCTCACACAAAACTCTACAGAGAAAAACAATAAGTTAATTTAACAAGGTAGTTTATATGTCTTTGTTCTGCAGTAGGACCCATTGTGTCAAACCTAAAAATTGCGTTGGCGGTGGTGTTAATCACCTCGCAGGAAGGTACGAATATATCCGTAATTGAGGTTTTGAACCTTGAAGACAAGAAGAAAGGTAACATGACCATTAACTTAAATCACTTAAGAGCCACAGAGGTCAACCTGTTCTCCTAAATGTATTAATTACGCATCATTACTATCTATTAATTACAGAATCAAAAAAAATATAATAAATAAAAAATAATAAATAGATATAATTTTTTGCAACTGGAAGCACGGCTAAGTAGAAGTTCAAACTTCAATGTATGTAATATTGCTGTACAATTTATGGAAAATTATGCCACTGCAGGTTTTTTATGTAACATGGCTTGTAATATACTTTTTACATTTATATATATGTTAGGACTGTGAACAACTAGTCACCATAATTTATTTAGAATTGTCAACACAAATTTGGTATTGTCAACGCGTCGTTTTTTGTTTTTTTGTTATTTCGGTTTTATGAACGCGCATTCAGCTGATCTTGGATATTCTAGACCAGTGCCAGACACACAGGTAGGCACAATTCTTCTTTTCTGTCTGCCATCAACAATAGGAAGAGGCTCAGTGCGCAAAGTCAAAGCGGTGCAAATCCCACAAATCTTGCTCCAGACCTTTTGTTTTCACAACTCTGTTCTTATAAACGTCCTTCTGAGAGTCCTATTATTCCAAACGGACACAAAGTCCGTTTATAATTAATTGATGTCTACTTCGTGATCATGTTTACAACAGCTGGTACTTCCATGCTTTGAAGCAAATGCCACCCACACGTCACTACCAAATCAGAGTCCTCGATTGGTCACAGTACTGCGTTACTGCGACTTAGCGTGAAAAAGTTCGTCCAATTGAACTGTTAGCACGAGATCAATGAACGACCCAGAGGTCGCAACCGAACTTAAAAATGTAGGAAGCGACGCACGGACAAGGGCCTCCTGGAAGCCCACAATTCTGGTCAGTGCCATTGACTGTAAACAGCAGTTTGAAGGACTCATTCCATAGTCCCATTGCTGAAGTTCACAGCAATCCCAGGCACAGCAGCAAGCTAAAGACAGAGGACAATAACTATGTTTCTGTGCTTCTGAAGCAAAAACATGACAGGATCTGGACCCCTGTCAAAATGAAAGCTCGTATAAAAAATTGCACACTCATCCTTTATCAATTATATTAGAAGACCCTTGATCCTACAAAATGCTAAATGACATATATAGCCCTTGTCTACCTCGATTGAGGCCCCTGACTGTCCCCCCCAACCACGGCTGGATGAAGCTCGTCTGCTGGACTTTATATATGTAGTTGTAGATTTAGATAAGTTAATTCTCTCTAAGAGTTCAGGTAAATCGCCTGTCTGTCCTGGGGGAGGATCCCTCCTTCATTTGGGCACCCCTGAGGTTTCTTCGTTTTTTCCGGAATCCGTTTTTTTAGGAGTTTTTCCTTACCGCGAAGGGGGGTCTAAGGGCAGGGATGCCAGTATAGCTTAGTCAGTTTGTTAGTTCATTTTAGTATTTTCCTATTGAACTCTTTGTATTCAAGATCCTTTTGAGTTCATGTTTTACTTCGAAGCCCATCGAGACGACTGTTGTTGTGATTTTGGGCTATACAAATAAAATAAAATTGAATTGAATTAAGCGCTTTACAATCAGCCCATTCACCCATGCACCCATACTTACACAGATAACACTGGAATACAGAGCAACTCTAAATTGAATCGTTTAGTTCAAAAGGGGCCCAAGTCCAAGAGGTTTGTTTTTCCAGGAAATTATTTTAATTGCGTAGCTTGAAAAGGAGGCTACACCAAATGATTAATACTTTACCCAGATTTAGCACCAGTTTATAGCTTACAAATGCTTTAATATGAAGCACCTGACTTTTATCATTTCAGGACTAGCAAACTAAAGTCTCTGGACTTGGGCCCTTCTTGAAGTAAACAGGGGCGCTACCATATTGGATAACTAGTGGTGCCATCTATGGGATAAAGCAAAACCCATGCAAGAGAGGCCAAAGTTCAGCAATTTTGCACTTAACCCCTGTGCTATCTTAGATGACCCCACCCTTACATTGAGGTGTTATTCCTACCATGACAAAGGTGGATAAAGGTGGATAGATTTCATGTAATCCATGGAGACCAGTGAAGATCCCAAATCATTGAAGAAAAAAGGTTCAGCGCACTGTTTTATGGGGTCTAGATGACCCAACTCCCAATGTTAAAGAGCCTAAGATAGCACAAGGGTTACTTCATTTTAAATGTCAAACGTAGTCAATACATTACAACCAACTTGGGACTTTTTTGCACAAAATCCGATAGCTTTTCCCTTTAAGACCATAGAACATATAATATCTCTATTTTACTCCTTTTGAACTAACCGATTCAATTGCACTCTCACAACATTCCTTGGCGTTAATCCTTGGTTCCAGGTTCTGTCATGCTTTAGCGCCTTTGCTTTGCTTCATGCAGCATGTGCACACGGTGAGTTAAAAACATAGTTTACAAACTTTCTTTTAAGTCTATTATGTACCAGTTTCTGAACACCAAGAGCAAGCTATAGCAAAAAATAAGAAAAATTCTGCAAAAGAATACATCCTTCCAAGTGATTTACTCAAACTTTTTTAGGATAAATACATTTTTTAGTTTGCTTCTGTTTGAAATCCCATTGTGATGTAAATAAAAAAAAAAGAAATCACTAAAAAATGTTTGAATAAAATGACCAAAATTCTACAATGAAGTTGCAACAAAGTTCCTTCGATACTTTTTTCTTATATGTTTTAAAGTTTTTTTTTTACTTTGGAAGATATCAGTTTTAAGACATTGCCAGATGTAGACAGTCTAAAATGATGCAAGATCATTTATATTCTAAGGCTCCTAAAAAATGTATTTCTTTTCTGTAAATTTTTTATTTACTAAAATACATCAAAACGATGTTCAAACACCTGTTGGCAGTAAACAAAACCTAGCTGAAAAATATCTTCCTAAAATTATTGAAGGCAGTAAGGATGTACTTGGTACTGTCCACCTACTATTTTGCCTAAAGTTATATTTTGTACAACACTAAACCTCACCATCAATAACACATGGAAAACATTTTAAAGCAGTGGTCTTCAACCTTTCTCATGCCACAGCCCAGTTTATTGTCAACACTTTTTTTACGGACCGGTCCAAATGGGGCCAAACTTTGTGTTTAATATTTTTTAGCTTCCGGTTTTACCAAACCTACTTTTCATGTTAAAATGCAACTTCAAGAAATTTAGTTTAAAAAACACACAAAAAAAATCCCAAAAATGTGTAGTTATTTTTTTTTTATGGATGACAAAAAATTAATTGAAACAAAGGTGTTTATTTGTAAAAGCTTTTTTTTCTGTTTTGTAAATTATTCAATGAGAACTCAACCCAAAAATCTTTATATTTTGTTTTTAAATAAATCCTGATTCATTGTGCATTTCTAACACAGAGGAACATCTTCTGTGCTAAAGCTTCTTAATTCATGCCTGTCTAATTCACCCTTGCTGTAGGAAATTTTCACACATTTTCTTTTTACGAGTTTACACAAATTAGCAACTTTGTTGGATTGAATCTTAATTCTCTGTCAAAAACTTAGATATTCCCTTTAACTCAAAGTGGAGGCTAACAATCGGACACTAAGTTCAGCTGCACCCGACTTTTAAATAAAGCAAAATAAACACAACTGTCGTAAACTGGTATTTCCTAAACAAAATATAAATGTGAATCCCCTGTGTCTGCAACTCCAAATCTGTATTTGGAGGACATTCTTTTCTCCCAGAAGAAACTTTCCAAATATGATTTTTTGTTAGCTTTTAAGCGTTGAGCTACTAACTTTGCAGCCGGGCAAGTGCTTAAAGTCACAACAGACGGATGTGGTCAACAGAATCCGGCAGTTTCCCAAAATAAAGTTTCCTATAGTATCAGAAAATAAACAAAATGGAAATAATTTAAGTTAGCGTATGCATTTTATTTTTGTGTGCAGCCCTGTACCAAGTGCCCCACGGACCAGTAAAGGTCGCGCCCCAGAGAGGTCGCCTTCACTGTTATGAAGTAGTTCCCTGTTGTACAATGTGACGGTTCATCTTTTCATTTACCGTTGTGGATGTTTTCAGTTTGTGGGAAATGATAAAGCAGCACAGGCGAGTTTGGAAAACACTAGAGAGCCGCTGCTGCCGTACTAAATAAAATCTGCTTTGATTTCTGGTATAATGAAGGAACCTCTGATCCATTACAACGCGACCTAACAGTACACAGCCGCCTAATCAATAAAAGCAGCCGTTCTGGAATGATCCGAGCATTTTAATGGCTTACAGCCTCCACCAGCGTGGACTGCTTTATGGTCCTGAAGTATAACGGGGAATGTGGAGCCGGGGTGGGTTAACATCTGTAATCTAGCTGTGAGTTTCAAACAGAAAATGAGCCAGCCAATAACAAGCCATCATAAATGCATGGGAGGTGCCATGATTCTGCTCTATTAAACTGAAATAAAGAGACTAACACACACAAACATTGCCTCATCCACTCAGGTTGATGGAATGTAAATAAGCCGGTGGCTTGATATCAGTTATAACCAGCCTCTCTCTCTGAGCCTGGCTAAACAGTCCCTCTGGGGCCCGAGCGCGGACTCCGTAAAGGCGAAAGAAATCTGTGGAGGAGTCTGCTAAGAAGTATAGCCTGTCCTGATTGGTTTATTCCCCTGTGACGGGAGGTGACATGACAGAGTGCTCAATTAGCCATCTGGTTGCCCACGGCAACAGTCACAAAGTGGCCTCCAACAGGCAGTGGACACTGGGGTAATCAGGGGAGCTTGTTCACAAACATGCTCTTACACCACGGGAACTGCAGAAAATGATAACATAAACTGAGAAGGGGTGCATAAAGACGTCATACTAAACAAAAAAGTTTGCACCGAACAAGAAAAACGAAACTTTTTTTGGCCACATTAAAGATTTTATTTTAAAACCAACACCTAAAAGCAAATTCTTAATTTTCCCCAAGTTACTTTTGACCTTTTGACCTGCTGCACCCTTATCTTTATGGGGCGACACAAACAAAAACCTTAAAATACAAAAATACAAGCACTGTCTCGCAACAAAAGGGTGGAATAGATGATGCAGAGTTTGTGTGGATGTTCAATCTTTTTATTACCCACACTGAGAGCCTGCAAAATAAATTTTTAATGTACCGCAAGATTTGAGGCGTCAGGGATGCTACATGGCAGCAACGATAAAACTTGTTTTGGTTTGTTTTTTTGCCTTTTTATTTTTGCCTCCAAATCACGACGGATGATTCGGAAAGAATGATGTCAACGGTAAGCGGCTGTTCAGGGTAAATGGGTCCAACACCGAAAGAGGCTTTTAAGAAATAATAAAAAGTTCAGAGCATGCATACATCTATATATATATACACATGTATACATTGTAGGAGCTGTCTTTTTTTTATTATTGCTTTAGGAGTAAATCCTTCCACAAAAAGCCCCTGCAGACTTGACGGAAGCTTTGTTAAAAGAAATAGTACGTTTAGCAGAATATATAAGGATGAGATTCATTTAAATATCTTCCTTTATGATTTATTCAGAGATAAAGCTTGTTTTTGACAGCATCTTGCTTCATTGTATTGATATCTAAATGACACCAGAAAAAGAAGCACAGACTCTAAACTTGTCTAGGATAAAACATTTAACTTTGTTTTTAAAACCACTTCAAGCATATATACATCTTTCTTAAATGACTGTACAGATTTTTTGTTCTTTTATGTGAAAACGTTTTACTTGTAATGACAAATCCAGTGAGAAGCGTCACCAATAACCACAGCACCTCCTTCAGGTTAGTTTTTTTTTCCTAAACTGTGAATCATTTCAGGGTTTTCAGATCAGAACTTACTTATTCTATAACACTTTAAGAACAAATAAACTGAAGATTAAATTGGAACACATTGGAACTCCTCTGTTTTTTATTTCCCAAAAAATATGTTTTTTTTTTTTTTTTTTTTTTTTACTTCATGTCAACCAGATAAGCTAAGAAATTCACAAAAAACATCAACTCATTGATTGTAGGAAAACAGTAGAAATAAAAAATTCCAGCACGCTGATTTAATTTGTTTACAGGCACCATTTCAAATTAGAGGTAACACTGGTTTGGATTGGTAGATAAAACAAATACTTTCTTCTTAACAGGGTTTAATGCTACTTTTCTTTTGTTCTTTTTTGCCCTAATCTATTGTAAGACTTAAAGCAAACAAAAAAATATATTCATTCATTCATTCATCTTCTGCCGTTTTATCCCTTTTGGGGTCACGGGGCTGCCAGAGCCTATCCTGGCGACTCTTGGGCAAAGGCAGGGGACATCCTGGACAGTACGCCGATCTGTCGCAGGGCACAAAAAATATATAGACTACTAAAATACTTTCAGCTTTCTGTTAATCTGTATTTTACATCTAAAGAAATAATCTAAATCCTGTTAGTTTAATAAACTAAATGTATTGTCTTTTTTTTCTACAAGCTGTTAAGGTATTGTGTAAATTTAAACATCGTAGTAACAAAGTACTAAAAATGTAAAAACTAAAAATAAGAGAACATTCCAATAGTTAAAGATGCCATTCTATTGAAATTGGTTATGTGAAATTATAAAATAAATGGGAAACTACAAACATGCTTGTGTTTCAAAGCATATTGTTTTACATGAAACTTTCAACACTGGAGATGTTGTTGGCAACACCTTAATAACACACGTTCTTTGACGTACCGTAGCTCTTTGACCATTTATGGTGTCGATGTAAATCAGCTGATTCTGACGCTCTACTGATAACAGCATATAATGGTGGAAAGTCACTTTTCTCTGCCATTGAATCAGCTGATTTACGTTGATGTAACGTTTACGTGATTGAAAAGAGCTGCAAATCAGTGCAAAGCTGCAGGAATTATGTCAATTGCGTAAACTTCTCAGAGTTACAACAGTCAATAGAATGTACCAGTAGAGCTAAAGCTCCTGTGTTAAAGGGTTCAACTTAAACAAAACAGATCTGTAGAAAAATGTGACCTAAGTATTTCATTTAAAAAAAAATCATCATTGCAGACCACCATACCATATTTCCTGGTAACATGTAAGCATTCAGCATATTTTAATGCCTTGCACACTTGGTCGTCATAGATAAGGCTCCTGTCTTGTGTCATTATATCTTTGTTTGTCACTTTTGTCATCACCTCAGCTGAGTTTAACATTTGCAGCCAACAAAGTATAAGTGAATCATAACATAACACCCTTAGTCGTCATTTAACTCAGCCTCTTTGGATAGCTCATAGCTCCGTCTGTACATGAGGGGTGCAACAAATCAAAGACTTTTTCAAAGACTATTTCCCTGTTGATTCAATGGAACCTTACGCGTCAAGCACAAACAAACATGCTCATATCATTCCCATTTCCCATTGTTAATAAATTTACTGGGTAGCTCAGCTGATTCAGGGCTCCACGCTCAAGTCGTAACACATGGCATGCCGCTGAATGACAGGAGCTTAAAAAAGTTGGTAGGAATAATATTGCAGCACATAGGAAATGCTCAATTTTGATATCTGCATGCTAATCTGACCGAATCCTCATTATAACATGGACGATTGACATTAAACTGACTTTAAGGCCATGTCTTTTTTTTATTTAGTCCAGATACTCCCAGTAAAAATATTTACAAGGTTATTTAACTGTTTATATTCTTACTTTGATGGGATTTAAAGATTTTTTTTTATCCACAAGTTTGTATAACAACTTTTAACTAACCTTTAATATCTCTAAAGGACTTGAAGTTTTGTAAAGCTTCTTTAATAATGAGCTGTCAATCTATTCTAAATAATTACTCTTCTGGTAAATCTCACTATTATAGAACAGCTGTTCTAAAAAGACTGCTGTTCCTATACATGCATCAAGAAAAACAAAACAGAGAAAGAACGCTTGTACATGTATGCTATATGGCCTTTAGGGTGCATTATATGGGGACACACTGTGCATAAATAAAGAATAGAACCTAAAAAAGTATTGGTGCCACCACAGCAAAAGCCTCTGACTATAAGGGATGGATCCATCACTGGAGGCGCCCTCGAGGGTTCCTAAATTGTGAAGACACATGGCCGCAGAGAGTTGCATTTGCCTTTTTTTTAACAGAATCTGGGATGGTGAAATGCAAATGAACGTGCCTCTGCTGTATCCTAGGGAGCTCTCAAGCGAGCAGGTGTGGGCGGGAGAACAAGGCCCGTGGAGGCCCACATGCATGCACTCACATTTACACAGAGAGAAGGAGCTAATGAAGTGGCCATGCTCCGCTATCAGTGCAAGTCCCAACATTGGAGCTACAAATGAGCCACTGAGGAGAGGGGGAATGGGAAAACGCAGGCTTGGCAGCTTTTTGCATCCACTATTTCCATGGGAAAAGGGGAGTTTTTGTCATTTTAGTTTTTGGAACTAGGAGCAGGTTTTTAAAAAATGCAAAGATGAGCAGTGATTGGGTTTGTTAAATTTGGACTTAGCTGGAAAAGTGAAAACTTTGATAGTAACAAGTTTCTAATCGATTTCATTGGAGTTTCCAACACAGCAAGGTGGTTGAATTTAAGTTGAAGTGCAGCCTGGCAATTAAGAAACATGTTAACACCCCAATAGAGTACAGAAAGGCCTTTGAATACATCAACTGAGAGTATCTATAGCAGTCCTTGAGTCACATACAAATTTTTACTCTTATCCCGTTGGGAACAAAAGCTGATATTTTCAGAGCATCTCTGAGCCTTTTCTGTCCTTTTTGGTCGCTGTGTGCCCTCCTCCATTATTTTCGTATTCCATGGACAACTGTTCAGTTGATGCAACATTTGCATTAAATGTTCAACACTTGTCCATTATAGAGGGGTATCTGTGTAAACTCTAGGGGCCGCATGTTCAACAACACTAGCGGCGCACAACACGTCACCGTCTAACAGCGTTAAGAATGTTGATGGAGGAAGCGGGGCAGTCCTTTATTTTTAGAGTTGATCTCAAGACGCCTCTCCTATGATGGTGCAATAGACCTAAGATATAACCATGCTTTCTCATTGAATCTAATATTAGCTAAAATAGCTGGAAAAGTCTATTAATTTCACCCAAAAAAAATAACATTTCATTAAATATAATATAATATAATATATATATATATATATATATATATATATATATATATATATATATATATATATATACACATATTTAGAGCTTAGTGTTTATTTGATTTTAAGTATTTATTTGTACATATATTTGGGTGGTCCTTGGCACTTGCTACTGGACCTCACATACATTTTTTTTTTTTAAATGCATACGCTAACTTAGATTTTTTCAATTTTGTTTAGTTTCGGATACTAAAGGAAGTTTTATTTTGGAAAACAAGCGGATTCTGTTCACCACATCCATCTGTCTTGACACGTCACGTGACTTTAAGCAGCTGCTCGGGCCGCAAAGTTAGTAGCTCAACGCTACTCGCAAAAGTAATAAAAACCAAACAAAAAACTTATTTGCAAAGTTTTTTGGGCAAAAAAAGAGTCGGTCAGAAAACCGAAGAAGAGCGGTGGATTTCAAAGAAACATTAAGCTGCTGTTTACAGACAAAACCAGGAATCTTCCTCCAAATACGGATTTATTAAGATCGTTTTTTTTTGTTGTTGATTTTTTACTTGCCCTGTCTCACAGCTGAGCAGATAGATGGGAGTTCATTTTAGAATTCATTTTAAAATATTAGCTCCTATATTTAGAGCTCTGTATAGTCAGGCTCCTCATTCTTTAAAGTTCTACAAACCTCATGAATTTAAATCATCAGCTCAGGTCTAATTGGTTGTTCTTTAGATATGTTTTAAAGCATTCCAAGGGATGGTTACCAAATTCTGGAGCACCCTGCCTCTATCCCTGCGTTCCATAGACTTAGCTCAGGTTTATAAATTCCCCTGAAGGGTTTTTCTTTTCAGCAGCGTTTCTACTGACAGCTGAGAGGTACGGTCTGAAAACATTTTTTATTGTCATGCAGCTGTGACTTTCTGTTAAGCACCTTATCTTTTTTTTTCCATGGGAAAAAATACATAAACTGTGTTTCCTAACTTGATAAGTTTACAAGTGATTTGTGACAAATCTGGAAAAGGGCAGAAACACAAGCTATTTATTCTCAACTCCAGTCCTTTGAGCACACTGCCCTGCATGTTTTGAACCCAGCCTGATGAAATACACCTTCCTCTAATAACTGCTATTATGAGACTGTTGCAGAGCTGGATGATGAGCTGAATCAGGTGCGCTACAGCAGGTTTATGTGGAAAATACTGCAGTGTGCATCGAAGACTGGTTGATATACTAATTTACAATAATCAAATCTGTACATCTCATCTGGCTGTAAAT
This sequence comes from Oryzias latipes, assembly GCF_053564925.1. Classification (NCBI taxonomy): domain Eukaryota; kingdom Metazoa; phylum Chordata; class Actinopteri; order Beloniformes; family Adrianichthyidae; genus Oryzias; species Oryzias latipes. Next base: position 19,875,765 of record NC_136254.1, read on the forward strand.
GTGTAAACATTTCTATAAGAAACAAGGCTGATTTGATTTTTGCTGTGTGCGCTTTTACCAAATAGATGCAATATGTTCCAATTTAAACCACTATCTTTGAATTTACAGACTGGGTTAGGTAAAAAGAAAAAAAAATAGATTTATCTAAATGTAACATGATGAGATCTGTAAAGAAATGTTACTTGTCCTCAAGTATCTTTGCCAGGGCTCGACATAGCCATTTGTCCGCTGGCCCGGTCCTGTTTTTCGAGCAGTGCGGACCACAAGACTTTACTTTTCACTTGTCCGCTCGGGCCACTAAAATATTTAACGGTTTATATATTCTTCACCTTTTTCAATAAAGTAAATTTTGCGAAAACGTGTAGATTTACCTCGTCTTCATAATTTAGTTTTTCTGCTAGTCCTGTGTTCAGACTTCAAGGGTTTCTATGGGAAACCTTTGATCACTTCTCCTTCTCTCCCGCCTGCGCGCGCTCGGCCTTCACTGCCGAGCACCACGCGGCACGCGCTCACTACTTTTTTTTTTCAAACTTTATTGATTGTAACAATTCAATACAAAACAATGTTAAACAGCAACAACGAAGGCACAAGCCAGTGGGTTATTATTACATTTGATTATAAATCCGACACCGTCACTGAAGAGAGACTGAAGCATGTCAGAGATGTGGAAGACATGGCAGGAATAGATAGGAATATGTTAGATGGAGTAATGGGTGGAATTAGTAGTATGGACAGCAAGATATTTAATGAATGCATTGAAGATGAAACTGTATCCACTAAGCTTTAAGCTGAATGTCAAAGAATCAAAGGCAACTCCAAATACCTGAATCTCAGACTCAAATGCAGTAGAATGTCAAACTACTTAATTTTGTTTTTCTTTACAACACTGTAAGCAGTAAGTATTTCTAGTTAGCTGAATGATCTCAGTTAGACCTGCACAATATGAGGAAAACTCGCGATATGCGATATCAGAGATTAAAATTGCGATAACGATATAATTTGCGGTATATAAACAAACAGCAAAATAACCAAATAACCATTCCCAGTTTAAAAATTATACTCCAAATGACCCACGTTGACATGGGTTACAAACATCTAACATAACAGGGCTCCATCTGATTGATCAACAATGTGAAGGCGTCCATCCGATTGGTCAAATGCATTAAGGGATTTATTTGATTCGTTAAATGGTTCAAGCTGCCATTAGATTGTTTTAACACATTTAAGGTTTATGATTTATTGCGATATTTGCCGTTAGAAGCACCATGAAAACTTCTGAACTAGTGTTTCCTACTACACTGCAGTGCTCTCTTCAAAACATCTGAAACAGACTAGAGCAGATTTAAGTTTGATATGGTCTATTTTCAGTCATTGAAAAGTGTAGAAATAAGTGATGTCACCAGAATGCACCAAATTGTACCATATTAAAAGTTTCCGGGGGGGCATGCCCACAGACCCCCCTAAAGTTGCAAGCACCTGCGGAGCGGCGGGTCCCGCTATGCGCGGTGTCGGGCCAGTAACTTTCAGGCAGGGCCAGTAAGTTTCAAAAACTACTGGCCCTGTGGGCCAGTGCAAATTTCTGGGCTATGTCAACCCCTGATCTTTGCACTTTGTGTTCAGTGAAGGGCTTGTAGCCCCTCCTTAAAACAATGTTTCGTGTGTTTTATTATTATTATTATATTCCCAGATTTGCAATAAATGGAGTAATAGAGCCTGTTATTAATATATACAGTACAGACCAAAAGTTTTGACACACCTTCTCATTCAAATGCATGGGAAGGTGTGTCCAAACGTTTGGTCGGTACTGTATTTATGCTCTCACTCTCTCCGAGGCAAATAGACATTAAACATTTTTGTAACAATTGAGTGTGTGGCTGCCATCGTTGATAATGACTGCCATTTTTGGTTTTTCTCATGGCTAAATAGCGTTTCAGAAAGAAAAGATTCTAACGTATATCAATTACAAATTTGGTGCTTGTTCCATAAAATCCACAATTTGTCTGAAATTTCAACCTAACAAGCTCCGCTAGAGGTCATCTCCAAAGGTGTAGTTGTGTCACAATGCTCCTTATTTTCTAAAAATAATACAGGAGTAATGTAGTTACATTAATATTGAATTGATTTTTACCTAAAAAGAAATCAGTTTTGCTTTATTAGATCCACGAATCGATTTGCCCTTAGATTGATTTTTGTACTTTTTTAGACAATAAACAGCTTTTTGTTCATTTTTAAATGTAAAAATCCATAATTTGGGGAATAGAAGTTCCTCCTTTGGCCATTTATAAATGCTATTTCAACTTGAATTGAAATTTGGATAATAAACTAATATTAAATCAGTCTTTTATGGGTACAGCTGTAAAAGTCAATTGAATTCAATGCAGCTCATTAAGAGTTCTTCTCTGAAATTGTTAGAATCCATCACAGCGTTGGTCCAAATATAAGACTTTTTCTTAAATGCATCTGAAAATGGGAGATCCGGTTGTTTATAAGGCTCCAGACCTTTTCCAAGTCAGTACAGCTGTTTCACATTAGCAAGTCCTAAAAGAGTGCACACACAGGAGCTACAGCTCCTCTAACTGCCTGTGGAGCGCAGTGGAGAGTGCTCGTCCAGAGCACTACAGTCAGGCCAGATGCCACTCGCACGTACACTCACTCATCACAACCAGATACTTTACTGTGGAATGCAGGCTTTTGGAGAAAGGACTCTCCTAAACATAAGGGTTTTTATTGTGATGTTTTAGAATTAATTAGATAAACAGCTTTATTTTCAAAATAAGTTTTTAAAAAAATGCAGACATTCTAAACATCTGTAAGTTTTAAGAGGCAGCAGATGTTTCAATACCTGTATATTTTGGAAAAATATATATATTTTTTAAATTGTTAAATAAAAAATATATTGCAGGAAGGTTTTTATCAATATAAATAATTTAAGTACAAAGGATTTAATGCTTTTAGAAAAGTGTTTTCATAGATTTGCCTTGGAGCCTTTTTCAATTTGGACCAATACAACACTTATTAAAACTGAATTAAGATAGATTAAAACTGTATTTAGACCAGCCAGCCAGCCAGACAGACAGCCAGACGGAGAGTTGGATAGATGCATAGATAGATAGATGGAGTTCATAGGTAAAATCTAAAAACCCACTCTTTGTAATAAATAAAGGATATTTAATGGTTATGCAGATGTACCTAATGAGTTCCCAGAATGATTCTTATATTCTATAAAGTCTTTAAATTCTAAAGGAAACATGAAAACACAAGAGTTAACAATTGTTAGGAAGCAATCTCTTTGAAATTCTTACATTTACTCTTTAAAGTGTCATGTAATAGAAAAGATTCACAGATGGTTGGCATTCCACTGAGCACATTTAGTTGCTTTTTCACACATTTTCCCTCTTTTCTTTTCTCTGGCTTATTTGTAGCTGGCGGTGTTTGTATATTATTGAAGCCTCCTGGTTTGTTCTTCACTTAGAGCTGCTTAAAGCTCCTCTGATGCCCTCTGAACACAAACGGCGGTGCAATTTTTCCAGTTCCAGTCGTCTTGGTGATGGTTTGGTTGCAGCCATCCTTTAGCTGATGTAGTTTCAGCACTACCCAGCTCTACTGATGAAGCTGGTGATAGCAATTTACAAAATCTGGTCTTTTTTTTTGCTTACTTTTAAGCTCTTGTGGCTGTTAAATGGGGAGAATTCTTGTTAGGGAAAAACTGGTGAAAGATTGGGGGGAAAAAAGCTTATTTAAAAAAAAAAAAAAAGATAAACCCATTATGAACTTTTTTGTCTGCGACTGCATGAGAACTGCGGCACAGCCTCCGCAGACCACGCTGCATGTCAGAGGGGATAAAACAGCAGACAGCTTCCTGCGCTGTCACTGACTCCTGGTATTGAACATAAATCATAGGCTGAAAACTGTCGAATGTGAACACAAATCCAGCTGATAATGAGCTGCTATTTTGGGATATTTAGAGAGTACAGCAGCTCCGTGTTGCCAGCTTCACTCATATAAAAAGGAGTCTTTAGCCGCAGAAAAGCACCTTACGGGTGACATATGACCCTGGGTAACCATCACTTTCAGGAGTAGCTCACTTATAGACACACATTTACAACTAATTTGTAAAGTGCTGGACTGACTGTTGTCCCTGAGGCAACATCTCACTGCAGCCCTGGAGTAGTGTCAATCTGTCAATCTGACCCAGGTGCTGCTCGCCAGTTACAGTAAGGCGGTTTAGTTGGACATCAGTCTTCCTGGAAAAAGTCTAGTTAGCCCCTTATTTGTCCGTCTGGTAACAACGAAGCCCTGCAAATGTCCAGACAGGAATCACACACATGAATATGTGTGGGTTTCTCTGCTTTTTCCATGTGCGTGCCTTCTAGCGTTCCTCAAATAATTGCTATCACCATGGTGACCAGGTGACCCAGGCTAGCAATTAGCGTATCTCTAACAGGCTCGGGGCTTGCTGGCGTATACAGATGAACCGGTCATGAATGAGGTCCCAGAGAAAGTCCCCCCCACACACACACACAGCCAATAGCCTCTCCTACTCCTTTAATGTGAACATTCTCATCATGTCTGCGTGGAAGCACATAAACGCAGCACACCTATCAGGGGGATGACGCACGGCCGGACACACTGTGATGCCGGGCAACATGCGGAGGATAATACAAAGAGAGAGTTTGGGGGAAAAGCGGGAAAAGAAAGGCAAAGGAGCTGCTTTTATGGTTAAAAAATGCTGGTTTTAAATTAGAGAATTTCTGCATTTGTTTCCTTTTCATAGAAAAAACATAAAAAAAATTAGTTTGTACATTTGTGCCATGGACATTTTGTTTATAAAGGCTCTTTTCACGCTTTTGTCTGCTTACCAGATAGTTTGTTTTGGTGCAGGAACTCCATCTGCACTTTCTGTCCAGCACGCTGGGCCAGGAGGTAGGGGGTGGAGTAGGTTGGATCCCCAGTGGCACACATGACATTTGCTCCAGTGAAGACTAGCGCCATCGTCTGCAGTACGTCAGGTGTCACCACGGAGGCACACAAGGCCTGTTGGTTTGAAAGGCAAAGACAAATGATAAGTTCTATGAAGCAACCACAAATGTACCACCTCTTAAAGTTCCACAAAAATCTTTTGAATGGTCTCAAATAAAGAAAGAAATACAGAAGCCCTGCTATATTGTGGTTCAACTTTACCAGTATTGCTGTTTAGTAAATTATCTTCTGTGCATTTTTGCACGTTTTTTTAATTCTCCTGATTGGCTGTTGACTTTGTCAATCAATCCTCTAGCAGGCCATGTCCATAGTAAAGAGCGCATTCAGTTTACCAAATTTACACAAATATATTGTGATCAGCTCTTTGTTTTCATTCTATAAGTAAGGGTTAAAGGCCGACGAAGTGTGCATTATCACTTTTTAACGCACGCCGTGGAAGTTGGCTTTCGCGAAGTGTGTTAAAAAGTGATAATGCACACTTCGTCAGCCATTAACCCGCTTATACCATGGTCGCTTACAAAAGCAATAACTATTAACCAGTTTTTAGTCCTTAATTCTTGTTTTATTCCGATTTGGATCGCTTTTCTCACAAAAAGCGGACTATTTGTTACGTGGCACTGCACCATGTAACAAATAGTCTGCGTCACTTCGCGCCACACCACCGCTGCAGTCAAGATTCGGCAATATAAAGCGTTAAATATATGCTGATCTTTCCGATGGGTTGAATAAAGCAACCGTTCAGAGAGAAAATTCCCCTCTTACCGCTTGTTTTTATCCAAATGATGAAGCGAAAGGTTGTTTGAGTGATACAAAACATTTAAGCTAGGTGACCGGAAATTATTTTTTCACCGTGCGGTTATCCTGTGGTATATCAATTTTTAACGCACACACAGCCAACAGCCAATCAGAATCGGGTTTTCACCCGGACCATGGTATAAAGCTGGACTTATTTTTCTGTGAAGGTTTGAACTTTCAGAGTTTAAACAAGATAAAAAAGTGTGAAAATGTTCTCGTCTGTCGGACAAAAGTGTGTAGCGAGGAGTTTTACAGCTTTAAAACATTGATTGACACATATTACATTTAAATCCCGTCAAATCGTATAACTAAATCATGAAAATGTGAATCACCATTGAATAGACTCAGTTTTTTGGCAGGAATACTCAGTCCTGGTCTCCTCTTCATCTCCAACTTGTACAACAATTAATCCTTGGCCACATAAACCAAAAGAGGGGACTGACCCGTAGAAATGCTACAGGTTTTTGGAATGTCCAGGCCCGTAGAAGATCGCAGAGAGTAGCGACCACGTCTTGAAGGGAGCACAGGTGCGTCTTGTAAGTTCCCTTGCGGCTTGTACGGCCATGTCAAGGGACGTCATGAAAATGGAACGTACCATTGTTGTGGGTGTGGTAAGAGCATCTTAATGTGTTTGTAAAGCTAATGTAAGTTGCATGCACCTATGACGCAAGGAGCATGCACTTATAACTTAACACTAATGGATCTCTTGTGCATTGTGCAGGATTTGGGGAGGGGTTTGAAAAAATGACAAGCACGACATGTACCACAAACTTCACCCTTACTCACCATTGCATAGTGTATAAATGTTTGCTACAACCTATCACTCGCATCCTTCTCATGGAAAAAAATGTGCTTAAACATTTCTCTCTACAAGATCACCAAGCGGTCTAAAACTTTGAAATTTCCTGCAGGACACTTGTGTGCCCCATACAGGTTTGCCCATCTTTTTCCCCACAGACTCGTATCTAACTGTAAGGGCTGTTGTGACTATGGCCTTAGCTAGGTGCAAAGACTGCTTGGATAGCAGAGGCAACATCAGTGTGATCCTCATGGAGAGAACCATCAATCCAATAAAACACAAAGCCAAAAATAATCCATGTAATCTTAAAACAACCACTTTACACAACACTTGTGACTTTAGACTGTGAAAAGAGATCAGAACATCCTAGAAAACCCTTCAGAGGGAAGACTCTTCACACAGACAGTGATGCCACTTTTATGAATTTCTAAAGATCTAAAAAAATTTTTTTACTGTTCTGGTGTATCCAGAAAAAATTAGGTAGCAAGGAGTAGACGCTGATTTTGGGGGTCCACCATTAAAAGGGTGAAGACGGGGGTTAATTTGCACTGTAAATACAACTCCATCATTTCCATTTTTTTTATTTAACTATTCTTCATTCTATGTATGAAAAATATTTTGTGAATCTAGATTTGTTTCAATACAAAAATTGCAGTTAAAAACTGCTTCTGGATTTTGGTTTTGAAAATGTAATAGTTAGAGACCTTTTTTTTTTTTTTTTTTTAAAGGTTTTGCCGTTTTTACCCCTAAAAGAATTTAAAATATTACAGGAGGGAGGCACATCCTGCTGCCCCCCTATGTACACGCATCCCTGCTGTCCACGTTTCCTGCAATGAAAAGCTGCATGTAAGACAAAGTTAGCACAGCTGCTTATTTGTTTTAAAAAAACAAAAAAAAAAACACAAAAATCTGATCCCAAAAAAAAGGAAAAAAGATTCCTTTCTAGGCAAAAAAAGTTTAGTTTTGCTATGTTGTAGGAACACAGACCAGATTCTTCTCTCTGCAAGTTAGTGCATGAATGCCAAGGACAAACAGTCCAATAGGGAGCATTAGAAAACCACATGACGCTTTAAATGGAGTTCCTAGAGCTGATCTAGAAAGGATTTAAAGCATGATCAAAATGTAATTCTCCTTAAGGGAATCATTCAAGCTCTGATTCCTGCTGGGGGGGTATTTTACTAATAAAATCAATACAAATGGGCCATAATACATTTAATACAACATTATTTCCAAGAAGAAGGATGTGGGCACACCAAACAAAGCTTAAACAGGCACTATGTACGACTGCTAAAAATGTACCACCCATTTGTCGTGGATACATGCATATAGGCTTATGTGTTTTGTAACGGTAGTGAATGTGATTGGAATCTTTAGTAGTTCACATCCAACACATCTAGATGCCTGATTCTTCAAAATTACAGTCACTTGGCTCATCAGCTTTTTGTGTGGAACAAAATATGAAGCGGTATTTATTAAGATGGTCTCCACGTCTGTTTGTCTTTGACAAATGAAACATGGAAATGAGTTTTTGTTATGAGGTTATAAAAGGAGTGCATTGTGTTTTGTGTAATCTACTGTGCAAGCTGTTTTACTGCTTTGAAAACAAAAGGTTAGAGATAAAACAACAATTTCTACCAGTATTTAGTAGAAATGAAGAAGTATAGAAGAGAGGCCAAAAGGTGAAAGTCTGTGTTACGGCCTATAAGGCCATGCCTTACAAAGTTAAAACTTCCTGTTCTAGATTAATACAACTTTAAATATTTTAGTTTTTTTTTTTTTTTTTTATGTACTTGATAGAGGTCAGACTTGAACAAGGGAGATTTATTTTTAGGGTTATGCCAATGGACGATATCATCGTCTGACTGACATCACGATGGAGAGAAACCATCGTGATGCCATGCTGCGAATCGACACCGTAAGCCACGGTTACATGTGCAAAATATCTTGATCAGATCAATGGTCGGATTAAAATCCAACCTTGAACATGGGTCCAGAAAAATTTTTCAGATTAGAAAAAACGTCTACATGGGTCACACTTTCGGTCAGAATAAATCATTTGGGCATGCGCAGTAATGTTGAAAATACCGGAAGAGGAAATGAGTCCCACTGTAAACAAGCCGAGCTGTAACCTACATAGATATCTGGCAGCTCGGTATTATAAGAGATGATCTTCTAAACGTGCTTTTGTTATTGTTATGCTTATTATGAAGCTCCCCTTCACTCATCATTTTATTTTTAATCCGTGTGGGCAGTGCTTTTTTTGTGGAAGAACGGAGCTGGAAGAAGCCAGTGTTAGGAGAAGGCTAACACGGGCTAACATCATTTAACATTGTGTGATGAACATAAAATTACTAGGGGGGAAATGCTGCAATCTGCATCATGGTTGTACGTATATATGTGGGAATAACATCAGCCTTTATTTTGTCGGGACATGACTGGAAACACAAATCCACGTGATTGTTTGAACGGTTTCTAAGGACTGAGCTGCATTTCTGCTTTGAACAGCTCACACACCGCCCCAAAGCTGCTGTGTGAGCTCTGCCCTGACACACACTTTTACCGGAAGACCCAGTTCTCCTGAGTTTGGTAGCTCGTTCACCTAGAGCTGCAGGACGGATCACAGTCCGAAGCCTCCCACACGTAACAACGCATCCTCCCTTCCCTTGAAACATAGGGCTATAAGTCCATCTGCTCTGCTCAGAGACACGGTCGCTCGGTCCACTTGACTAATCAAGTGCAGGAACGGACTACTTCTTCTCTATTTTGTTTCTTTTTTTTTTTTGTTAAAGTCACTTCCTTCAGTTTATACTGATTATTTTTTCATCGTGGATGAGTCAGTAAAAAAGTGAAAGGGATGAGTCAAATAAAGTGAAATAACGAATAATAATTATATTCATTCATTCATTTTATCCCTTTTGGGGTCACGGGGCTGCCAGAGCCTATCCCGGCCACTTATGGGCGAAGGCAGGGGACATCCTGGACAGGTCGCCAGTCTGTCGCAGGTAATATTTATATAATAACGAAAATTTTAAAATACACCTCCAACCCCAACGATATCATCGTCCATCCCGATGTTTTAGTGTAAACATCGTCAACTGCCAATTTAAAGGGCCGTACACACCGGGACGAATATCGGCGCACATTATTCGCCAGCGTTTTTCAACATGTTTTTTGTGTTCACACCCAAGTGATTGTCGCTGACGATGAGCCGAGTGAACATGCAAATTCATTCCCTGACATTAGATGGCGCTAAATGTAACAGAAATACCCCTGTACACAAGGTGGCGCTGCTCAACTTTACGCTTCTTAAAGTCGCTTTTCACTCGGAAGAAGAGAGCAAGTATTTACACGCTTGTCAGAATCATACAAAGAAAACATGAATATTTCCAGCACCAGTAGCTCCAGCTCCATTTCCAGCGATGAAAAAATTATTGATCTGTTGAATGATGAAAGATGCCAGAAAAGACGCCGATTTTGAGTACATCCCATAGTTACGAGAAGAGAACTATCTTCTTCGCCGTTACTGAGTGTGCCCAGCAAGACAGTTTTGTGTTTGAGCGCCCCCAAGTTGTGTTTTACTGCAACTTCAGAAGCTCCAGACACGTGTGCGAAACCGCCATTCTCATTGGTCATATCGTTTTTGACGCGGTGCGTCAAACCAAAAAAACAAACCCGAGGCGTTTTTAAAAAAAAATGACGCTTTTACGCCTGGTGTTTTTCGCGTCGGTGTGCACACTCACATTGGTGCCCTTTGTTTAGTTACGAAGCGTTAAACGTCGGCGAATATCGCACGCGAAATTCGTCCCTGTATGAACAGGCCTTAAGAGTGTTTTGTTTTTGTTTTTAACTTTCTTTAAAGTAAAACACTTACATACACCATGTTTCTTGTCTCTTGTAACTAAATTCCAGATAATTCTATCACAAGCTTAAAAACTTCTGATTGGTTAATTGATTTTTTTGGTGGCACACCTGTGAAAACATATGTGCAAACATCAAACACAGAGCCCCTTTATTTGAAAGCATGGGAAAATCAGGAGAAGTCAACCAAGACATCAGGAAAAGAAAAATTGTGGACCTCCACAAATGTGGTTCATCCTCTGGTGCCATTGTCAGATGCCTGTAGGTCCCATGTTCATGTTCAGGTAGTAACATGAAAGTTTAAAAAAACCTACGAATGTTTGTATGGACAACCATTATGGTGCTTAGGAAGAAGATAGACACTGATACTGTTTTGGTGGAAATGTACCAATCTGCTATAGAATAACAAAAGGCTGTGTAAAGACGCTTACTGAAACTGGTATTTGGTCATTATTTTTGGTAAAATGATTCATGTTGCACCATGAAGTGAAAAGTTACTCTAGGAGAAGAGAGGCATTACTTTAAAACCACCAAATGGTAAATGGTAAATACTTTACCATTTGGCAAATAACCAAAGCACTTTTCTGCCTTGCTTTAGGGCCCAATGCACTTTATAGTCAAACTCCTTTTTATCCATGAACACACACATTCACACACTTAAGGTGGCTACGCTGGCTTGTAACTACCAAGAGCAATGTAGTTACAATGTAGTTAATCTGTTAAAGCACTTAAAATGGCATCACCCGACTGTAAAAATCGTGTCTACAAGAAAAAAAATGTGCAAGTTATTTTTTTTTTTAAGGCCAGTATTAAGTATCCAAAGTTTCCTGAACGGAACCAAATTGAGATTTTAGTGTACCGTTACACCCCTACTTCATACTATAGAATATTTGTGAAAAAAGAAGTAGATATACCGAAGCAACTCAAGGCCTTACACATGGATATTAAAGCTTGGACATGAATGACATATGTCTAAATTAGATCCAATGCAGCTTCAGAACAACAAAATCAAAGTATAGATGTAGCCACCAAAAAACTTTGATCTCAATCCCATAATAGCTTTGAGGGCTAGAGGCAAGAAGGCCTGCAAACCTGACCCGGTTACATCAGTTCAATATTCCAACACACTGTGGTGGAACACTGTCAGAGGGAAACTCAAAATGTTTGGCCACAGACAAACAATTTAAAGCATTTCTATAAAAGACTAAAAAACAAAGATTTGTATCATAACACTTCTAAAAATTACACAATTAACATAATTCCAACGGATTCAAGCACTTTACGAATGTAAAGTGTTGCATGCCATTGCAAAGCAGCTTTTCTCCTTTTTAAAATCTTTTGGTATCAGATTAATTGCGTAAACGATTGAAGAATTCTGGTAGTTTAAAGAAAGTCGACACAGGAGTCACAGCTTCTGTGTGAACGGGTTAAAAGTCTTAAAGCAAAATTGATTAAAATCTCAGGCAGCCTTGTGACATGCAACAGTCAGTACAGCTTACATTGCTTCAGAGGCCATGGGTGACCTGTGAGCTTCAGGAAAATGTTAAATAAAAAAGGTGAAAGAATTTCAAAAATGTCAACGCCACCAAGCTGCAGACATTAGGACCGGCTACCACTTTAAAAATATTGAATCTGAAATAAGATCTGAATTCGCTTCAATTTCCAGTTCAACACAGTTCAACTAACTACTGACTGTTTTCAACTAAGGGGAACATTTCCATTAAATGAAGGCCTGAATTCAAACCTTTTTCCCAAAAATTTATTTGATGAATTGATTTAAGATTGTTAGTAAGGGAGCCAGTTTAGCTCGTGCTGGTTTGCGGCGCCTTCTGTCCGTGAAACCAGGGTTCGACTCCGGGCTGCTCCCTGTTCCCTTCTCTATGTCTGTGCCGGTCCCAAGCCCGGTTGCTTTGAGAGGGTTGCGTCAGGAAGGGCATCCGGCGTAAAACATTGCCAAGTTTACCATGCGACTTGTTCGCTGTGGCGACCCCTGAAAAGCCGAAAGAGGAAGAAGATTTAAGATTGTTAGTAAAAATCAATTTAATTTTAATGAATTCCTTTTTTTGAGCAGACATAACAGTTTTAGATCCTTTGTAAATCCAGACTTCTGAACTTCTGCCTTAATACATCGTTTTACTTTTATAACAAAGAAGAAAAAGGGTCAAAAACTTTGTTAAAGCCATTTTACTCTGTTTTATATTTCACATCTCACAGGAATCGAGCTAAGATTAGCAGATAAAAGGGAACCAAATGAATACAGTCTGGCTGAGAGAAATATTTTCTTTCTCTATCTATTGCTTTTTATCTGTTCAGTCAATTGATGTGACATTGTGCTCGATGACCCGTGACAAAGCAGATCAACAGAGGAGTCGAGTGGCAAATAGCGTAATTTCAACGAACATCTTCTCCTTTCATCAGGCTCGGGTCGAGTCAGTAGGCTGCATTGATCCACCGCAAACAAGCAATATCCGTCTGAAAACGAGCCACACCGAGGCTGTGCATATAGACACACAAACAAAGCACCTGTCAATAAAACCTGCCAGCCCACATATAGGTCTAGCTTTGAGATAAAGATGCTTCTAGTATGTGTGTTCCACGGCCAGAGATTCATCTACTCCTTATCTGTGTGAGGCGTCTGCCAAGACTGATCTATCTTTATCAGAAGGGGGACAACAGAAAATTAATTCTACCTTCATCTCCGCAGCTCACACACATGCCGGGGTCAGATTATGGCAAAACAGTCCCATGCAGCCTGGCCTTATTCTGTACAGTCTCTGGAAATGACCTTCTGTGTCACGGCAATTACTGTAGCCACAAGAGACGGTGTGTATATGTGTGTGTGTGGAGGGGAGAGTGTGCAATGATATAAGGAGCTCCTCTGACACCCCCTCTCTAGGTCATGTGGTCTGCAGAGACTCTGTAGAGGTCAATAGGATAGGAGCTCCTAATGGGGGACTTGGGACTGAGAAACACAACGGGATAGAGATGCTATAAAATGGAGGGAGAATAAATGTATCAATATGCGTAGGGATAAGGTTTTTACCTTTTTTAACAAGTCACCCGCAAGTGACGTAGGTTTAATAACTTAAAATTACACTTTAAAGCTTTTTTTTTGTATTTGCATGAGGCATTCCATACCCCTTGAGCCTCTGACAAACTCTCCAAAAAAATGCCACGATTTATTTTAGTAAAGCCATGAGTGTCAATAAGAAATTTGCCTTTATTACAGTGTTTGTTCCTCACAGAAGTCCCAGAGGACAAAGTTTTATATAGCACCAAGGTATTTCATACTCATACTTATGGTAAGTAAATGTGACACAGAACTGGAACATCTTGTCTAGTGAGATTACAGTCAGTGTCCTTGTTTGCATTAAAATAAGGTTTTTTATATACATTTTGATTTATTTATTTTAGGATGAGTGTTTTTATTATATCATGTTGCACTCTGGGACACTATGATCCCCATCGAATTTGAAGAGCCCATTCTACAAAGGCGTACGAGACAGTGGGAAAGCAAACAACCACCCACTTCCACTGGTTCCTTACCTTCTTCCATCAGTCTACTTTTCTCCTGATACACTTCTCTGAATTGACCCTTTTAGCCAGCCACACTCCCAGAAACACCCACCGGAATAGCAAATTCACACGTCTCAAGTGGAGCAGCGCACATGTTAACACACATATACCCTTCCCCTAAATACACACACGCATGAAAGGCGCAATAAAAACTAACCCAAGCGTTTCTGCTGTGGAACCTAATCCACTTTTCCACTTAGCTTGCCGGTGTACTTCCCCCTCCCTCACCTATTACCTTTACATTTTTATTTCCCTCCATCTACGCCGGAAAACAATGCAAGGGGGGTTGATCCGCGTGAGTGCTGAGGAAGGTGGACACTTCTTCCGCGCTTTGCGGTTTTAAATCCTTTATAAAAGGACGCCAGCAAAAGCGAGACCCCTTTTTTCTCAGTAGCATTAACCCTAAGCCGTGAGGCCTCTGCGCCAACGTGCTTATACTTGAGATCGATATGGCTTTCTTTTTGGCATCTTCCGGCTTAGAGGCAGATTTACTGATGGTCGCAAGGTCAGGAAATTATGGCCTTTTTCAGGTTCGGTTGACTTGGGAGAAACCCGTGGGCCAGTTTTCTTAAAGGCACAGATGATGCTGTCGAAAGGGACACTTGATCCTCATTCAGTCACTACATAAAACGCACGTCAGCCTTCTGGTCACGCAAACAGAAAAAAAATTTGAACGTATTTTAAAAGTTTGCAAAAAAACTAACTAAAGCTGTCTCGATTACTTTTTAGACTGGTATCAGATGAGTATATACCACAACAGGTCAAACATTAAAAACCTGTCAAAATGGAACATTTAAACCATAAAGAGACCTGACAGAATAATCTCCAAATGGGTTGTCATTCATGTTTTTTTCAACCTAACTGGAATTTTAACTTGATTATTTTTTTTATTTAGTCTAAAGCTCAAGGTAAAAGGGTCTACACTCTAAACTCATTTGGTAGGACTTACAGTTCACCCAAAGGTCACAGGCAGAGCACATTTCTACAGTTCTATGTGAAAATTCAGTAAGCACTCTTTAACTATCAAATGTATAGAAATTGCAAAGTTTTAGGAGGAGCAGCTCGGCCTCCATGTCAATCTTTATTACTGTAGAATGTAAGATGATGCTAGAGGTCATGTTTATATGCTTTAACTTTTTCATCTTCATCTGTTTACACATTTAATGTCACACCATCTGATACTGAGCAGAGACAAGCAGCCTTGCGCTGATATGCAACACCTTCCAGTGTTAACGGAATCAACATAAACCAGCTAATTCTGTCACATAGAAAGCGGATTATACAACACTTTACATTAGAAAAGCCGATATGCAAAGCTATTTACCTCAGCGTCAAAATCAGCTAATTCCCGTTGATAGCATAAACCAGGGCTGGCCAACCCTGGTCCTCAAGAGCCACAATCCTGCCTGGTTTCTGGGGATTGGCTGATCCAAGTCATTCCACATCCTGATTGACTGAACACACCTGGTTTATGTAGTTAGCATCAAGCAGTCCAGGGAGAACTGGAAATCAGGCAGGGTTGGGGCTGTCGAGGACCAGGGTTGGCCAGCCCTTGGCATAAACGGTCAAAGAGTAACAGTAAGTCAAAGAGTGTGTTATTTAGGTGTCGCCATAAAGGCTTAAACTTCAGTCAGATATAACTGGAGAGTTTTAGACACCCAAAAAATGAAAAAGTGGCCCCTGTTACGTGAATCTAAACCAATGCTTTTCAGGTTCCAGCTTTCCTGCAACAACCATGAAGATTGAATTTGATGGAATAGATGAAGCTAAGAGACCAAGGTAGTATCATACTGAATATCCAACATGCAAAGCATTTGAAGAGTCATCTGGATCTGGAATGTCTTCATCACATCTACTTTGCTGACAAAATTCACTGAGATCCATAAAAGTGTAAAAATACAATCAGTCTATTTCTTGACCAGTTTAAAGGTCAGTTTGAAAAAAAAATGTGTATACCTGATTGAGCTGTACCACATATTCAAAGCCCTCAAGGAGCCTCCTGTACTTTCTCTCCTTGTACTTCCTCCGGATGAAGGTGGCCCGCTGCTCGGTGGAAGCGCCAATGTGGAGTTCCTCTTCCAAAGGTAGGTTAGCGGCCCAGAAACTGTTAGCCTTCTTGTTTCCCACTTCCAGAAAAAACTATGGTATGAACAACAAAAAAAAGCACAACTGAGACCAAAATTTGACACAAACTCATTTTTTTTTCTGCTACAAGAAGAAAATGAAGAGCAAAAATTACCTCCACAAGTTCATTGCTCCAGATACTGCTGTCCAACTTTAAGCTGCGCACCTTGGAAATGCTCGGACCAAGGAAGCGATGCTGTCCTGGCATCATTAACACACAGTTGACAGTATGAGTGTGGTTGGCAAAGCTGGTTGAATTCTAATGAACCTTTTTGGTTTATGAAACTTTTTCTGGAGGCAATCTAAATTCAAAAATGATTGGCTGTTAGGCTATGCTTTAGTTCACATGAAAGAACAAAATTAACATGTGCATAAATGAATAGCTATCTCATCAGTCTACACACGCACACACCAAAAGTCGGTGATGGAATAAACAATAAACAGCCAGCTACAAGATGGAGAAACAGAGCATGACTGCTAGCTCGTTCTCTCACTCACAACAGACATATTTAGTCCCCTCAGCCCTCGTAATTGGAAATGAAAGCAGTGAACGAGGGCAATTAATTGCTAATGAATCATGAGTAATTCATTGTGTTTGTTGGTTGGCCTGTTTATTTGGGTGCATGAGAAGCTTGTGGGGTTGCTTATGGCCAAAGACGGAGCAGACATGCATAAAACATAAGACAGAAACACACTATGTGTGAATGTGGATTATTGTCCTACGAGTCACAGCGAATAATTTCAGATTTAGATTTGGCGTGATCTCATTACTGTCTTCTATTCAGAAGTAGAACAGCTGTGAATGAGACCAAGGAGCTAAGAGATGTGACCGGCCTGCTTGACACAGTTCTGGAGAATGACAGACCCAAAGAAGCATCAACGGAGGGAAAAAAAGCAGTTTAACAGAGTAATGCTTATGCGGTTCACAGATTTTTGGAGCTTTTTGTGTGACTGTTAGAAAAAAGGGAATAACTAAAATTAAAATACAACACCTTCACAAAATGCGGTAAGGGATATGGGCGTTTTGACAAATGAAACACCAATGGACTTTAATCTCCAAATGTACAGGTCACTGCTGCAGTTATTGTCAGTCTTTCTTTTTGTCTATTTCTTGCTCTCTCTGACCTCATAAAGTAGAGCCAGATGGTCACCATTACAGAGCTGGGTACCGCTGAAGGTTTTTTTTTGCTGTTGCTTTTTAGAGGGATAGTTTTTCCCCACAATCCCCAATAATGCATGTTCAGCAAAGAAAATTACTCATTAAATATCAGCAAGTCATCTATATTCACCATTTTTAAAATGCCTTATGTACCAGTTGGTGATTACTGGCATTGTTTGTTTCCATATTTTGACTCCATTTCTTTTAGTCTTTTGTCTTTTTGTCACATCTTGAGATAAGTTTATAGTTGGCAACTGACGTTTTGTAAAAACTTAAATTGAATTGAAAAACACTTTGAAGTATGTAAATTACATGTTGGCAAAAATGTATTGTGCTGTAAGAGCATAAAGAAGGAACACTTAGACCATAACCCTTTAACACCTAAGCTTTAGCTACAGTGTTGACATTCTTACAACTACCGTAACTCTTTAACCATTTACGCTAATCAACATAAATCAGCTCATTCTGTTGCGGTGAAAAGCTGCTTTTAGGCCATTTTGCAACACTTTAATAAATAAATAATATCTTGCGTAGCCAAGTTGCTTTTGTCCGCGTCAGAAATATCTGATTCACCTTGATCACATAAACGGTCAAAGAGTCTTTGTTTTTTACCGGTGACCTCTCTGGTGACAAAAGACAACATTTGTATTTATTCTATAGAAGTTTACTGAACCCAAATTACTTTAAAAAATTATCTATTTAGTATTTTTTTAAAATAAGCAAGTAACAGTAAAATCCATTTATAAAAGGTCTCAAAAAAATATTCGATTCCCAAAAAATTCCCTTACTGAATAGTTTTTAGAAAAAAGAATGTTAGAGCAACTACAAATAATTTTTAGATCGCCATTTAAAAAATGTGGATTTTTTAATTTCTTTTTCAAAAAGTTTAGCATTTAATTCTAAAGGGGTTTCTGAAATTATACTTTTTTGTTGTCCAAGAAATAATTTGATTGAGCCCAATTGCTACACCATAGTACATCCACCATGAAATGCACTCCATACTAGATCCAAATAAAGTAACCTCAAAAAGTTTGTAAAAAATGTTTGCAGGGA
The DNA here is from genome assembly GCF_053564925.1 of Oryzias latipes. Taxonomy (NCBI): domain Eukaryota; kingdom Metazoa; phylum Chordata; class Actinopteri; order Beloniformes; family Adrianichthyidae; genus Oryzias; species Oryzias latipes. The sequence goes on from NC_136254.1 coordinate 19,894,109, forward strand.
TACAACATGAATGTCCTGACTAATCCAGAATGTTTTAATTTAACCAAACTTACTATTTATAAAACAGATTCCTTAAAATTGAGCTCACAAAAAGCGAAAATCTCAGCCCAGAGTTCATAGTAATTTTGGTGGACTATACCTGTGTGCAAAACTTCGAGTCTTATCAAACAGACATGAATGGTGGATACCTTAGAGATTTTTTGTCCAGCTTGACGAATGAAGACCACACAGCTAGATTTTGCTACTGAGATGAAGTGAAAGCATTTCACAGGTAGGTACATGCTGCAGTGCCACAGCCGTGCTCCATCCACCGAGCCATACAACACCACAGGACCATTTCCACTTGTGTAGGGGTAATGAAGCCGAAAGAGTGTGCATGTGCCACAGGGCACACAGCACCATTTCCCCATATAAATAGCCTGTTATAAATGCTTTAATCTTTTCTGTGGAACCAAAACAACAGACAAAACCGTTCCCCCATCCAGGCAGCTTTCACCAAAGAAAAAGGAAGAAAAAAAATGGCTCAACCCACCAAGGATTTTACCTCCAATTAAAAACTTTCCCAGTGACTCCAGTGACAGTTCATGGAGCCCTTTCCCAACCCTCTGCACTAGTGTGGCATTTTCTGCTCACTTGATGATGAATCAGAGCAAGACAATGAGCACCGCATTTTAGCGTTACCTTAGCAACTGCTTCCAGAAGACATCAACCAGTTGCCTGCCTGTTTAAAAGTTTATTGCAATTAGATGTGTGAGGGGCAGCCTTAAGCCTTTCAGGTAGTGTGGCATTTCCTTTCTGGAAGTAGTGTTGGAAGAAGTGTTGCACACTAGGGAAACAGTAAAGGGGGAAATGTGGACTGTTGAGTTTGTTTATCTTATGTAAAGAAAGAAAAAAATGATATTAATTTTGAGGACAAACTAACAAACTAAATTATTGTTATGGGAAGCAACGTCAAAATGCAAAGACTACAATTAACTTGTGTTGAATGTTCCACATTTGTTATATTTTTATTTTATGGTGTTTTAACAAAAAAAACAATACTTTTCCTTGTTTCTATCATTTTAAATTACCCACACTTCAAGCATGTTACAAGACCAATGTTAGATTTTCGAGGGTGAACAGCTGATCGATAGCTGGGCCGACGCTGATAGTCATTGGTATTCTAAATGGACCGCTGCCTAATTTCAGGAGAGCAGGACAGCTTCCTCGCTGCAAATATTCACCTCCTTGCTCCCAGCCGTGTCGAAATAATGTAATATTAAACACCTCTGTAAATGGAATCATTTAAGGGTGTTTGAAAGAAGATGGTGGATTTTTGATGCGTACCAATTACAGGGGTGAGGTGAAGAATTGCATAATATATGACTCAGAGAAAGCAGAAGGTGAAAGTGGGAGAGCAGCAGAAAGAAAATAAAGAAAAAAGAAGCATCAACCACCTCTAATCACGTTTAGTGGGTCAATAACCAGTTGGAGATCCCCCAAGTTTTTTCTGCATGTGGCCTAATCTTTGTAGTCATTTCATCTGAGCGAGCCAGCATTCCCAAAGAGATTAGAGAGGCTGCAGGCTGGACACAAACTCCCATGAGTGCCTTATCACCTGATATCTTATTCAGAAAAGGAGCTTTGGTCTCAGGGTATACACTATCAGAGAAAAAGTACAGATATCAGAAGTTTGATATTTTGAGTGTTATACTGTATGTATATATACAGTATATATACTTTTTTTACTTTTTCTTTTTTTATCCTTTAGTATTTTCCTTGTGTATATTCTCCTTGATCCAGGTTGTGTCCAACTCAGTAGTAGGTAAAAATGTTCAATCATAACTGTCCAGTACACTCAATGTTTTACAAATTTCTAGTGTTTTCTTTTCCTTCTTGATCTCCTTTGACAACACCCAGATAACAGTTTTTCTTGCATCTAGAATATAAGAAATTGTTTTACTAAAATAAAATTAACTCACTCACTAGATATTTTATCGCTTTTACATTCTTGCAATATCGTAACTCCTTGAATGTTTACGCAATTAACATAAATCCAGAATGCGGCTTTTTGCAATACTTTACTTATTTTATGCAATACACTAGTAATGTGTTGCATATCGGCCACTTATCTCTGTGTCAGAGTCGGCTGACTAAATGTTGATCGTTTAAACTGGGCATGTTCAAAGTCAATAAATGAGGATAGGTGTCCAGATTTACACTAGCTCACACATTTCTTTCCCATAAAATCAATGAAATGCGGCCCCCAGTATTTTCTAAAAACTGTGTGAACAATTTCTTTATTGTGGTTGGCAGAATAATATTTTCAGTCATTGTAAACCTGTGGCAACACTTCAAAGACACTTTCTTACTCATTTCTAAAATGTCTACTGTAATAAAAAAAGAGAGTTGACAGTGAAGGCCACTGCTTCCAGGACAGGTGGAAATTAGCCTAATTTTTTAGAGAAATATGAAGAGACTGTGGCTGTTTTCAAAGAGTTCCATTTCAAGAGGGACTACCAAACAAGACCGAACTGGGAATGATCAAAATGAAATATTGACAAACTGACAGTAATTTTGGCATAAAAACGTATTTAGATGTTTTTTTTTCTATGTTAAGAAGTGAAAAGTATGTCATTGAAATAAAATGTTTGTTAAATAGTTTATTTACATTTAATGTTATTGAAATGGTTTAAAGAATTACCGGCTGAATGGTTGGTCCTAAAATATGTTCACCTCACCAAATCTGGCCCTCTTTCAAAAAGAGGAGATGTCGCCAGCGAGTCATGGCAATAGATTGATGAAACAGACACTTGGGTTTTTGTTTTTTCAAACCGTTAAAAACCTGAACTATGAAAAATCCAGTAGGGTGTGTTTGCATCAAAACAGACCAGACCAAACCAGTTCCTTTTGGTACAATAAAAGCAAATCCCAAAGTCAGAAATTTCCCAAAGTATACATGAAGGATAAAAAACCCAAATGCTGAAAATAAGCAGTCATAAAAACAAGAAAACTATCTGCAATTTGCAATTTTTGATCTGTGTCTTCGTTTTAGTGGTATAATTATGACGTCCCTCTCAGGAGATAAAGGCCAGTTACCAAGCAGAGACCTTACCTGCAGTTTTAATATTTATGAAATAATAACAATCTGCTCACTTTTATTTGCACAAAAGGCTGCGTAGGTTGATGTTTGCTGGAGTGCATTGTTTATTTTAAGTCTATTTTGCTCAGTACTTTGAGTTTTTATGTGCATGTTTGTCTCCTGAGACCTTGGAGAATGCAGGAGCATATGGAAGACAGTTTTTATCCACAATAAATAAGTAAATACAGACCTTAGAAGTGAATATGGACAGAAAAATTAATCTGATGAAGGTTTTTTTGTTTTGTTAATCTTTCTTATCTGTCATAGTAAAATAGAGTAAATTACCAAGTCAAAAGAAATAAAAAACATTTGACTTATTGAAAGATAAGGGTGCCTCTTACCTGCACATTTCTTGCAGATGACCACACCCAGGTTGGTTGACGCCCACTCCGGCTGTGGCGCCCGACAGTCGGCGCAGCTCCTGTTGGCCTCGTTGAACCAGATCTTCTCCGCCACTTCATAGTCGGACAGCGTCTCCACAATCGATTCCTGGATCGCTTCAACCCATTCCGCCTTCTCCTGTTCTGACTCCGCTGTGAAGCTGCAACATTTTTTTTTACCCCCCACACATACCTCACAGTTATTGATTTGATTTGAGAGAGCAATTAAATAGCATGGTAGCGCTTGCTAGGGTGACAAGGGCGTGGAGTATTTGGAGTAGTTTTGGGGAGGGAGTTGCTAAATGCGTGAATGTCTATGTGTGATTGCAATAGATTTGGTGAAATTGATCGAGGGGAATGAAAGGGGGCAAGTAAATCAATCTGTCTCAGCATGCGACTCCACAATCTATGAAGCTCAAATGGAGGATATTTTTTCAGGATATTGTTTCAGCATTAGACCCAGAAAAGTTGAGAAATGACGATGGGAAAAGTGAACAAACTCATTTAGATCTTCGATATTAATTTAAAAATCATCTTTAACAAGTGTTCCTTTGGGTGGAACAAACACTTTAACACTTAAAAAAATCTAAATACAAAAAAATAAAGAACAGAAAAGCTTTCGCATCCTGAAATGGGTTGAATAACAAACAGAACCACTAAAGGTAGCAGTAATTTAAAGAGGATTTTAAAGATGGAAAGGTGCGGTCCCATTTAAAAAGAAATCCCCAAAATTAGGACAGGAGTTATCAGACGTCTTTGATTAAGTGGTTCAAGTACATAGAAAGATCCTTTTTTTGTGGTTTCTGGGATGGTTTGTATCTTCACACAGGTACCAATGGATCAATTTGGGATTTCTGGATCATTTGAAGGCTATTACTTTTACTTTGACTATAACTTGGTCCACGTGCATCTTAGAAAAGAGGAGCATCTTTAAATATTGACATTTACATTGTATAAAATAAAAAGAACCCAAAAGTTTCTACCTTACTGTCATGATTTGAAACTGTTGTCTTGTTTTGGTCCTTGTTCTGTCTTGTTTCTGTTTCCTGTTTTATTTTGAAAGTCTCCTGTCTTGTCTGTTTTCTTGAGTTTTACTTCCTTTGGTCCCCATCTGCCCTGATCGTGTTCACCTGTGTCTTGTCTGCCCTGTCTGTATTTAAGTCTTGTCTCTGCCTTCCTCCTGGGTTGGTCCATTAGTTACCCCTGTTATGGTGTTCATGCCATGTTCCTCGTTCCTTGTCTCATGCCACGTCACAGTGAGTTTTGTTTTTTGGTTTTGTCATCCTGCTCTGCAGCGCTTTTCGTTTGTGTTTTGTAATTAAACCCCTTGCCCCGGAACTTTGTGCCTCCTGCCTCTGCATTCTGGGTCCTACCGGCTGTCGAGCCACCCCACCACCGTGACAGAATGGACCAACCAAATTTTTTGGACCCAGCAGAGCGGGACATGCGGCTTTTGGAGGCCTACTGCCTCGAAGCGGAGAGGACCAGGTCCTATCGGGACTTTGACATGCTCCAGTTTTGCACTCCTGCTATGGAGGGGAGCCATCTTGACTGGAGAGGGAGCCGTCTTGCCATGAGGGGGGGTCGTCGTCGTCGCCGTCGTCCCCGCCGTCCCCTTCAACATCCCCTTCCTGTTCCGGAGGTGGTCCCGGACGCACCACAACCCGCTCCAGTGGTGGTCATGGACGCACCCCAACCCATCCCTGCTCCCAGGAGGGTGCCGGCTGCACCCCAACCCGATCCTGTTCCGGAGGTGGTCCCGGACGCACCACAACCCGCTTCAGTGGTGGTCATGGACGCACCCCGACCCATCCCTGCTCCCAGGAGGGTGCCAGCTGCACCCCAACCCGATCCTGTTCCGGTGGTGGTCCCGGACGCACCACAACCCGCTCCAGTGGTGGTCTTGGATGCACCCCGACCCGTTCCAGCTCCCAGGGGGGTGCCGCCTGCGCCCCGACCCATTCCAGCTCCCAGGGGGGTGCCGCCTGAACCCCGACCGGTCCCCGCTTCCGGCTCCACGCCTGACCCGCCGGAGCTCGGCTCCACGCCTGACCCGCCGGCCGACTGCTGGCCCGACCCGCCGGCCGACTGCTGGCCCGACCCGCCGGCCGACTGCTGGCCCGACTCCATGCCCGATTCCATGCCCGACCCGCCAGAGCTCGACTGCTGGCCCGACCCGCCAGAGCTCGACTGCTGGCCCGACCCGCCAGAGCTCGACTGCTGGCCCGACCCGCCAGAGCCTGACTGCTGGCCCGACCCGCCAGAGCCTGACTGCTGGCCCGACCCGCCAGAGCCTGACTGCTGGCCCGACCCGCCAGAGCCTGACTGCTGGCCCGACCCGCCAGAGCCTGACTGCTGGCCCGACCCGCCAGAGCCTGACTGCTGGCCCGACCCGCCAGAGCCCGACTGCTGGCCCGACGACTCCAAGCCTGACGACTCCAAGCCTGACGACTCCATGCCTGACGACTCCAAGCCCGACGACGACTCCAAGCCCGACGACGACTCCAAGCCCGACGACGACTCCAAGCCCGACGACGCCTCCAAGCCCGACGACGCCTCCAAGCCCGACGACGCCTCCAAGCCCGACGACGCCTCCAAGCCCGACGACGCCTCCAAGCCCGACGACGCCTCCAAGCCCGACGACGCCTCCAAGCCCGACGACGCCTCCAAGCCCGACGACGCCTCGAAGCCCGACGACGCCTCCAAGCCTGACGAGGTCTCCACGCCTGACCTGCCTCGCCGGACCGCCCGGCCCCCCGGCCGTCCTCCGGACCTGCCTCGCCGGACGGCACGGCCCCCCGGCCGCCCTCCGGACCTGCCTCGCCGGACGGCACGGCCCCCCGGCCGCCCTCCGGACCTGCCTCGCCGGACCGCTCGGCCCCCCGGCCGCCCTCCGGACCTGCCTCGCCGGACCGCTCGGCCTCCCGGCCGCCCTCCGGACCTGCCTCGCCGGACCGCTCGGCCCCCCGGCCGCCCTCCGGACCTGCCTCGCCGGACGGCGCGGCCCCCCGGCCATCTTCTGGACTCTTATGCCCGTCGAGGTTTATCCTCCGGGGCCCCCCCCTCTTGTGACTTTTGGAACCTCGGAGCGGTTCCTTGAGGGGGGGGTACTGTCATGATTTGAAACTGTTGTCTTGTTTTGGTCCTTGTTCTGTCTTGTTTCTGTTTCCTGTTTTATTTTGAAAGTCTCCTGTCTTGTCTGTTTTCTCACCACCGTGACACTTACTACATTTTAAGACCAAAAGGTGACATCATTGTTTTGTGGAAGCATATTAGTCACATTCTTAAGGAGAACGTTTTTTTATTACCTTTCAAGTTGGAACTGGTCCGACTGACAAAAAATCTTTTCCAAACTGTTAAATCTGACTGCATTAGCTTGAGACCATTGTGGAGTGGATGTTAAACAATTCTCCACATGCTTTAGCCAAAATATTTGCTAAAATTGTGCTTGATTTTGTGTAAGAATGACCTTGAATGTTCCCAATGAATAACCCACAACACAACTCTGGCTTTTACAGATACGATCCAACCTGCTGTAAAAAAAGAAAAAAAACAAAACAAAAAAAAAAAGCTGCATCTAACATTTGGCTTCCTATGGATTCATGATGGAATAGAGAATACTTTAACACAAAATGTATATTTCTGAATATGACTAATTAACAAGAAGGTCATTATAGCTTTGGATCTTAGTTAAAAAAAATGTTTTCAATAACAAAAAGCAGAAAGAGGAAGCTCTCTTCTATTAAATCATCATTTTGTAAATCAACCAATCTCCTGCAGATTTATATGCCAGCAAGCAGAGGACATACAGACAAACAGAACACCACCAAAGATGAACAGATGTACGAAGCTGAGGAAAAACAAAGATATAAAACACCCCAGCTTGGCTGACGTTATCACTCAACAGGAAGAAATAGGACCCTGGTCTCTATAGCAACCTGGCAACCACTGTAAAGTAGCATAGATGATATACGTGTTGAGAGGGTACTGGGGGGTGGGTTGAAAGTTAGGGGCTTTTGCCTGAAGCAAAGGATGTGCAACAGGCCAGTTTTGCTCCAGCGAACCAAACAGGAATCGAAAGGCTTGATTGGGTTCAGCTGTTTCGAACCCCCAACTCTCCACCCAGGCAAGCTCCGAGCACAAGACTGCTCACATTATCTGTTGAGCTACAATATGGAATAGACAGAGGAGCAAAGGGAGCCAAGAGGAATCGAAGTGATTAAGAGGTTCAGATGCGTAGCTCAAGCTCATCTTACATATGTCACAAAATAAAACCTACAGTATGTATTCATATTTTAATTAACATTGGGCAGATGGCCATGATACTGTGCGAAATGAGCAGGCATAGGATAAAAATGTAGGGATCATTTGCCATAACTTGTCATGGATCTTGTCCCTCATGTCAGGAGCGTTTTACAAACGGCACAGCACCGCAGTGCAGGTCACAGCAGTGTGGCAAGAATTCTGATGTACAGTACATTTTTTACACTCCAGAGTTCAAATATTTGAACTTTAGTAAAGATTTTGCATTGTGTTGACCAATCAAGGACTCAGCTTTGCCCTGTTTTGTGAAAATCTGATCGTTCTCCTCCTGAACATTATGATAGTTTTCATTATTTTTATCGAGAAACAAATAAAGATTCTTTAATTTTATTCTTATTTTTATTTTTTCCCTCCTCTGACTAATGCGGAACAGAAAGTCGCCAAACTGGGTCAAAGAGTGATGAAAGTACCGCAGAAAGCAGTCGTCATTCAGACGGACCTCCTGTACTTGGAAAGCCTCTGAATGATCTCATGAACCGAGATATGGAGGCGTGCTTACCGATTCTCTGGTAGAGCTCTTCAAAAAAAATAAACTTGATCTCTCAACATCAACCATGTCTATTATGCA